>NC_062552.1:66707851-67007851 GCF_016906955.1 Phacochoerus africanus
CTGAGGATGTGGATTTAAGAATCAAGCATTTTAGGGGAAGGTAAAGGAACTGGCAGAGGAGGTGAAAAAGCCAGCCCCACACACTCCTGCCAGCCAAGATGGGTTTGTCTTTCTCTCCCCTGTTCCTCTGGTCCTAGGCACATGACCTGCTTCCTCTCCTCCTGGGTGCTGGCATCACCAGTTCTGACTCCCTTGTGTTCTGTGCCCCAGAGGAAAGTGGTGTCCCCAGCTCCTTTGAATTCCTCTAGGTCCCCGAAGATAAGCAACCAGCTCCTCTTTTTAACTTGTCTGTTTATTTTTGAAATAACCTTTTCTCCTAATACTGCTGCTTAATATACTGGGAATAATACAAATCACAAACCCATAAGATTTAGAGAATCTTAAAAATTTAATGTGATTTTGACTCCCTTACTGAGACAGTAGCTGGACTTCCCCTTGATCCCTGCCCTCTGCTTTCATTCCTGGGGACAGTAACATCAACCCTTCTCTTCTTCTGAGTTATTCTTCCCTGGGGAAGGGCTCCATGATAACCTGTTCTCTGGCACAGCCCAAGGAGGCAATTGGGACAAAAAGATATGTGTCTCTTGTTCCCATGTGGGCGATTTCAGGTTCAAGAACTTCCAAACCCAGTGCCATCTACATGGCATGGTGAAGGTTGGCTAGATCAGGATGGAGATCATGGATTTTAGCAGCAGCTCAGATGTGAGACTCATCTCCTCTCATTAGGAAGTTAGGTTGTTCCAGGAGTTCCCGCCATGGTGCTGTGGGTTAAGAATCAAACTGCAGCAGATCTGTCACAGTGGAGGATCCCCAGCCCCATGAAGTGGGTTAAAGGATCTGGCATTGCTCTAGCTGTGGTGTAGGTTGCAAACAAATGCCACGGGTGCAGCCATTTAAAAAAAAAGAGAGAAAAAAAAGTTGTTCCAAATTTTTACTACCACAAACAGAATAGAGAAGGAACGATTCATTAAAAATGAACTTGAGGTTTTTTTGAAGTAAAAAAAAAAAGACCTCTTCAATAATCCTCAAGAAAGAGACCCATGGAGGGTAGCTTCAAAGTCAATAATATTTGAAAGAAATATTGGTAACCTGTGTCAATAATTTCCAAAAAAATTTTTGTAACAACAAAATTCTTTCACAGTGATTAATCTGCCTTTAGCCAAAATGCTTTTGGCTAAATTGCTTTCTTCCAAATTAACTTTTGATTAAGTCACTGGCAATTGGGTTTTATAATACAGATGTAAAGTTGGACATATAAACAAGTTGGACATATGAACAAGAGACTTTGATCACTTATCTCTGTCCTCAGCTTTCATTTTTCAAGCCATAGCATTTATCTTTTTGGTGGGAGATAGATTTTTTTTTTTTGTTAAGGCCACACCTACTGGCATATGAAAGTTCCCAGGCTAGGAGTCAAATTGGAGTTGCAGCTGCCAGCCTACGCCACAGCCACAGCAACACCAGATACCAGCTGCATCTGTGACCCACACGGCAGCTCACAGCGACACTAGATCCTTAAACCACTGAAGAAGGCCAGGGATCAAATCCACATACTAAGCGATCCTATGTTGGGTTCTTAATAGCCACAGCAGAACACCTGAGATAGGATTTTTTTTTGTTTTGTCTTTTTAGGGCCGCATCTAGGGCATATGGAAATTCCCAGGCTAGGGGTCGAATCCCACACCAATACAGGATCTGCGGTGCATCTGTGACCTACACCACAGCTCACAGCAATGCCAGATCTTTAACCCCATGAGCAAGGCCAGGGATCGAATCTGCATCCTCATGCCTCCTAGTCAGTTTCGTTAACCACTGAGGCATGATGGGAACTCCAGGATAGTTTCGATAATTGCAAAAGTTAGTAGCTCTTTGGGTAACAGTTTCTTATTTAAAAGCAGAAGTGCCAGTTTACCTATCCAGATAGCTCAGAGACAGACAATTAAAAAAATTATAGTTGATTTATGACGTTGTGCCAGTTTCTGCCAGTAAAGTGACCCAGTCACACACATATATGTGCACTCCTTTTCTTATATTATCTTCCATCATGTTCTATCCCAAGAGATTGGATATAGTCCTACTGTGCTATATAGTAGGACCTCATTGGTTATCCATTCTAAATGTAATAATTTGCAGCTACTAACCCCAAACTCCCGGTCCAACTCATTCCTTCCTCCCAACCCTTGGCAACCACAAATCTGTTCTCTATGTCTATGATTCTGTTTCTTTTTCATAGATAGGTTCATTTGTGCCATATTTTAGATTCTACATATAAGTGATATCATATGGTATCTGTCTTTATTTTTCTGACTTATTTCACTTAGTAAGAGAAATTTTCTAGTTGCATCCATGTTACTGCAAATGGCATTGTTTTGTTCCTTTTAATGGCTGAGCAGTATTCCATTTGTATATGTGCCATATCTTCTTAACCCATTCATCTGTTGATGGACATTTAGGTTGTTTCCATGTATTGGCTGTTGTGAGTAGTGCTGCAATGAACATAGGGGTGTACAGCATTACACATTATTGATCAGTGGATCTAATTTCTAGGAATCTCTCAGAACTCCCAAACTCAGTGCAAGAAATACTATTGTAAATAAAATATCAAGATTATAAAAACTTGAACAGTAAATAATTCTACCAATAAGTAAGAGGGAACAAAACATATTCACAAATGATACTAAAATTTTAGTATATGCTGTAGACTTCTAAAATATCAATGGTTTAAATAGGACTATACATTTAAAAAATCTAAAATTTTTTTAAGAAAGGTGGATAATTTAGTCCAGTAACAAGCGTATAACATTTTTCTGTTCATTTAAATTTTGTGATATGAGCTCAGCTTAAGTTAGTTTAGAATTGATTTCCTTTCATTCCTCCTACTCCAAAACAATAGAAAAATCATAAACAGAAACAAAATACAAATACGTAAGTCACGTGTACAGGGGCACAAAAGAGTTAAGCTCTAATTCATACTGCAGCCTAGGATGGCACATAAAGTCCAGAATTAAGGCTGGGACCTCATGGATGGTGAACCTTAAGGAGGTCTCTTTCCTCTCAGCCACGAAGCATCACTTGGCTCTTATCAGCTTCTACTCTTGTACAGACTGAGAGTCCTTCCCTGGAGTCATCTTGTCCTTGATTTTGACTAAATCTATACAGGCACAAAAAAGAAATTCTTGGAATTTCCCTCCTGGTGCAGCGAGTTAAGGATTCAGTGTTGCCACAGCTGTGGCACAGGCTGCAGTTGTGGTGTGGGTTTGATCCCTGGCTTGGGGAATTCTGCATGGAAAAAAAAAAAAAAAAAAAGGAAATTCTCTACCTGTCCTCTGCCTCTTATCCAGGTACTTGAGTTGCCTGTGTATCTGTCTTTCTCTAAATTCAGGATCATTTGTTTTTTGCTGGAAAGATCCAGAAGCTGCTCTGGTTACCCACTCACAACATTGCACATGCAAGGCAGACCTCCCCCCTCCACCCCCGAACCCGCCACTATGCAGCATGCTGGGTGGGCTCTGCGGGGACCACAGCTCGGGGTGTGGAGACCCTGGAATGATGGGAGCCCCCACAGAGGCTCCTTGGAGTCTAGGGAGAATTGGCTCTCTGTTCTTTCCACAGCCCTGGATCCTTCTGTTTCACACATTTATATTCTTCAAAAAAGCCTCCTTTGGCACTTGGAAAGGAGCAGGACATGCACTTTCTACCACTGCTTAAGATTTGTGTAAAGATTTTAGGATGTAAATTTCTTATCCATGTCTATACATTCTTTCATGAATGTTCAGAAATTGTTTTAGTAAAAGAAAAGAATGTGTGACAATTGTAGCCTTTATGCCCATATTTAATACCTTTGGAGTCCAGATAAATTTCTTTAACAACAATTTTTATTTAAACTTCTTATTACTCTGACTTGATTAGCTCCTACTCTGTTTCTTGGCAATTTCTGCCCCTAAATCTTATCCAGAAACTTCTATGTGAAGGCCATACTTTTTTTGGGTAAAATTTCCATGTTTCATTTATTTTTTATTTTTTATTTTTGGTCTTTTTTAGGGCTGCACCTGATGCGTATAGAGGTTCCCAGGCTAGGGGTTGAATTGGAGCTGTAGCCGCCGGCCTACACCACAGCCATAGCCAGAGCCACACCAGATCCGAGCCACGTCTTCGACCTACACCACAGCTCCCAGCAATGCCATATCCTTAACCCACTGAGCGAGGCCAGGGATTGAACTTGTGCTCTCGTGGTTACTGGTCAGATTTGTTTCTGCTTAGCCACAAAGGAAATGCTAATCCCACCGTTCATTACCATAGGCTTTCCCTCTGATATTTGGTATTCTTTGAGCAACTGTCCCAGCAAAATAGCAGTTATACAGTTAATGAGAGTGACGTGAGATTAAATGCAGGCTCTACTAATCACAGGGCTCTTTAGCAGTAAGCCAACTATTCCTCAGCAAGTGGGCCTCAGCTCAGCCTTGTTTGTCATAGCTGAAGGAAGCATTTGAATTGCACATCCTCCTGGCAATTTGAAAACTCAAAGTGAGATTCATATTAGATTGTCTACCTTTATTTTTGTCTCCATTGTGTAAATGGGCCATCAACCTCAAGTGATGATCTTTCTTGTGAAAAATTTGGCAAAGTAGTTTGAGAGTCTTCATAGTTCTTCTTCATTATTTAGTCACTATTTGACAAATAGTTACAGGACAAACCCAACATTCAACAACTACCAGAAATTATTTTGGGCCAGGAATTAAACTAGTCTTTGAGACAGAGACAAACAAGATAAGGTTCTTGCTCATGAGGAGATAATACTTTGCTGGAGAAGACAATCATGTTTTAAGTGCCATGGTGGTGCTAACTCAGTCTGAGGAGTCCCCAGGACTTCACAATGGGGCTGATATTTTAGTAGATTAGGCACGAAAGGATGATTTTGTTGGGCAATATGGAAAATTGTGTTTGTATATTGGTAAGATATATTCATTGAATAATAAGCAATCTTGTAATATTCCAAATTAATTGCTTAAAATATAATGTCAAATGGGTAAAGCCAGATTACAGGTTACATGAGCACTTATTACGTTATCTTTTGAGTCTATAGTAAATCCCTATTCTCTGGTTACTGATCTGCCCCTTTTTCCAACCACATGGGTGATGGCGGCAGTCATATTTTGCTCTAGAGCTCTGGACACTGTTGACTGGACCAGAATAGGCATGTGATCAAGCTGGGGAGTTCAGACATTGTCTTTGGCTCTGGCCGTATAGATTGGTTTAGGAACAAACATCTGATCAAGCTCCCAGACTCCCAACACAGAGAATTAGGTTTGAGAGAGAGAGTGTAAATAAGAGTAATTGGTACCATAGATAAAAATGAACTCAAAGTGGATCATTGGCATAAAGCTAGAAGAAAACATAGGAAAGAGTTTTTGTGACCTTAAATTAGGCAAAGATTTCTTTACTAGGACACAACGAGTAAGAACCACAAGAGAAAAAAATTGCAAATTTGACTTTATATAAAAAAGCTCCTTCTTTTTTTTTTTTTTTTTTTTTTTTTTGCTGCACCCACGGCATGTGGAAGTTTCTGGGCCGGAGAGCAAACCTGTGCCACGACAGCAACATGAGCTGCCACTGCAGTGACAACACCAGATCCTTAACCCACTGAGCCAAGGGAATTCCAAAAAGCTACTTTTGGGAAATGTATTGTTAAGAGAATCAAAGATAAGACACAGACTGGGAGAAAATATCTGCAAAACAGAGATTTGATAAAGGACTCATATCTAGAATATATAAAAACTCTTACAACCCAATAAAAAGACAAACAACCCCCTAAAAATTGACAAAAGAGTTAAACATTTCACCAAAGAAGAGATATAGATGGCAAATAAACACAGGAGGCTATGCTAAACATCATTATTTATTAGAAAAATACAAATTAAAGCCACAATGACATACCACTGCAAACCTATCAGAATAGCTACAATTAAAAAAGTCTGACCATACCAAATGTTTGAAAGGATGTGAAGCTGCTGGAATGCTCACACATTGCTGTGTGAAACACAGAATGGTACAGCCACTTCGTAAAACAGTTTGAGAGTTTCCTATAACGTTCAAAACAAACTTGAAATATGACCTAGCAATTCTGTTCCTCAGTATTTCCCCAAGAGAAATGAAAACATAAACATATGTCCACACAGAGACCTGTACGTGAATGGTCACAGCAGCCTTATTCCTAACGGTGCCGAACTGGAAACAACCCAAATGTCATCAACAATGGATAAACAAATTGTGGTATGTTTATACAATATTGCCGAGTAACAAAAGGAACTATCCATCAATACTCATAACAGAAAGGTGGGTGTATCTCAAAAACATTGTGCTGAGTGAAAAAAGTCACACTAGATATTGTATGACTTTGTTTATATAAAACTCTAGAAAAGTCAAAATGTAAGGAGCAGGAATTCCTGCTGCAACACAGGTGGCTAAGGATCCAGTGCTGTCTCTGCAGTGGCTTGGATCACTTTGGAAGTGTGAGATCATCCCCAGCAGGGAACTTCCCATATGTTGTGGGTGTGGCCAAAAAAGAAAGAGTTAGCAGCAGAAAACAGATCAGTGATTGCCAGGGCTGCAAGTGGGGAAGGGAATTAGCCCAAAGGAATTTTCTGGAGTAATGGGTATCGTCTAGATTTCAATTTTTTTTCTTTTTCTTTGGCAACCCAGAGGCATATGGAGTTCCCAGACCAGAGAACAGATCCAAGCTGCAGGTGTAGAAACGCTGGATCCTTTAACCCACTGTGCTGGGATGGGGGTTGAGCTTTCATCCCAGTGATCCAGAGATGCTGCTGATCCTGTTGAGCCACAACAGGAACTCAATGTTCTATATTTTAATTGTGGTGGTGGTTGCATGACTGTATACGTTTGTCAAAACTTATGAGTTCTCTACTTAAACACATTTTATTGTAGATAACTGACACTTCATTAAAATGGATTAAAAAAGTGAATGTGTGTGGGGTTAACAGATTAGGAGCATAAACCTTTTTTTTTTTAAATGATTTTTATTTTTTCTATTATAGTTGGTTTACAGTGTTCTGTCAATTTTCTAGTGTACTGCAAAGTCATTCACGTGTGTGTGTGTGTATAAATGTGTGTGTGTATATATATATATATATATATACATATATATATATATATTCTTTTTTGCACATTATCCTCCATCATAGGAGCATAAATCTTGGGAGGAGTTAGGACCCTGTCTTCTGCCACATAAATAGCAAAGTAGGAACAGCTGGTTTGCAGAGGATGGAGGATGAAATGGTTGTACAGAAAAGTCAGAGCAGGGTTTGGAGAGAGATTTCTAAGGCTGTTGGAATCATTGGTTCCAGCTCATCCCTGGGGCTCATCCAGCTGCATTCCTACCCTAGGGTTCATTCCTGCCCTGCGTTCTCTTAGCCCCTTGTTCTTTTTGGCCAAAGCTGGCTCAGTGGATTAACATTGCTTACAACCAAAGGAGCCCTAGTTCAGAAGCAAACAGGCAGCTCTGCAGGAAAACAAAACATCTTCTGTGATGTAATCTTCAGGGGTGGAGAATCACCGGGTACTTTCCAGGAGGAACATGTGTTTGACAAATTATTCTTGTTAGGATTTTCCGAGGACCCAAACGTCTAGCCTGTCTTGTGATGCACTAGCTGTGTGGTCCTGGGGCAAGACCCTCCTGTCACTGAACTTCCACTTTCTCACATGCAAAGAGAAGAAGCAAACAAAATGCATGGTGTGCAAATTTTTTTATCCAAATGAAACAGTCCAATATATAAAGCAGGAATGAGTGGAACCTGCCTGGCTGGTGTGGGGGAGGCCTCAACCCACCTGCTTGGGGTTCAAGAGGGCAGCAGAGATACAGTTTCTGCAAATGGATGGTAGTGTTTGAAGATTAAAGTCAGGGAAGTAATCTATGTTAGTTAGAATATAAATATAGGAACTAGCAATGTAAGCACACCTGTAAGATGATGACAGAAGGAGCTTGGCCTAAAAATCAGTGACCAGAGCTGAAGGAGCAGCAGGGAGGCTGAGATACTGTCCGGAGCAAGACAGTCTGTTTTCCTTCCTCCTGGGGCTCCAGTCCTTTTCTCCCCAGCACTTATCATGCATCTCCTATTAAAGCAGAATCACACGCTTCGCAGGGCAGAAGCCAAATCTGTCTTGGTTACCAATTCCTTCATTCTTCCAGCCCCACTGTGCCCCAAAGCTCCATGAGGGCATCCTGCTCATCAGCAGCCTATTTAAGGATCCAGGAGTCTCTGGACGTCCTGCCCCTTCCTCTCAGGAGCACCCTGCAGCTGCTGTCCGTTTCTCTTCCTCCTCTTCCTATGGGGCTCTAGGTCTAAAGAGAGGGAGGAGGGAGAAGTAATCATGCAGCTTAGAAGGTCACCAGGGTCTTTTTCCTGTGGTTCCGTCCCTCATGAACCTCACGTGAAAATGGAGCCACTGCGTGGGTTGAGAAGTTATTCATACCTAACTGGCAGAGATGGCCGACTTCAGCTATGTTATCAGAAAACGGATGTCTAGTCAGGGACTACATATCCCAGGGTTATATTTCCCAGGACTACATTTCCCAGCAGCTCTTGTTTCTTGATGTGGTCCTATAACTGCTCCTTACCCAAGAACTGGGAGTGAGAGTGATTGGCGTCACCCTGGATTGTGTCTGTCACTCACCTGTTTGCTCTCAGGTCCACTTCCTTGCCCTCTCTCTGCTGTGCTCATTCTGGAAGGAACTGCTAGCTGCTGAGCTCAATTTCCTAGGCTTTCTGCCCTATCTCTGGCAGGTCCAGCCAGTAGAGGCAATGGCGGGAGTCTGGACGAAGGAGGGAGGGAAAAGACAGGGTGGTTCAGCCCTGATTTTTGCTGCAGGTGACATCTCTGTGGTCTCAGCTCGCTCATAATTAACCAGCAGCCTCTCTTCCATGTGAAAGCTCCCCAGCAGCCTTCTCTGTGGGTCAGTGGGGTACCTGATGAGTAGGCTGTATTCTCCAGTCCTAGGAGTGGAAGTGATTTCCTGCTGATGCTAGTCTCTGGATTTTCTCATGTTTCCTCTCTGGCTTTCTTTCTTTCTTTTTTTTTCTTTTTAGGGCCATACTCATGGCATATGGAAGTTCCCAGGCTAGGGGTGGAAATGGAGCTGCCAGCTGCCAGCCACAGCCACAGCCACCAGAAGTGGGATCCAAGCTGTATCTATGACCTACACCACAGCTCGTGGTAATGCCAGTTTCTTAACCCACTGAGTGATTGAACCTGCATCCTCATGGATACTAGTCAGATTTGTTTCTACTGTGCCACAGCGGGAACTCCCTTTCTCTGGCTTTTTATTTTATTTATTCATTTATTTTTGTCTTTTGCCTTTTTCTAGGGCTTTTCCTAGGGCTTTTTCCAGCCCTCTTCTAGGGCTGCACTCGTGGCAAATGGAGGTTCCCAGGCTAGGGGTCTAATCGGAGTTACAGCTGCCGGCCTATGCCACAGCCACAGCAATGCCAGATACGAGCTGCGTCTTCGACCTGCACCACAGCTCACGGCAACACTGGATCCTTAACCCACTGAGCAAGGCCAGGGATTGAACCCGAAACCTCATGGTTCCTAGTCAGTTTCAGATTCGTTTCTGCTGCGCCTCGACGGGAACTCCCTCTCTGGCTTTTTAACTCCAGTAGCTGCCCCTGTGAAATGGTCTCTGTTGGGTTGCTTGGCCTGGGCCCAGTCTTCCTGAGTTCCTGGCTTGGACTTTGTTCTCTTAAGTCCCTGACTAATACTCAGGCCAACGTGGTCAAGAAGCAGGTGTGCTCTCTCCCCTTCTCTCCCCGGTCTCCTGGCTGTGGCTCTGGGGAAAGGATAATGGAACCACAAGCTGGAAAGAACCTAGGTGCCTGTGGAGGAGAGCCACCTGCAGGCCAGAAACTCCCACATCAAATTGTTATGTCAGTGAAAAATAAAGTTCTGTGTTGTCAAGCCATTGAAATGTTGCAGTTTATCAATGGCAATAGCTAGCCTTATCCTAAAATACTAACAAAAATGGGAATGGGGGTCCCAGATGCCTTTGTTCTCAGCTGCCTGCTTGTCCCCTTAGGTGGCCTCTGGGATATTGTTTCGGCAAGAGTATGCAATTAATTGGAGTGGGTACCGTCTATGGCTCCTTCCAAACTCTGTGATGCTGGGGCCGCATTCACTTTAAGAATGTCCTACATAAAGTGATGAAGAGAACATAAAAGGTGAGATGACTAAACTGTAATACTTTTGACTTTAAAGTATTTTACTTCTTAAATCATTATATAATTCACTCATGAACTAAATCATTAATTTCTTGAGACATTTACCAAGTGCCTGAGTTACCAGTTCTAGTTTTAGTAAGGTGGGCTTCGAGAAAGGGCTTCATAGTAACTGGGCTTAGGGAGAGAGAGAATTCAAGTTAAAAAACATAAATAGAAACCACAGGCCTCCTGGGTGCTGACTCTCTGGGACTTTTGATGCTCCTACCTTGGTCAAGTTCGTTGTCCTGCAGCTTAGTAAAGTGCAAGAAAACTGATAGATATTTTTCCAGGTAGTGTTGTGTGCAGTTTAGAGCAGCTGGCATTGTATAACAGTTTCAGTTTCTTGGTTGGAAGGTGGAGGTTTCTGCTGCATCTTGTTTGCGTGTGTAGGTGGGAGGGGTGGGCAAGAAAATATGGTGGCGGGATGGACAAACTTAGCTGTGTTTTTCTTCTGACCTCTTTTTCGGCCTATTTATTTAAACATATTGTCATGGATTGTGGACTAGAGAGAGAGGCTCATCCAGGGCCCGACCCAGAAGACTTTCCTGGTGACCCGTGTGCTGGGGCGTGTGTTCCATATGGTCAGTTTGTTGCCCTGGGTCAGCTGGCTGTGCCTCAGGTGGGGCTGCAGAGCATCATAGGGGCATCAGAGCTGGCAGGGCCTGGAGAAGGTTCTAGGGATAATGTTCGGAGGTGGGGGGAGGCATCTGCCAGCTGTGCTGAGAACCTGTGAGTGGCTATTTGGAACTCACTGAAGGTGAATGTGGGCCTTATGGTGCTCTGCTGTGTAGGGAAAGTACAGTCAAATATCAGGTGTCTAGAAACTTCAGGGCTGAGTTTTCCTGGATGATTTTTTTCCTCTGTGAATGGCCAAAGATTTCTTTATCTTTTAACCCCCCAAGCCTTTTCTTTAACAATGTGAAGTGAGAATTTTTCTAAAAGCTCTAGCACCCCCAGAGCCCTCATACAGCCTCTCCCTTCCTCTTGATAGCCCCAGTAGAGCCCCGAGAACACTCAGGAATCCAGTAGAAGAACCGTTCCTAAGCCTCAAATATTCTAAGTTTCTATAATTATAATCCTCCCAAATCAATATCTCTAGAAGGGTCACACTGTAAGTGCTTATCAGGCATTTCCATTCTGAAGATGGGAGAAGCGAGGGGCCCCTCCTAGGACCCTCTGGGTGAAACCTTGGAGCAGGACAGTGAGGCTCGGAAGGAGTGCAGAAATCTCCCTGGGACTTTAAGACTTAGCATCCTCTCCTAACCCTTTCCGTGCCAGAGGGGTTGCTAAGATCCGCAGGGCATACCCCACCTTTCTACCTCTGCTGGGAAAATGACCTCTCTCTCTCTCTCTTTTTTTCCCCCTTCCATCATAGGTTTCTTTACATGAACATATTCCATACAATTCATCCATTTAAAGTGCATGATTCAGTAGCTTTTAGTGTATTTACAGAGCTGAGCAGTCATCATACCAGTTGATTTTAGAATATTTTTGTTATACCCCAAAGAAATCCTGTACCTCTTAGCTGCCCCCACACCCCCACCGATATGGCCTCTCTACCTGTCCCTGACGTGGTTGGCATCTATGAATCTACGGAATCGATGGAAAATTGATTTACTTATTCTGGACACATCATACAAATGGAATCATGCAGTATGTGATCCTTTGGGACTGGATTCTTTCATGTAATGCTTTGCACGATGTTCTCAAGTTTCATCGATTCATCCATGTTGTAGCTTGTATCAGCCTATCAGCCCTTCATTTCTTTCTCCTTCCTTCCTTCCTTCCTTCCTTCCTTCCTTCCTTCCTTCCTTCCTTCCTTCCTTTCCTTCCTTCTTTCTACTTTTTAGGGCTGCACCCACAGCATATGGAAGTTCCCAGGCTAGGAATCGAGTTGGAGCTGTAGCCATCAGCCTACACCACAGCCACAGCACTGTGGGATCTGAGCCAAGAGTTTGTGACCTACACCACAGCTCACGGCTGTGCAATGCCAGATCCTCAACCCAGTGAGCAAGGCTGGGGACCAAATCCTCATCCTCATGGATCCTAGTTGGGTTCATTATCCCTGAGACTGCACGGGAATGCTGTGCCCTTCATTTCTTTTAATGGCCAAATAATACACCAATGTTTAGGAGTTCCTGCTGTGGCACAGTGGGTTAAGAACTTGATGTAGTCTCTGTGACAATATGGAGTCTATCCCTGGCCTCGCTTAGTGGGTTAAGGATCTGGTGTTGCCACAAGCTGCGGTGTCAGTCACAGATACAGTTTGGATCTAACATGGCTGTGACTATAGTGTAGGCTGTCAGCTGCAGCTCCCATTTGACCCCTAACCTGGGAACTTCCATATGCCACAGGCGGCCTTAAAAAAAATTAATAAAATATACCAATGTGTGTATACACACACACACACACACACACATACACATACGTATACTACATTAAAAACATTTATTTATTTTTTTATTTGCTTTTTAGGTTCATACCCGTGGCATGTGGAAGTTCCCAGGCTAGGGGTTGAATTGGAGCTGCAGCTGACAGCCTAGCCACAGCCACAGCAACGTGGGTTCTAAGCCGCATCTGTGAAATACACCATAGCTCGTGGCAACTCCAGATCCTTAACCCACAGAGTGAGTCTGGGGATCAAACCTACGTCTTCATAGATACTAGTCGGATTCTTTTCCACTGCCCCACAACGGGAACTCCACATTTTATTTATTCCTTCACCTGTGCACATTTGGGTTGTTTCTACGTCTTGGCTATTGTGAATAATGCTGCTATAAGCATTCCTGTACAAATTTTAATGCAGACATCTATGTTTTCATTTCTGCTGGGTCTTTATCTAGGAGTAGAATTTCTGTGTCATATGGTAACTGTGTTTAACAGTTGGTCGAGGGCTACTTATAAAGTTCTACTTACTGGAGATATTCCTTCATGCTTCAATACTCTTTTTTTCCATTTTACTCTTAGAAACTTGGATTAAAAAGAGTCGTGTGTACTGAGTTTTACTGATGAACTTTTTTATTTTATTTATTTTTATTTTTTTTATTTTGTTGTTGTTGTTGCTATTTCTTGGGCCGCTCCCGCGGCATATGGAGGTTCCCAGGCTAGGGGTCCAATCGGAGCTGTAGCCACCGGCCTACGCCAGAGCCACAGCAACGCGGGATCGGAGCCGTGTCTGCAACCTACACCACAGCTCACGGCAACGCCGGATCGTTAACCCACTGAGCAAGGGCAGGGACCGAACCCGCAACCTCATGGTTCCTAGTCGGATTCGTTAACCACTGTGCCACGATGGGAACTCCCTGATGAACTTTTAATTCAGCTCTATTAGTTTCCGCTTGTGTAGGTCAAGTCCATCCTGTTTTTGTCTGTTGTTATCATGCTTCCTTTCTTCCATTTTGTCCACTGCAGGTTAAATTCTCTCTTTGGGACTGTGGTTTGTTTTCATCATATGAATTACAGAAATAACAAGCATGAAAACTCAGTTCCTATTGTCCTAAAGATTGGGGGCTGGAGGTGAAGTGAGCAAAGGGGTGGGGAGAGACGTGTGGGAAGGAGCCTAATTCCTGGAAGGCAGGAGATGCTCCAGGGCTCGGTGCCATCAGCCCCTGTGTCCTGGGTTGCCCTGCAGTGCTCGCTGGGCCTTGGTGCCCTACGTGCTGCCTGACATTTGCAAGAAACACCTGTGCACAATGGTTGCCAAGGGCTGAGGAGCTGATTGAGCTTCCATATCCTGTTTGGGAACTGTTTCAAATGAAATCAATGACTCTTCTCTGCGTTAGAACAATTTTTTTTTTTTTTTTTAGTCACACCCATGGCATGTGGAAGTTTCTTGGGCCAGTGATCGAACCCGTGCCAAAACAGTGACCCAGGCTGCTGCAGTGGCAATGCCAGATCCTTAACCGGCTGAGCCACCATGGAACTCCGTAGAATTTTTTTTTTTTAAGAAGAAAAAAGAAAGAAGACCAGCAAGGGGTCTTGTGCAGAGAGGCAGTCCTTGTACAGCATAACCCTGCCCAGCAGCCTGTGCCCTGGGTGGGTGGTCCTTCCCCTTGTCTGCCGCCTCCCTAGGCTGCAGCACAACAGTGAGAGCCTTGGTGGGAGGGCAAGAAGTGTCTGGGCAGCTGCATACCATGCAGGCCCTTCTGCCTCTTTGCTCCTGGGTCAACTCTCCCGGCTTTTCTTTATTTACTCATCAAACATTTGTTGAAGGCCATTGCATACCTGCCTTGTGTTAGGTCCCCAGACACAGGCATAGTCTCTACCCTCATGGAATTTTCAGGCCTTTATTCCCTCCTTCCTTTCCCTCCTCATTTTCTATCTCACTCGCCATATCTTTCTCTTTCCTCCTTATACTGCCCTATATTTTACATTATTATGTTTTCTTCTTCTGCTTCTTTTTTTTTTTTTTTTTTTTTTTTTTTTGGCTGTACCTGCTGCATATGGAAGTTCCTGGGCCAGGGACTGAATCTGAACTTCAGCTACAACCTGTGCCACAGCTCTGGCAATCCCAGATTACTTTAACCCACTATACCACAAGGGAACTCCATATACTTCTCTATTTTTACATGGTAAAGGATACCATTAGAAAAAAGGCATTTCCATGTCCATGCTGCATTTTCTGGACCCACACAAAGAGAATTTAGAGTTGATTAGGTTTGGGACAGCTGAAGGGCCACCCTATGTCCCCAGTGGCCTCATCTCTTCCTTGGAGAGGATAAGGGGAGAACCAGCCTAAGCCTATTCACAGAAAGGAGGGGACGTGGGAGCCATGCACTGCTGCCCCCTTCCTCCTATCTGTGTGCCCATCCCTGGCCTGGGGAGAGAGTGGGGCTGCCCAGAGAAGTAGACTGGCTCCAGGGAGGGATGAAGTGGGTGTGTGTGTATGTGTATGTCTAGGGGTCAATGTGGAGGTGGCACAGAGAGGCACTGCTGGAGGGATTAGAAATCCCCCAAGCCCAGCTGAACCCCTTGACTCGCATCTGGATGCAGCCCCCAAATTTGCTTTGGAGGTCACTTCTGGCCCCCTGGGAATACTTTGCCTAAACTCTACTGGGGGCTTCGGGTCTTAGAGGCTTTCTATATCAGCAAGTTTGGGGCCCTGCCTCTGACCTGCTGATCCAAGGACAGGTCCTCATAAACCGATGTGATAGACTCTGCCTCTGCCTGTGAGTCTTCATTTTTCCTTGAAGAGAAGGCACAGCTTCACTCCTGTCTTCTCTAGATGAGATGCTGCCAGCTGAATAGCCAAGGAGTCTGGACCAGAGCATAGAGGGGATTTTTTTTTTTTCCTCTTTAGGGCCACACCCAGGGCATATGAAAGTTCCCAGGCTAGGGGGTCAGATTGGAATAGCAGCTGCTGGCCTACACCACAGCCACAGCAACACCAGATCTAAGCTGCATCTGAGACCTACACCACAGCCCACTGAGCGAGGCCAGGGATTGAACCTGCATCCTCATAGATACTAGTTGGGTTCTTAACCTGCTGAGCCACAATGGGAACTCTGGAAGGGGATTTTAAGTAAGAGTTTTAAGCACTCTTCAAACTCTTGGCAGTTAAAGACCTGTGTGTTTCTTGGTTTCTTTTTATTGCTGTTCATTTGTGAACTGATATTTTAAGTAAAAAAAAAAAAGATAACATACTAGATAAATGAATGGAAAAACAAAGATAATCAAAATATATACTTTGATTTAATTATTAGATTTGATATCAAATTGTCCTGGAAAATTGTTCCCCCAAATCCCTCAACATTTATTTTTAGTTTCTGTAACTTTTCTTGCTATAGACTGGGAAGAGATTGTGAGCCGGCGGGAGTTTTTCTGGTCCCCACTATCTCCCCTTGCCCCCAACTCCTGCCCACAGAAGAAGCCAGCTTCTGCCAGGGGCTGGATAAATGAGCACTGCCAGGCTGAATGCTGGCTCTGGAGTAGGGAGCAGAAGTGTCAGCCTGAGTTGGATCAGTGTTCTTTTGTAGATTCAGGGTTTCTTAGACATCAGTTTTAGTAATAAGGAGCTGAGTTCACTCAAGTTGGTTTTAGGGACAGAACTCATGCAATCCACAGAAAAGCCACAGTGGCAGGTCCAAGAAGGGCAGAAGTCAGGGCGGTTCCAAGGACCACAACAGCCCAAGGTCACGGACTTTCACTTTCATTAACGTGGTTCAGCCTTGGCTCCCTCCCCACCATCCCCTCCCCGCATTGTGCCCCTCAGCATAAATTATCCAGAGAGAGAGAGATTCTGCAGATTGAGTATGGAGTAAAGGTCCCCTTCTGTCTAATTAGTGGTGGGCCCAGACACTGGGTCTCATAGCCTGGTCTCCACTCAGTAGGGCTTATGAAAACCAGCCCTCTGAGAAAGAAGCTGATGGTAGAACTGGGACCAAGGGTAGCTCTTGGTGTGAGCTACTGCTTGTGGAAGGTGCCAGATAATTTGCCAGTTCTTAAGCAGGAGAAAGGTTTTAATCATTAAATTGGAGGGAGAAATTTCTGGCCTTGCCCTGTGTGATCTGCTCATCCTCCTGGGTCTCTAAGTGCGCTGAAGTGTTGCTTCCCTGCTCCTGGTCTAACTACTCGCTTAGCAAACAGGAGTCTCCATGGAAGGCATTGACCTGTGATTTATGTGTCATAAAAGGGTGTTTGATGCCTGCACTTATCTGCTTGAGAAGAAGCATTAAATGAGAGCTAATGGACCCTCGGCTTCTAATGTGGCTGCTGCGTACTGAATGCGTGGCGCACAAAGGCTCCATTTCAGTCTGGCTCCCCCCCGGCCGGGCCAAGCTTATTTTCATCCTGCAGATTTCAACGAAGCTTAGCCACAGACACAACCACGAAAAGCAGAACCCAAAGGCCAAGAAACTGCAGTTTTCTCCTTTTCATACCTTCTCCACGAAAGATCTCTTACCAGGAAGATGTTTTATATACAAATCTTCAGAGTTAAAATCCTAATGTGAAGTAAACATTCTGGCTGATGACACCATTTCAAATGATGGTTTAACAATCCATAGTTCCAAATGAGAGGTCTCTTTGACCTCATATCAAACAATTTCTTTCTTTCTTTTTTCTTTTTTTTTGTCTTTTTGCCTTTTCTAGGGCCGCTCCCTCAGCATATGGAGGTTCCCAGGCTAGGGGTCGAACCGGAGCTGTAGCCACCGGCCTACACCAGAGCCACAGCAACACAGGATCCGAGCCGCGTCTGCAACCTACACCACAGCTCACGGCAACGCCGGATCGTTAACCCACTGAGCAAGGGCAGGGACCGAACCCGCAACCTTATGGTTCCTAGTCAGGTTCGTTAACCACTGCATCACGACGGGAACTCCTATATCAAAACAATTTCTTATAGACGCAGGGTTTATTTGAATCCATAACGACTGCATACGCCTTTAACTAGCCAGCTGGAGAGTGCTCAAAATTGGTTCGCTCTGGGTCTCTACCGCCAGTAGCCTCTAGGTGGCACTGCAACGCAACGTTAGTGCACGGCCGTGCGCGTTCATAGGGAAGATTTAGGGCTCAGAAAAGTTAAACACTTCAAAGAGTACAGAAATCACCTCTTAGAGGTTGCTGTAGAAGCCTTGGGACCACAGACCACCTTTTTCAAGGACTAACGGGCTAAATGACAAGGATGGTGTAGAAGGAAAATGTACCTAGGAGTGTTTTGCAGTCTTGATAGAAGTAAGAATCACAACCACCACGTGTGCCTGGGAGGGAGGAGGCTGGGAAAGGGAAAAGCCTGAGAAAACAAGAATAAGGGCGAGAGAGGAATAGATTTTTAAATTATTATGATTATTTTCTTCTGAGGGAGCATTTGGCCTGAAGTACATGAAGTTCCTCTGGATTTATTCTCCCTCCCAACCGGTGAATTGAATTAATGTATAGTTGATTGTTCTAGTATAATAATAGTTGGAGGGTCATAATAAGTAACACTGATGAAAGTTATTTATCATAAACTTATTTATGAGTGATGGGATGAATCAAGAAAAAAAAACTAAGTGAAACATCACCAAATGTCTTTTCTTACAGACATTTGGGCTGATGTTAGACTTACGATATAAAGCAGAACTTAGCTCACAAGATTTTGATGGTTTGGGAGGTAGACCTAAGCTTATTGTCTGAATCTTATTTGCTGTCTGTTTACCATAATTTGTTCTATCTATTTCTGTTTCTAACAGTGCTCTAAATCAATGGTTCTTAGTTTTATTTTTTTTTTAAATTATTGTTTTTTAATTATAGTTGATTTACAATGTTCTGTCAATTTCTGCTCAATGGTTTTTAAAGTGCTGGTACCCCCTGGGCACGTGTTAGACATGCAGATTCCCGAGCCCCACCCACCCCAGACTTCCTGGGTCAGAAATTCAGAATGGGGCCCAGCAACCTATGTTTTAACTTGTCCTCCCAGTTATTGTATCCCATGACCGTATTAGCAAAACTGATCTAAAGAGTCCCTCAGACATGAGTAGGGAAAAGTGAGAATAGATAGGGAGCATGCCCATGGTGACTGAATAATCTGTCTTTTTCTCAGTGAGATTATGTGCTGGGGTTAAAATGAGGAAAACATGCTTCTTTTCAGCTGTTTATAATTTAGTGGGGAAACAGGCATATCTACAAATATAAATGTAATGTCTGTAAAAAATGCAGCGATTCTGCCTAGGAAGTGGAGAGGGGAAGTATTTAAAGGGTAGTGGACAATATCTGAACAGAGTCTTGAAGGATGAGCAGAAGTAATGAGGCAGAAAAGGGCTTGAAGCTTTTTTTTTTTTTGCTTTTCTTAGGGCCACACCTGTGGCCTATGGAAGTTCCCAGGCTAAGGATCGGATTGGAGGTGCAGCTGCTGGCCTATGCCACAGCCGCAACTTGGGATCCGAGATGTGTCTGTGACTTACACCACAGCTCACGGCAACACCGGATCCCCAACCCACTGGTTGAGGCCAGGGATCAAACCCGCATCCTCATGGATATTAGTCTGGTTCGTTACCACTGAACCATGGTGGGAACTGCAAAGGACTTGTAGCTTTTGACGTTGCCTTTCATTATTGCTGAAGATGACATTTGTCTACCTCAGAAAGCGAAGAAGCCAAGCATGTGAAGAGAAACTTTTTGAGTCTTCCTTTCCTTTTCATTTGGTTAATGAATGGCATGGGCTTTGCAAGGTAATTAGGAGGGAAAATACGGCTAGCTTTGGGCCTTCATTCAGTGCCAGACGTCAATGAAAATTCTGAGGAAGGCAGGGACTCAAGAATATTATATCCAGCCAAGGTGCTGGCAAATGTAAAGACTATGGGTAAAGATTATCACACATCAACAAACTCAGGAAAACTTGGAAGAAAATTACTCATTGTTGATATTCATCCATGTAAAAGGTCAGTCAAAATAGAGGACTCGGGGGTAGAGTAATCACAGTCAAAGGCCAGTGGTAATCCTCACCAGGGGATATGGGTAGAGGTGTGAGGGTACTAATTTCCTCATTTTTATTAGTAGGAAGTTCATTTTTTTTTTTTTGTCTTTTCTAGGGCCGCACCCGCAGCATATGGAGGTTCCCAGGCTAGAGGTCTAATCGGAGCTATCGCTACCGGCCTACACCACAGCCACAGCAACGCCGGATCTGAGCCACATCTGCGACCTACACCACAGCTCACGGCAATGCTGGATCCTTAATCCACTGAGCAAGGCCAGGGATCGAACCTGCAACCTCATGGTTCCTAGTCAGATTTGTTAACCACTGAGCCACGACAGGAACTCTCAGGAAGTTCATTTTTAAAATCACTCTATCACTTTATGCTTTTTTATAGTCTTTTTTTGCCTTAACCTAGTGGGCTATTTTATGGTATATTACCATTTATATGGAATTCCCTTGTGGTGCATCAGTTAAGTATCTGGCATTGTCATTGCAGTGCCTGGGTTGCTGTTATAGCACAGGTTTGATCCCTGGCCCCAGAACTTTCATAAGCCATGGGTGCAGCCAAAAAAAAAAAGGGGGGGGGTAATTACCATTTATAGCAAAGAAACATTTATCTGAAGTTTATTTTCTTCACTTTTTAGCTCCTCCCTTTCTTTTCTAAGTTCATGTGAAATTGTTTTCAAACTTTGTAAAAATTAAAGCTAGTTAATATTTTCATTAGCTCATTTTCTCATCCAACCATCCACCCATCTTTCCATTTTTCTATCCATCCTTGGCTAATCCTTTTCACTCTCATAGTTTGAAATATCATGTATTTGCTCATGAAGTTCAAATATTTATCTTCAGCCCTGATGATGCTTCTGACGTTCAGATTGTATATCCAATAGCGCACTGGACAGTTCTACTTGGATGTCCAGTAGGCACTGCAAACTCCATAGGTTCAAAACCAAACTAATTTCCTTCATCTTCCAAATGCAAATTTGCTATTCTTCGTATGTTTCTGAATTTCCTATCTCAGTTCAAGATATCACCATCAAGCTGGTCATGCAAGCTAGAAACTTGGAGTCATTCTAGCTCTTACCTCTCCTTTATCCTTCCCAGCTAACCAGTCGATAATATCACTTGCTAAATATTCAAATTTCTCCCTCCTTTTCCTTCTAGTACCACTGACCTAGGATATGTCCTCCCTCCGGACTCTGACCAGAGCTTTTTAACTGGTCTCTGGGCTTCCTTGGCTTTTCTCCATTTACATTCAGTATTTATATTCCTGCCAGGATGATCTTTCTAAATGCAGATTGATCTTGTTCTTTCCAGCTGACATCCTTCAGTGGTTCTCCGTTTCCCTTTGGATAAATCTCAGGCTCCTGAACATGTAACCATCCTCAGTTTCTAGACTAATTCTTTTATCCCCAACCTGCTGTGATGTAGACAACTTCTGGCCCTTCTGCCTGAAAGTTTTGAGTATCTTTTATAGCTTAGATAGCATTTGCTTATGCACTGAAACACAAATCAAGGGTCACTTCAGGAAGTTTTTCCTAGACCAGGGCCTAAGTTTATCTCTTCTGTGCTCCATGGTCTGTTCATATGTCATTGCTGTAGCACTTGGCATTCAAGAGGTGTTTGTGTATCTGTCTCTGCCATTATAATTTCCGGTTCCTCCATGTTAGGAACAGTGTGTGCATGTGTGTTTAATCACAGTGCCTGCCATACACCATGGCACATAGTAGGCACACAAAGTCTGCCGAAGTGAACTAAACAGTCCTGGTACACCTTTTTTTTTCCATTTTTTTAAGGGTCATGGTGTGACATATGGAAGTTCCCAGGCTGGGAGTCAAGTTGGAGCTGCAGCTGCTGGCTGCAGTGGGGCCAGGAATCGAACTGAGTCCTCATGGATCCTAGTCACAATATTAGGAACTCCACTGGTACATCTTTCTAGCGACTGCCAGATACACTCCCTCCCTCGAGTACAATTGGATAAACACTGCCAAATTCAATAGTGCTCCATTTTTCTGAACTCTGAGCAAACCGCCTTCCTTTTGTGGATACATTCTTTCTTCAGATATGTTAATCCCATTGATTAAGTTATAGCTTTCTTTTAGAGCCATCACATTCCAGTCATGTTTCTCTAGACCACATCCTGAACACCTTAAGTGGATTCTTTATTCCTTCGTTGGTCAGTTCACTCATTCTGTGCAGGCAAGGCTATGTGTTTAAGAGACATTTACTAGCTTTTCAGGGAAATGGTGCCCTTCGTAGTACCTTCATGAAGTAGGGCCTTCATTTGTAGGGCCTGAAGCACAAAGCATGATGCCAACGATGCTTCCCTGGGTGAGTTGGGTGTGTAAGATGGGAGCCAGTGGCAGGGGAGGGCGGGAGTCTCCCCTGGAGGACTCAGTTCTGTGCTCAGTTCAACCTCAGGCAAGTCCCTCAGGTTCTTGAGAACCATCTAGTAGAAGGTTAAGAGCTCAGGGTTAGAGGGAAGCAGCCTGGTTTGGAATCCCAAGGTCACAGCTTAGCGGACACATTCCTTACCTTAAATCTCTTTAACTGTTAAATGGGGGAAATAGTAGGACTCCCCTTATAGGGTTGTTTTGAGGATGAGAAGAGATCGTGTTGAAAAATGATCATGTTGAAAAATGACAGATGAGAGGCATGGATGAGTGCTAGTCTAACTCATCATCATTGTCATCATCACTATCGTCATCATCCTCATTTTTTTAAGGAGAAAAAGGGAGCTTTCTTGCTCTGCCAGACAAAGGGGCCACAGTAGGCTATTGCCTTAACGACTGTGCCCCCATCATCATCATCATCCTTTAAAAACAAGGTGTGCCGAGTCTGGACTCAGCCTCACCTGTCTTTGGGTCCTCCTCGCCTCTCTTCCCCTTGGCATCACTAGTAATGGGAGCCTGGGAAAGACCTGGTGGAATCCCACCTGCCAGTTTCCTTTTTCTGCTTTCTCTGTTAGGAAATGCTTTAGGTTTTTAGGGACTCTGTTGATACAGAGATTATTTAGCGTTTTTATTCTCTGAAGGTGCTGGCATAGCATCAGTCTGTAATTCTAAGGAAAAGGCATTTAGCTGTGCCTTTCTTTGTTTGTCAGGAACATTTCTGTAGATAAGCACCCTGCACAGTAAATAAACTGCATTGTTATTACATTGCCTAGCAATTTACCTGTAACAGACGGCTGTGCCTGCTATAATGACATGATAGCTAATCCATACCCCTGCATGATTTTATCTTCTACTAGAAGAGGCTGGCGGGTTTAAAGGGGACACCCTCAAGGATCAGCTAGGAGAAGCCAGTTCTGGGTTTTGTGAGTGAGGCTTTTTTTTTTTTTTTTTTTGCAGGGGGTACATCAAAAATCTGTGTCCAGATTTTGAACAAGTGCTTCATTTCAGGATCAGTTACCTTAAGCTTCCCACAAGTAGCTTCTCCCTAAAGCTTCTGTTTGATTTAATTAAAAAAGTCAGCCTTCAAGTCTGTGGTTAATATGGAGGATAATTTCTTTTCTTACTGCATTAAGAGTTTTGGATGTGTAAATAGTCTATCAGCCAACTTGTTTTAATAAGTAAATAGCAATTGCCTTTGGCAATGGGTAAATAATGTTGTTTTCTTTTATTTTGCTTTGTTATTAACTGTATATGCTTTGTGATAGGGCCCTTCCAGTGGTGTTATTATTAGATCCCAAGGCTAGAACTATTTTTAGCTCTATTAGGTCCACACTGCTTATGGAAACACCACAATGATGTATATTGTCACCATAATTCTCAGTGTAAGCTACAGAGCTGAATTTGCGTTTGCACCTGTTTCTTGTGGTTTGCTGTTTGTTTTTCTGACTATACCGAAAGCTTCTAGAAGGAGGTAGCTGGCTTTGGACTTCTCAGGAGGCTGTGGCCCCTCCTGGAAAAGGAGTAAACTTGGAGTGCGACCTGGGTTGAGCTCCTGGCTTTTGCCAAGAATAGTCCATGACCCTGGGTGAGTTCTTTGCCATTCTGTCTTTTCTTTTTTCTTTTTTCTTTTTTTTTTTTTTGTGGCTGTCGTCTAAGATATTACTTGAGCATTTTTTAGTAATTGTCTAAAGATACCTTTTGCAGCTTACCTGTTACTGGTGGGGCTTATCATAAGGAATAAGAATTGTTTCACATTTAAGACCCTTCCCAGAATGGGCCATTCAGTTTTCCCTCACTCACCCCTGCTCAATCTTTCTCCCAGGAGAGAAGACGTGTCTCACTTGTCCTCGTGATGAGTTATGTTGGGTGATTGCTGGCTGGTGGACTATTTATATCTCTCTAATCTGTCTACTTCTCTCCTTCTCCAGCACCACCAATGGCTAACATTTATTGAAGGCTTATGGTGGGCCGGGTGCTCCGAAGGCCCGATCTCATTTAATCCCCACTAAAACCATTATTATTGCCATTTTACAGGTGGGGAATTTGAGGCTTAAAGAGGTGAAGCAAATTATCCAAGGTCACACAGCTAATTAGTGTTAGACTCGGATCCGATCTCCCACCTAGACTCTATGGAGGACTGGTGGGGCAACGGGTCCCTCCCTTCCCAGTCACTTGCTTCCCTCAGGGCTGCCTCTGGTCCAAGGGAAACATGAGCTTTGGCAAAAGAAAACACAGCACCCCCTTCTAGCTCCCTCCCTTCCTCCACCCACTAATACTCTGGACTAGCCAGCTTCTGCCCACCTCCCGTGTCTTCTTGTGCATCACTCTACCCTGGCGCTCTGCCTTTTGGTGACCTTCTTCCTGTTCTGGTTGTGCCATCTCTCCTCTGTCCTCAGAATCTCTGAGGGAACCACCTCCTTCATCTCTTTGCCTGGAGCCCCAGTTGCATTTTCTCATCCTTTCCTTCTCAGCCTTCTCCTATTAGAGAAAGATGTAGGATGTTGCTTCCTGGTGGCCTATTATATCTTTCCAGACCCTACTGGCTTTGCAGCTCGAAGGTCTGTTTATTCCTGACCTCACATGGGGTTTGGTTGTCCTGGTCTGTGCTCTCAGAGCCGCAGTGCCTCTTCTAAGTGGATTCTTCATAGCAAGATTTTTAGTTTCAAAAATTGTATTTGTGTAGTTCCTTGGTTAATGGCTCTCTATGCCACCCTGCCTGGAGGTTTTATGAGGACAAGCACCCCTTTAGCTTATTTTGTGTCCTCAGGTTCTAACACAATAGCACACAGTATCATCATTTACCATGTTGAGTAAAAGCTGAGCTTTCGAATCTGGGAAATACTAATGATCAATCCTGGGGTTTCTTAGTCCTTTCTTGTTCCTGGAGAAGCGAGCAGTGTATATAAACTATGTGGTCCCTGGGCCTCCTCATGCATGTGTGTGTGTGTGTGTATGCATATGTGTATGGAGGGGGTCTATGTGTGCATCTCTGAATGTGTGCGTCTCGTGTCCACCTACTCACGGACACACGCCTGCCTTCCCTCTCTCCATCACAGACAGCTGAACCAGGAAGGTGAAGAATATTTTTCATGGCGTTATTTTTATGATAATCTATTTCGATGGTTAATTTGGTTTAGGACACTGATTTATCGCCAGTTTATAGATCTTTCTCTCTCTCTCTTTTTATTGTCCTATTTGAATTATAAGGATGGCATGTGTGAAATGGAACTTCTTGGCCTATTGTTCTGCTTCTCACGCAACCAGTGTAGTTCAGACAATAAAAAGATCTATAAAATTAATATATACACAGAGTAGAGAGAGGAAAGAGAGGGACAGAGACAAGGAAAACAGGTAATGCTTTGGAATTGGATACCACATTCATCTCTTGCCGGTGAAGTTTGGAATCAGAATTTACATGCAGAGGAGGCAGAAATGAGCTATGAAGGTGGTGTCCTCTGGTGCGGAAAGAGGTCTAGTAATTCCAGCTTACCTAGGGGATGCAGAAAACATATTTTCCTCTTTTTTTAATCTTTTAAAACAATTTTAAGGGCTTATAACTGCTGGGCTAACTTTAGAAATATGTGTTCCAAAAATATGACTTTAAAGAAAATAAATACCAGGCCACTTGGATTATGTAATTACTTAGCCTTGTAATTACTTGTAATTACTTAGTTGTATCACCAACAGGCATCTAAAATGGATATTGGCCTGCATTGGGCACACACCTGGCACGCTGTAGGTATTCAGTACATATTTGTAGAATAAAAGTATAACTGAATGAGTGCTGAAGAGGTGTGACTGGTTAACTGGTACTCAGACCTACCATCCTGACTTCACTGATCCTTCACCCGAGGGAGGAAGTGCCCCTTCCCCATCCTCCCCATCACATGATGTGCTTTTCTGGACCGTTCTTCTCCTTCTTTTGGCCCCTGGCTTCTCTCATGGTTTTGTTACTCTTCTTGCACTGGCTATTCACCTGTTCCTTTAAAAGACCTGAGATGGAAGTATGCCAGTGGAGCCACTGGTCGTGATGAGTGCCTTCTGAGTGGAAAACAGACAACGGTCTCCCTACCTTCTGAGGAAGTTTTTTGAATGACCAGGTGGCAGTTCCCAGATGGGATTTCACTTGAGGTTCTTGGATTGACTATTTATTGCTAGACTTGAAATGATGGTTATTATTGTTACAAATATTATTATGCTGAGGAAGCCAGCTTGCAAGCACAGACAGCTGCATTGTTTACAAACATAATTAATGAGGTGATTCTTAATATCAACAGCTCAGCACCAGCCTTCCTGAAGACTGTTTATGGCCTGGGCCACAGAGCCATTTGTAACTTCCACGGCACTTCTAAGACCGGGCGGCCCCCAAGAGTCGTTTCCCTAGGCTGGGCCCTGGTTTATTTTATGAATGACAAAAATAAACCTCTACTTGTTGCTGGTGAGGAATGGTTTATGTCTAGGAAGCCCAGCTCCAGCAGAAGATTAAACACAGGAATACTTTTCTAAGAAGTGAAGGTGCATTTCTTAGCAGCTAACTTCTGTATTTATACAATTGTTATCCAATGAAGGTGGATGTTCTGGGGGACTGGGACGGAATGGCGCATTCCTTTCTAAACATGGAAATGTTTTGTGTGGTATCATGTTCCATAAACACCTGCAATATAGCAATATTCAGAAAAACGGCTCAGACTGCAAATAGGTTTTTGACAGCCTAACAGCTGAGGCCTTTTGCATGACCTCAGGCTTTTATTCCATTTAATTATATTTGGGTGAAGGATTTGAACAAAAGATGTTCTCGTCTCTAAACCTGGCCTGGCACAGCCTTTCAAAATGGACTCAAAAGCAAATCATTTTTCCTTAATAAGTATTAGGTTGGACTCAACCTCTTGTTATTTTTCCCTTGCCTTCCTGAGTCTGAATTTTGAGCTTTTGTCAGTGATTGGTATCTGGTGTACACCAAGTTTGAAAGATAAGTTTATGCTTATGAGGTGCCTGCCTTTGGGTACCTTCCCAAGCAAATGGGCAAATGACTCTTCCACTTGTACAATAAAATGAAACCATCACCCTCTAGGCTCTCCTCTATTCAAAAGCAAGAAATGGTGTTAGTCTGGTGTCTTGGCCTGATTCTTAGATTTCAAAAGATAAGGATTTAATCTACTTAAACGTCTTGCCTTTTTTTTTTTTTCTCCGCAAACTCCCAAGGAGTTATGGTTATGGTTCCCTCCTGATCATGGAATTGCCTGGTTATATCTGTTCACTAGAAAGCAGTAAGATTGGAAGAGATAAAAAAATTGAAAGTAGTAAAAATGACCCAAGATAACAAAAGCCAGCCATCTTGTATTTTCCTTATAATTTTTAGGCAAATGCCTCTAAATCATCATTTTATGATCCCAACTCCAAGTATCCTTGTTTTTTACACCTTAATCCACCTCTGGCTCTGGCTCTGGCTCTGGCTTTGGCGATTAGAACTTTGTGAATGCCTGGGGTTTCATAACTTTAAGGGTTGAGTAAGAGTGTTCATTTACTACAATGCCACCTTTACTGAGTATCTGGGGATATATACCCCCAACCCTCAGGGAACTTAACCATCTCTCAGAGGAGATAGATACAAATAATTAAGATTGGTCTCTAAAAGCACACTAGTTTTCTTCTAAAGAGAATTGTGTGTTTGATCTGTTGACTGCTGGGATTTTCATTCTGCCGATTACAGTAATGAGTAGAGAGGAGAAATGTAGGTGCCAGAGGGAGCCAAATTGATTTATATCAGAAAGGACATGAAGCTTCCAGTGAGACAGAAAGTAATACATCTAGAAAGTAGGAGGAGGGAGCAAGGGGTGGGGTAAAGTGTGAAAGAATAGAAGGAAGGTGATTTGGGAGACCAGCTGCCATGATGATTGGGATTTTTATGGGACAGAAAGATCCAATGAGAATGTTTATTTATTTTTTAAAAAATTGAGATATAATTTACGTAAAGTACACAAATGTTAGGTAGACAACCCAATGCAATTTTATATATGAATATAGTTTGTAACCAACACCTGCATCAAGATATAGGAATTTCCATTCCAGAGGCTCCCTCATGGCCGCTCCCAGTCAGCAGCCCAAGGGTGATTATTATTGTGTCTTCTGTCCCTACAGAGTAATTTCACGTGTTTTTAAACTTCATATATGTGGCATCATATACTATGAATTCTTTGTTTTTACTGTCTTCCACTCAGCATTATGTCTGTGGGAGGTAATTATCCATATTTTTGCATGTATCAGGCATTTATTCTTTTTCATTCTTGGGTAGTCTTCCATTGCATGACTATACCACACTTCATTTGCCCATTTTTTTTGGTCAATGGACATTTGGATTGCTTCCAGCTGGGGAGTTGTTTTGAGTAATGCTGTTGTAAACATTATTGTGCATGTTCGTTTGTTCTTTCTTTCTGTCTTTCTTGGCCACCCACACAGCATGTGGAGATGCCCAGGCTAGGGGTCGAATCAGAGCTACAGTTGCCAGCCTACACCACAGCCACAACAATGCAGGATCTGAGCTGCGTCTGTGACCTGTACCACAGCTCATGGCAGTGCCAGATCCCTGACCCATTGAGTGATGCCAGGGATCGAACCTGGGATGAAGACCAAACATGTATTTCTTTTCTTTTCTTTCTTTCTTTTTTGGTATTCTTAGGGCTGCACCTGCAGCACATGGAAGTTCCCAGGCTAGGGGTGGAATTGGAGCTACAGTTGCTGGCCTATGCCACAGCCACAGCAAAGCAGGATCCAAGCCGCATCTGTCTCCTACACCACAGCTCACAGCAATGCCAGATCCTTAACCCACTGAGCAAGGCCAGAGATCAAACCTGCAACCTCATGGTTCCTAGTTGGATTCGTTTCCTCTGCACCACAACAGGAACTCCTGTGCATGTTATTTCTGTTGAGTTTATACCCAGGAATGCAACTGCTTGGTCACAGGATGTATGTGAATGTTTAGCACTAGTACTGCCAAGTTGTTTTCCAGGGTGTTACACAGTGGGCGTCCCTGAAGATAGTGCTCCAATTGCTCCAAATCTTTGATGACATTTAATGAGAACTTTGAGGAAGTCTGGGCACCGTGTGGTATAATTTCCCCCTTTGCTGTCCTTTATGAGCCTTCAGGAGGCTCCTATATTTGGAGTCAGGTTTATGCTGGATTCCTCACTTTTGTTGTCAAGGGCAACAATCCCAGGTTCCCTTGGGTTTGAATCCTGGCTTCTCTAGGATTCTTACTGTGTGTTCTTAGGCAAGGTGTGTGTGTGTTTCCTTCTGAGCCTTTTATTCTTCATCTGCTAAATGGGAATCATAGAATCATGTGGTTTTTATGAAGAGTGAATGAGGTAGTGAACATTAAGCCCTTTGCACAGGCACAGAATTAGTTCTCAAAAAGTGGTAGCCTGTGTTACTATTAACAGAAGGGAGAAAATTCCAAGGGGAAGTATTAAACATGGGAAGGATAGAGTTGGGAGACCTAGGCCAGCTCTCCATGTCTATCTGGAGTTTCTCCTTTCATAGCTAATCCTAATTTCAGAGGTTAGACAAAAAGAAGCAATGGTTCTCTATTTCCAAAGTCCTGTGATTTTTTTCTGCATCCAGGCCCGCAATTGTGACTTTCCAGGCATTGCATTTTTAGGCTTAGCTTTTATGAAGACATGGGTGTGCTAAAGCCATCCTTGTCACATGATATCATAAACCACATCAGAGAGTAATTTTATTTTATTTTTTTAAAATTTAGTTTTATTGGCGTATAGTTGCCTTACAATGTTGTGTTAGTTTCAGGTGTACAGCAAAGTGAATCAGTCATACATATAAATATATCCATTCTCCCCCCTCCCCACCATATAGCCATTCTTTTTTTGTATTGATCACTGAGTAATTTTAGAAGCAAGATTTACAATAATTAGAAAGCTCTCCTCAAAGGAGATTGGTAAGATACAAGGTAAGGGAAGAATGAAGAGAGGAACTTAAAAGAGGAAAAAAGGAAAAGAAAAAGCCTATTTAATTTTATGGTTGATGCAACTTGTTACATGTGTGTCCTGCCAGAATAAATCGGATCATCTGATTTTCAAATTGCTGGTCTATTGTTTCAGAAATAGAGGATGTAAATAATTCCAGTGCAGTCTCCCGGATCTGGACCTCTCTCATCCAGAACTGTTATCAGCATTAGCATAATTTATGGTGCTATCTAATAATGAAATCACTGAACACTGATTGTACAGCTTCTTAAAGCTATAATTATTGCTCATTAGGAATGGATTTCATATTGTTTGCTCCTGGCACATAACAAGTTATTGAAAGGGAAAAGTTGTCAGAGGGAGTGAGAAACCAGAGAAGGCACTTTTTTTGGTTCCTGAATATTCTCCCTGATGAATCTGTCTGAGATTTTGTTTTCCATAATAATAGAGACCAACTGGCCATCCTAGATGCCATTTATTATCTGATTTGTTCTTTTTTTGTTTTTCTTCTTTAAGTACAATAATTTTAGCTTCATATCATTCTTTTTTTTTTTTTTTTTTTTTTCAGACCATGAGGTAGTAGGTACTCAGTAAGTGTTTGTAGACCTAGTGAATGTGTGAGGAGGAAAGGAAGGAATGAAGACAAAAGCCACCAGGGCAGCAAGTTACACTTGGGCCTTGTTGTATCCCTACCAAACATTAACTCATGAACTGCCCACTAAGAGCACTTGAGAGTTGGTAGTGTTCCAGACGTGTTGATCTGACGTAAGTCTTGGCATAGTCATCTCAGAATATCTTAAAGTGCATTTTAAAAAATTACAAAAGCAATGCTTGCCTTTCTCACTGTGAAAGAGTCAAACAATATATACATGAGGAAAATATGGGCGCCCCTCTCCTCACTCTGGTGGATCCTCTTTCTGAGGCAATGGCCATTAACAGTGCATGTCTTCTTTAAGCCCAGGTGTTCCTGGTAACATTAAGAACTCTTGCCCAGGGTAACATAGAAAAAAAGTTGGCTTTTATTAGCTGGCAAATCACTTGGAGGTGGACCATGGTGCTGGGGAAGGCTTGGTCTTAACTCTGAAGATGGAGGTTGAATTAGTGATTTTGATTGAATACAATGGTTGGGGAAAGTAATATATTTCAGCATGGGCAGGCGTAGTAACAATTACGAACCAAGGCCACTGTCAATATATTCCTGCTTCTGGGGATTGAGAAAGAGGCTTATCCATGAAGACTTGAGTTCATTATGAATGGTGCCTTTCATTTGTGATGCAGTCAGCTTCAATGGAATGTAGCTTGGCCTTGAGGTTTTTTGTTTGTTTGTTTTGTTTTGTTTTGTTTTTAGGTCTGTACCTGTGGCACATGGAAGTTCCAAGGCTAGGGGCTGAATCGGAGCTGTTACTTCAGGCCTACACCACAGCCACAGCAATGTGGGATCCAAGCTGTGTCTGTGACCTATACCACAGCTCACATGCTCTGTACTTAACCCACTGAGCGAGGCCAGGGATTGCACCCAAGTCCTCATGGATCCTAGTCGGGTTTGCTGCTGCTGAGCCATGATGGGAAATCCCGACATATTTTTATTTGACCTTCACTGATTGAATGTGACTTTCATGTTTGTCAATTAATCCTGCCTTGTAATTTATTCAGGACCAGGTCAGATTTTGTAGCCTGGCTTTTTCATACACAGTTCCAACTTCCTTAGGTTTTTTGGCATAAAACCTGAAAGAGCTAGCAAAATCAAATGAGTATTTCTTTAATAGATTCTTTTCCTTACTTGTTGATAACTGTACTCTCTTTTCCTTAAATATCCTCTTATCTGGGGCCTTCTAGTCCCCGGCAGTACAGGGAAAATGTCAGATATGCAGAAATAAAGAAAACCTTATTCTTTCACTGGAAAATTTCAAACTTTAGTAAAACTGTAGAAATGTTTAAATTGCCTTCCAATTTCTGAAAGAAATTGGTTTCTTTTAGCGCTTAACGAGATAAACTGCAATTCGATTCAAGTCATTTTTCTGCCTCTCCTTGTTGACAATCTGAGCTCCGTTTTTTTTTTTTTTTGGTTTTTTCTTGCTTTCTGATTGACTTCAAGATTGCATCTAATCTTTTTATTCTATCTTGCACAAATGCAGCCTGCAATGTGTTGTGACAAGGAGCCAGACCTCCTATTAGCATATATTTATACCTTGCCGCACACAAAGTGGTGCTTGGGGATTATTAACCAAGCTGGAGCTCCGAAGGCACATAAAAACCATCAGATTCACCCCATCCCCCTAGAAAACCCTATATTCTACCCACATGGAGATCTAATTGTTTGGAGAAAGGGATGAATGAGAGGAACCATAAAGAGCAGTTGTGGATAAAGTTAGTATGGTGGAGGAATTATCAGATAATTGCTGGCATGGGGAGCTGTGAGGATGATCATTGTCTTCGAAGGATCTGGAGACACCCTGGAGGAAATTCAGGGCCATTCAGGGAATCAGATGAAACAAGATCAAGTTAGTCTGCTGAGGAAGGACCTGGACAATGGAGGGATCTGGGCAGAGGTCTGGAAATAGCTAGGTTAGAGGTATTTATGATTTGTAAGATTCAGAATCTGAATTCAGAAGGTCAGATGCCAGGAGATGAAGACAGGGACCAGGATTTCAAGACAGGGTCTCTTCTGGGATGACTTGAAGAGTGGTGGCAGGCAATATCTTCAGGTTCTATTTATTTTTCCATATTTAGAAGTCAACAGGGCAAACTCTGAACAATATTTTGACACTTGCCGACATATTCTTTGGTGTTCTAGTTTTCTTTCATTGGGATTCTTATGCCCTCCAGGACCCAGGGTTTCTGTGTTACTAACCTCTGCTATCAAAACTGGCAATGATCTGACATTAGTCATTCACACATGGGTTTGACCTAATTTCCACTTATGCTTGCCATCTCCAGCACTTCTATTTTAAGTCTGTTTTCTCTAATTGCAGAACGACAGGCTTTGTCTCCTCTGAAAGAAATTTTGAGCATTAGTAATAGGGAAAGAGATAATCTGGGGTGAGGGAAGCCATTCTAGTGAAGTGTATGCTAGGGGATTGGTCCAGAAAAGACAGTATTTTTCTCTCTCAACTCCCAGATTGTTTCTGTACCCTTAGGATGATGAGTCCCAGTGACTGTTCTTGGGAATTGCTGAGTTTTGAGAAATTTTCACTATGATATACATCTCATAGTCTTGTATACATTTGTCTTTTTCAATTGTCTATGAGGGCTATAGGGACAGAGACAGTGTCTTGTTCACTTGTGTCTTTCCATTGACAGTTGGTTTTCAGCACACAGCTTTTGAGCTGCACATCACAGGCATCACAGTTAATCTTGATTTGACTGTATATAATACATATTTTTCATGGACATATTTCTACGCAGGAGAGAATGACTAGGTAGATGACTAGATATGCCTGATTTCCTTTCAGCCTGTATTTGTGTAAATTAAAACTCAAAATGTGTATGAATCGTAAGAACTTTGCACCTTTAAATATTTTGGCCTTTGAGATAGGAAGTTAGATCTAGGATACTGTGTGAGTTTATGCCTGGAATGTATTGGGGTGAGCCTAACCTCGTTTTGTCTGTTTCTCCAGCTTCTTGGAGCTAACTCCCTCTGTTCTGGGGCTCAGGGTCTAGGGCATCTGTTTCCCAGACCATGCCAGCTTGACACTGTCTGCCTTTCTCTGGTATCTATGACTTGCACTGAAACATGCCTCTTATTTGGCCCTTTCCTTTACTCAGTGATAAGATTCAGGATGTAGGGCTGGACATAGGGAACAGTCAGAGAAGCAAAGAAACTGTTTTTGGATGGGCCTAAGTAAGTCTGAAAAACTTATGAAAGGGAAATCACACAGTGTTCAAAAATAATTACGTTGTTTCTCTTTGCATGCATCTCTCTTGCAAACCTCAGGGCTGGAGAGGTGGCTGGGCTAAAGCAGGGTTTAGGGAAACTAAAAACTTGATTTGACTGTATATAATACATATTTCTACGCAGGAGAGAATGACTAGGTAGATGACTAGATATGCCTGATTTCCTTTCAGCCTGTATTTGTGTAAATTAAAACTCAAAATGTGTATGAATCGTGACTTTCAAGTAAGAAGACAAACTTTATAAGTCATATGTGAACATTAAACTCATTAGACCTCTGAGGAGTGGTGTAGAGAGGGATCAGAAGTTGAGAAGACACAAGTTTTTGCTCACGGAGAAGATATAAATATTAGACATTATTAGGACAACTGAGTATAAGTATGGAATTTGATGAGTTAGGGCAATTACCACAGCAACTATGGGATTTTGACATCTAAGGCAACAATATAAGATGTAAACTATTTAAAGGAAATCAAGAAGAAAGAAAAAAAAAGTAAACAGAAAGTGTGGTAAATAGCACCAAATAAGACAGTAAAGTGAATGTCAGTGTAAAATAATAAGTGAGTTAATGTGACCAATTTAAAATCAGAAAGATTTTTAAAAAGCATTTAGATGTGCAGTATGTATAAGACTTATAAGTCTTAAGTACGAAATGATACAGAAAAAAGGAAAATAAAGGAATTGAAAAAGATGCACCAAGTATATATGAAGCAAAGAAACCAGAGGCAGCACTTGTAACATAGGAGAGAAAATGGAATTTAAGGCAAAAAACCTAATAAGGGACAATAAGGTAGATTGTATATTAGTAAAGGAGATATAAAAATCATAAATGTATATGTTGCTAACAACAAGATCTCAAAATATAACAAGCAACAACTAACTGAACTAAGAGAAGACGACGACAAATCAACAAATATGGTTGGAATTTAAAATAATCCTCTTGAAAATTTATAGAGCAAACAGATAAAATAAATAAGAAAAGATACATGACAAACAAATATAATACATTCTTTTCAGGTCCGTGTGATATAAGTAAAAAAGGAAGTTAAATAAATTCCAAAGGCTCAACTTCATAAGACTATATTCTTTGACTGTGATGTGATAAGACTGGAAATTAATAACAAAAGGAAAGTTAATCTGAATGGTGAAAATGAAAAATTATATCTAAAATTTGCTCAAAGATTTTGTATGGAAAAACAAATTCAAGACCTTTTTTTCCCCCTATATTAAACCTATGTCAACACATCTTTTCATTCAGTCTCTGGTGAGATTGTTTTGTGGTGTAGGTTGTGGGAGGCTCTATAATGAGTTAAATAATAGCAATTGAAAAAAAAAATCCTCTCTCTTATATAGCTATAACTTGTACAGTTAGAAAAATTTGGGAAAATGTCAAATGGAGAATATAAGTCATATCCTTAACTGAAGCTGGTTTCTTTTAACTTGGGCATGATAATTGTAATATAAAGCAAGTGGAGCTGCATCCTTACCTGGGAGTATATTCATAAATAAGCTTCCCGAGGGCCACAGTATTCACATAAGAGGCCATATAGAACATCAAGAACATCAAGGCATCAAGAGGAAGATGGTAATTCATAGATATATGTGGCTCATTCCAAAGAGCCTTTAAGAGAACCCAAGAAATAGGGTAAGGTGGACTTCCAGGTGTTTTGCTTTGTGATGGATCATTGATATCATCTGTATTTGCCTCTAGGCGGGTGTGGCCAGGATAAAGGTGGGTTACTTATTGAATTGAAGCTTCTTTACCTAGGAAATATGGGCTAACAATAATTATTGGCATAATAGTTACCGTGGATTGGGTTTCCTGGAAAGCAACTCTGTGATGGAGATTAGCATGTGAAGGGTTTATTAGGGAGCACTCTTGGAGTCAACACGGAGAAAGGAAGGGAAGGGAAGAGAAGGAAGCAGGATTATGCAGAGGCAGAAGTTAAGTCGCAGTGAAGCCTCAGCAGAGCAGATGCTATAGAAGTTTTGAAGCTGCGATAAACCTGTCATGTTGTCTTGAGTTGAGACTTTCTATCTCATAACATCAGTCATCGAACAAGTCTGTACAGAGAGTGCATCTGCTTGGGTAAGGTGGCTCTTCTCAGTCAGGCAATTCCCATGAAGATAACAAGGGGTAATTAATTCTTCATTCCCGAAGGAGGATATGCATGCCACATCACAGTGTCTTTCACCTCAGTGGCGTAATTTTGGTTTGAAGCTAATTTTTTGTTTGTTTAAAAAAGCAAAGGATTGTAAGATAATTCTGGGTCTAATATGCAGTTGACAGTGAAATCCTTCCCAATCTAATACTTGCTCTTGCTATTGTTGTATTTTAGGGAAAATGGCTCTATAAACATGAATTGATATCATACAGTATTTGTCTTTCTCTGTGTAACTTATTTCACTTAGCAAAATGCCCTCCAAGTCCATCTATGTTGCTGAAAATGGCAAAATTTCATTCTTTTAAAAACAGCTGAATTTTTATATATACCACATTTTTATCCATTCATCTGTTGATGGACACTTAGATTGCTTCCATATCTTGGCAATTGTAAATAATGATGCTGTGAACACTGGGGTGCATGTTATCTTTTCAAATTAGTGTTTTTTTTTTTTAATTTGGATGTATATCCAGGAGTGGAATTGCTTATAGTTCTGTTTTTAGTTTTTTAAGAAACCTCCATGCTGTTTTCCACAGTGGCTGCACCAATTTACATTCCCACCGATAGTGTATGAGAGCTCTCTTTTCTCCAGGTCCTCAGGAACCTTTCTTATGGTTATTCTTTTTGATGGTAGCCATTCTGATGGGTGAGAGGTTATATCTCATTGCGGTTTTAATTTGCATTTCCTTGATGATTAGCAATGTCAAGCATCTTTTCATGTGCATATTGACCATCCAAATGTTCTCTTTGGAAGGATGTCTATTCAGTTCTGCCCATTAAAATTTTTTTCTTTTTTTAAATTCATTTTTATATTTTTTGTTCTGCCCATTTTTTAAATTGGGTTGTTTGTATTTTTGATATTGAGTTGGACAAGCTATTTATATAATATTGGTCATATCATTTCCAAATATTTTCTCCTCTCAGTAAGTTGCATTTTTGTTTTGTCGATGGGTTCTTTTGCTTGCAAAAGCTTTTTAAGTTTAATTTGGTCTCATTTGTTTATTTTCGTAATACCACTCAGTCATAAAAAAGAATGACATTTTCCCGTTTGCAACAACATGGATGGACTTGGAGAGTATTATGCTAAGTGAAATAAGTCAGAGAAAGACAAATACTGTGTGATATCACTTATGTGTGCAACCTAAAAAATACAACACACTAGTGAATATAAAAAAAAAAAGCAGATTCAATATAGAGAAAAAACCTAATGGTTACCAGTGGGGAGAGGGAAGGGGGAGGGGAAATACAAGGGTAAGGGAGTAGGAGATACAAACTATTATGTATAAAATAAACTACAGATATATGTAGTACAACATGGGGAATATAGCCAATATTTTATAATAACTGTAAGTGGAGTATAATCTTTAAAAATTGTGAATCACTGTATTATATACCTGAAACATACAATATTGTACATCAACTATGCTTCAATAAAAAAAAAAAAACGCATCAGCTGAAAGAACTATGCTTTATAAAGCTGTAAGACAGGGAGTTCTAGCATTTTCCCTCCAAGGACTCTATTACCTGAATATGACACTCGGACTGGGAATATCCTTCCTCATTTTTATTCTTTTCCTGTATGTAAGAGGGAAGACACATAATGTTTCATAAATGTTTTAGGTACTGTGTGTTTCTTTAATACCTTATGTATTCATTTTGAAAATCTTTAAATTCCAGTGAATACTTTTGGACTTGTTTTTCACCCAAGGCTAGACAGGGATGATTCAAAGGTAGGAAGAGATAGCTTGTACCTTGACCCTGTCTCCCTACTACCCCATCCCAGTGTAAAGCTAAAGAACTCAAAGAAGGGAAGGGGAAAGGCTGGCTCCCAAGTAAGACCAGCAGTGTGGTGTTGGCTGAGGAAGGACCAGACAGTAAGGGCACTGTGCAAAGTAGATGGTGGATATTGTTCCACATCATTGATCCTTCATGGGCCGCCTTCTTGATGAAATTTTTCTTTGCTCCTCATGTATAAAAATATGCACTAGCCTATGGACACGGACTCCAGCAGTTAGAGCATGCACCCAGCAGGGCAGCCCAGCTCCCCAAGGGCAGGGACTCAGCACATGAGTTCTAGGGCTAGACTCTCTGGGCTTGAATACCAGAAGCTGGTCTTGGGTAAGAAGCTTAGCCTTTTTGGTCCTTAGTTTTTTTTTTTTTTTTTTTTTTTATAAAGTGGGGTTGACAATAATGCCTCATGGGTTTATTGTTGAGAATTTAATGAATTAACCCTATAAAATCATTTAGACCATGTAGTAGTCCCCCCCCCTTATCCAAGGGGGTACTTTTTAAGACCCCCAGTGGACTCCTGAAATCACAGATGGTACCAAACCTTGTATATACTATGTTTTTTTGTATACATAATAACTATGATAAAGTTTAATTTATAAATTAGGCACAGGAAGAGATTAACAGTAACTAATAATAGAAAAATTTTAACAACATACTGAAATAAAAGTTACGTGTGTGGTCTCTTTCTCTCAAAATATTTTATTATAATGCACTCTCCCTTCTTGTGGTGTTGTGAGATGGTAAAATGCCTACATGATGAAGTGAAGTGAAATGAATGACACAGGCATTGTGACATAGCATTAGGCTACTGCTGACCTTCTGATGATACTCAGAAGGAAGATCATCTGCTTTGGGTGATCCTGGATGATAAGCCATGATAATGTTGATGGTTGGGGATCCCAGGCAGGACGGACCCTGCCAGCATGAGATGTCATCATGCTGTTCAGAATGATATGCAATTTAAAACTTATGAATTATTTACTTCTGGAATTTTACATTTAATATTTTTGTACTGTGGTTGATGGCAGGTAACTGAAATTGTGGAAAGCAAAGCCACAGATTGGGGTGGGGGCATGGCCTGCCTTAATAAGTACTTGAAAATGCTATTATTTATTGGCCCCTTTCCTGTCTCCTGTGTTTCCCACCTTGACAGATAGCTTTAGTATCACACGTAAAACTTCCATACACTCAAACCTCTTACTCAGGCATCAGGGTCAGAATTTTTTGGCCAATGCCCCCTGTGCCCATCATCTAAGCAAGTGTACAGAGGTGCCATCTATTCTTTCTGTATGTGTATATTCTAGCACAAATACTTTTTAGTTAATAAGCTTCATGCACAATTATCTACCCCTATAAGGATTATGTCTACTCCTGATGGGATCATCTCAAAGTCTTTTAGATAGAAACATGGGATCCTTTCCATGTATAGATTCCCACCCCCACCCACCCAAGTCTCTCCCTGTCTCATCTTGATTATCTTGGAAGATGAATTTTTCATTAAAAAAAGGCAGGGAATAGAGATGAAGACCCCCTGCTGGACCAAACTGTCCCTGATTCTTTACCCTTGATCATCCCTCAAGCCTTTCACCCCCTGTCTCCTAGGCTCTTTTTTCTTCCTTTCTATCCCCTTCAAGGAGGAAAAAGAGCCAAGGTGGAGAACAGGCTGGGAAACTATAAAAATTGGATTCACTTTCTTTGACTTAAAGCAGAGTAGAATGAAAGACTTGAAAAAATAAACATGGGAGATGCTGATCTTGACTTCCTTTGGCCTGAAACCTGGAAGTAGAGGAAGTGTACAAAAGCATGTCCCAGTTTTCAGTGTAATATTGTATGTGTATCAACAGTTTGTATTGTTTGGAGACATACTAATTCTTTTAATTAGATGGTAGGTGTTTCCTTTGCAAAATGTGTACTCATCAACTAATTATTAAGTGAGCAAATATTTTGTGCCAGTTACCATCCTGAGTTGTGGCAGTGTTGTGAGTGAACAAAAGTAGATACCAAGAGGTCACATCTCTCCTGGAGCTAATATTCTTAGGGGAGGGGACAATGAGTAGATCAATGAGTAGATCAACAAATGCAGGTTATTTTGGATGGTGAGATGGAGGGTGAATAAAGCAGGGTGAGATAAATGAATAAGAAAAGTAAAATAAATGAGAAAAACAAAACACATGTTGGGGTGAAGGACAGATAGTGACATGGTTTGTGGGTGTGTGCTATTTTGGATGGGGCGTTCTGGGCTGGCCTCTCTGAGTTTCATGTGAGCTTAGACCCACACAACTTAGGGAGGCAGGGAGTCAACTGTGTGGGTCTGGGCAGAGGACATGGCAAATGCTTGCCAGTGATTCTTTAAATTCAGCAGCACTGAGCCTTTAGCTTGATTAAAAACAACATCACTAGATTGAAAGAGATTAAAGAAACACAAACAAAAGCTTTTCTTGTCATTGTCACCAGACGACGTTTGATGAAGAATACTTAGAATATCCTTGGAAACAAGATTTTCACTATACGTACCTCAGTCATGTCTACAGTGAGGTTGTTACATTCAGCACGGCACTTCTTAGGATATGTTGATGATCATTACAACATAGGCAAGTTCCTCTTTTCTATATTCATTCTCTGTTCTGCCTTGTGGAAGGTAAAACGAAGAGCTGAATATGACTCATTATTCTTTTAAAAATTTTTTGTTGAAGTATAGTTGATTTATAATGTTATGCTAATTTCTGCTGTACAGAAAAGTGATTCAGTGATACATATATATTCTTTTTTGTATTCTTTTCCATTATGGTTTATGACAGGATCTTGTGCTATACAGTAGGGCCTTGTTTATCCATCCTATATATAATAGTTTGCCTCTGCTAATCCCAAACACCCAATCCCCCCCCTCCCCATCCCTATAACTCATTATTCTTTTTTTTTTCTTTTTAGGACTGCACCTGTGGCATATGAAAGTTCCCAGGCTAGGGGTTGAATCGGAGCTGCAGTTGCCGGCCTATACTGCAGCTATAGCAATGTGGGATCTGAGTCGCATCTGTGACCTACACCACAGTTCACAGCAGCACTGGATCCTTAACCCACCGAGTGAGGCCAGGGATTGAACCAGCATCCTCATGGATACCAGTTGGATTCATTACTGCTGAGCCACAATGGGAACTCTGGGAGTCATTATTTTTAAGTTTGTTATTAAGATTAGGTATAGAGATTCAGCACCTAAAGCTTTTGTATTTGCTTGGAAAAAAAATATGTGTTTATTTCTTCTTTTTCTTCTTTTTTTTTTTTTAAAGCCAGGATTCAGAATTACCTTACCAGAAGAAACCCAGTTGGTGGCTTTGGAACTAGCCTTTCCAAGGCCTAGGAGAGAGGAAAGAACCACCTACATTTCTACTCTCTGGCCACTAGATGGGACCTTTTCTAGTGACGGTTTGAGAAGAACAGTAGAAATAGGTGTGAGAACATTGGAAGGAGAGGTGGTTGCTGCTGGAGGTCAGGAAGGATTACGCTTCTCTGACCCTGGCTCAAACTTCCATAACTTCCAGTGAAGATTTGCCAAGCAATTTCATTTTCAAAGATGTCTTGAGCACAGAGTCTCTGGCAAGATTACAATAGGTATAAAGATGAGGGGTACAGGAGTGTTAAAGGAGAGCAAAAGTAATAGGAACAGGAAAGAGAGCAAGAGAGTGAAGAAAGAGAAAGGGTTATGAAGTTAGCCTCCTTTATATTTCCCAGATACATGTGAGGAAGATGAACCTTGAAGAGGAGAAATGCTAGTTGTGGTGGAGGTAGTGGTGGAGGTGATGAAGATGCAGGTGGAGGAGATGGTGGTGGAGATAGAGGAGAGGGATATAGTGGAGATGATGAAGGAAGTAGTACAGGAGGTTATGGAGGTAGAACAAATGATAGAGATGGAGGGGGCAGAAAAGATGGTGGTGGAGGTCATGGTTACAACAGGTGGTGGAGGTTCCATTGAGGTGGTGGAGGTTATGGGGATGATAGTGAAAGGAGTGATATGATGGTAGAAGAGGTAGTGGAGAAGTTGCTGGAGGTGATAGAGGTAGTGGATATAGTGACCAAGAAGGTAAAGAAGGTGGTCGAAGTAGCAGAGAACGTAGAGCTAGTAGAGGAGGTGGAGGTGGGCCATGCATTGGGGGTGATGGAGGTGATGGAAGGAGCAGTACAGAAGGTTGTGGAGGTGGTAATGGTGGTGCTGGAGATGTTTGTGGTGGTAGCCAAAGTGGTGGAGTTGGTGGATCACATAAATATCCAATCTTAGTATGAGGAAGAATGAGCCATGTGCACTGATGCCTGGAAGAACAAGCAGTCATGTGTATTACTTAACAAAATTTCCTGTACAGTTTTCAGATTTTTTTTTTTTACTGTTTGCATATATTCTTGCCTTTAAGTCTAAAGTGCTTATTTTCTTAAATGACTCAGAGAACAGTTGAACAACATTAATGCTCATTCATTCTCACCCTGACTGGATGCCTTTCATGTGGCAGACTGGATCAAGTTTAGGCGATCAAACATGAAAAACACTTAGTTCCTGTTTTCATTGGGGAAATAGACCTATAAACAGATAAGTATAATGTAGTGAAGTTAAATGCAATGATAGATATGTAAGCAGCCAGAGGGGAGTGATAGATAACTAAGGTAGGTAGTTTTGGGCCAAGATGGGTAGTTTTGGGGCCAGGAGAAGCTTTCTGGAACAGATAACACCTTAATAAGGATGAGAGAATTGTGGATTAGTTGGGTGAAGGGCAAGATGGACATTACTGGCAAAAGTGAGGAAGTAAGAAAAGGTGTATGGTAAATACATGGAACTGTAAATAGTTATCTAATTTTCCTTCCCATTTACCTAGGTATGTTCAGTTCCTTGCATGATATTGGTATTTAGAATCAGATTTGATAGTATTCATGGATGCAAGAAATAAATTGTAAATGGAATTAGGGTCTTCTGGTGCTTAGTGGTGACATGTTCAAAAGTAGAGACAGTGAGGAGATATGAGACAGTGAGGAGATATCAGAGCTGGCGCCATCAAATCCTTCAACCCCACCCATTCTCTTAGCTCAAGGAGTGAGTGGGAAGACAGAATTTGATTGGTTTTCCAATCAGAGGAAGCAGGATAAAGCTTATTCAAGCTGGGATGGGTGGGCAGGCATGCAGTACCTGTGTAAAAGATGAGTTGCTACTCAGAGAAGACCTGATATTCAAGAGGAAGTCAGCCAAAATATGAGTCACTCATTAGCCTCTTTAAAAGGTAGAACATGCCAAGGCAGGGAAGATAAATAGACTCTTTTTACTAACTTAAATTAAGATGTACCCTTAGATATAACACTTCTTTAGAAATGAAAAAAAATTCTCTCTAAACACACACACACACACCCTCGATCCAATTAAAACAATATTTTAAAGAGCAAGCAGATAACACATGGGCTATCAAACGAATGACTCCGCGGAAATACTTGAAAGACATTCAAATAGAGAGTTTCAAAGATTGGGTTTTAAATAGAGAACTTATTAAAGTCTATGAAATAGATTTCAGAAAATTGATCTCCTGGAGTGAATCCTGCAAATGACTATTCAGAGACCATGAAGAGGGAACTTCCTGACAGATCCCTTGGGCCAAAGGTGTCTTGCAGAGGATGTGAAAAGAGGAAGATGTTAGTGCATCTCTAGCCCTTGGTGCCTCCAGGGTGAACAAAAGGAAATGCCCAGGAGGCTGGATAGGGGCTAGGTGCTATTTATGAAGAATTTCCATGTTGGAGAAGGCAGCCCCCTATCTGAAAGACTTTGTGTCTTTGCCCACCTACCCTGGAAAGCAGGATATGCGCCACATAAAATATTAGAAGATGACCTCTGAACCACATGTTTAAATTCATTTCTGGCTTAATTCTTTCCAAATAGCAATCGAGTTTGACTATTGTGATTCAGCCATCTGCAGCCCGTGTTTATAATTGTTCATGCTATCATTGTCTCTGAGATTTTCCCAGTTAATATTATTAAGGGGTGGATATATGATTTCCTGGGTGGTTTATTCACTCTTCTGGACCGTTTTGATAAGAAAGTGCCTACCTACTGCACCAGGGGGCTTTTAATTGGCATTTTGAATTTTTGCTTGGGAGGAAATAATATAGGAGGACAGATTCACTCTACTGGTTGCCTTTTAGTTATAGAATTCTGTTTAATTTGCAAAAACCATTTATAAATTCTAACTATTAACCCAGCCTTTCTTGCCTGCCTTACAAAAGCAGCTCTTAGGAAATAAAGCATTTGGGACACAGTGGGAAAGATTCCAAGCCTGCATTACCAAATCTCCTGAGTTATCCTGACTCCCACCTGAGATTTGGGGATTTTCTATAAAGAAGGGGGAGGAAGGGTTTGGCCCCATTTGGAACACTGATGGTAGAGAGTAAATAGACTTGTCTGTTTTTCAAAGATAATTGTGGGTTATGAAATAAAGCTAAGTAGGTAGCAAAATCCTGCACAGATTACAAAAGATGTTTTTACATCTCTGAGTTAGCACACGTAATTTTGGGCCCTGAAGCAAGGTCTGGTAGACCAGTTGAACGTGCTAGGGCAATTGTTTAATGAATCTAGGAGAAGCAGTGGTTGGAACTAGGTCATGGATTACAGATTCCTAGAACTGGGAAGGACTTGAGAGATTTTCTAGGTAAACCCTTTTGCTTACAACTGAGGAAAGTGAGACTCAGAGAAGCTCAGCTATTTTGAATGATCATGGTGATTGGAGACTGGGTTTCTTGATTACTAGCAGTGTGTTTTGATGTAGGGTCAGAAAACGGTCTGCTTCTGGGATTTCCTATTGTGGCTCATCGGTAATGAACCCAACTAGTATCCATGAGGATGCAGCTTCGATCCCTGGCCTCGCTCAGTGGATTAAGTATCTGGCATTGCCATGAACTGGGGTGTAGGTCACAGATGAGGCTCGGATCCCATGTTGGTGTGGCTGTGGTGTAGGCTGGCAGCTTCAGATCTGATTCAACCCCTAACCTGGGAACTTCCACATGCCATGGCTCTAAATAACAAAAAAAAAAAAAAAAAAAAAAAAAAAAGAAAAAGAAAGAAAAATAAAATGGTCTGCTGCCTTCATTGTGGAGGTTCCCCAGAACACGTCATGGGCGGCACATGGCTCCTCATAGCTTCTCCTGCTATTCAGAGATCATAGAGCATTTTGTTCTCATTTGTTCCAGCCACATCTCTGTAAGGCAGGCAACATTCTCTTTATTGATGGACCCACAGAGCTCAGCTGTGCCGCTGGCCCAAGGGAGGCTCAGAGGCCACTCTGAGAGCCAGTTCCCAGGGTGGTGCTTTCTACCCCAAACTTCCTCTTTTCCTGGGATTCTTTCCCAAGCTGAGGGCAAAAGTATCCAGCTCTAGGACTGCTGCTTTCCTGAAAGGATCATAATGCTTGCAAAATCCTTTTTACTTTTTAGGGCCACACCTGCAGCGTATGGAAGTTCCCAGGCTAGGTGTGTCAAATCTGAGCCATAGCCTTTGGTCTGCACCACAGCCACAGCAGTGCGGGATCCCAGCTGCATCTGCGACCTGCGCCACAGCTTACAGCAATGCTGGATCATTAACCCACTGAGCGAGGCCAGGGATCAAACCTACATCCTTGAGGATCCTAGTTGAGTTCATTACTGATGAGCCACGACAGGAGCTCCTCCTTGTGAAAGTCTTGGACAAGTGACTCTAACTCTCTGAGCTTTCATTTCTTCTATGTAAAATAAAAATAGCAGTTCACAGAGTGTGTGCCAAACGTCCTACATGTGAGGGAAGCACTTAATAAATGTTCTTTCTCTTGCCTTTTATAATAAAATTTCTGAATATGCTGTTTTCTGATAAGTTTAAGAAAAATTATTTCAAATTTTTTTACTTTTACAACATTCTTCCAATTATTTCTCTATGCATATATGCATATATATAGACATATGTCTATTTTTGCATTTTATTTTTTATTAAAGTATAGTCGACTTACACTGTTGTGCCAATTTCTGCTATGCAGCAGAATGACCCAGTCATACATATATATTTTTTTCTTTTTTCTTTTTTTGTCTTTTTGTCTTTCCAGGGCCGTACCCGTGTCTTATGGAGGTTCCCAGGCTAGGGGTCTAATCGGAGCTGTAGCTACCAGCCTACATCAGAGCCACAGCAATGCGGGATCCCAGCCTTGTCTGCGACCTACACCACAGCTCATGGCAACCCCGGATCCTTAACCCACTGAGCAAGGCCAGGAATCGAACCGCAACCCCATCGTTCCTAGATAGATTCACTAACCGCTGAGGCACAACAAGAACTCCTATTTTTTCTTTTTTCATATTATTTTCTGCCATGATCTATCCCAGGAGATTGGATATAGTTCCCTGTGCTATGCAGTGGGACCTTATTTTTATCCATTCTAAATGTAATGGTTTGTATCTACTAATCCCAACTCCCAGTCCCTACTATTCCTTCCTCCCTCCCCCTTGGCAACCATAAATCTCTTCTCTATGTCTGTGAGTCTGTTTCTGTTTTGTAAAAAGGTTCATTTGTGCCCTATTTTATATTCCACATGTAAGTGCTATCACATGGTATTTGTCCTTTTCTTTCTGACTTATTTCACTTAGTATGATAATCTCTAGTTGCATCCATGTTGCTACAAATGGCAATGAAGGATCCGAGCCGAGTCTGTGACCTACACCACAGCTCATGGCAATGTTGGATCTTAACCCATTGAGCATATTTTGTTCTTTTTTATGGCTGAGAAGTATTCCGTCGTGTATATATACCACATATTCTTAATCCATTCATCTGTTGATGGGCATTTAGGTTGTTTCTATGTCTTGGCTATTGTAAATAGTACTGCTGTGACCATAGGGGTGCATGTATCTTTTTGACTTATTGTTTTGTCTAGATATATGCCCAGAGTGGGATTGCTAGATCATATGGTAGTTCTAATTTTAGTTTTCTGAGGAACCTCCATACTGTTTTCCATTGTGGTTTAATCAATTTACATTCCCACCAATAGCGTAGGAGGGTCCCCTTTTCTCCACACCCTTTCCAGCATTTATTATTTGTAGACTTAATAATGATGGCCATTCTGACTGGTGTGAGGTGGTACCTCATTGTAAATTACCCATGACATTTTTCACAGAACTAGAACAAATAATCCACAAGTTTCTATGAAATCATAAAAGACCTGGAATTGCCAAAGCTATCCTAAAGAAAAAAAAAAAAAACACAGCAGGAGGAATAACTCTCCCAGACATTAGACAATATTACAAAGTAATCAGAACAGTTTGGTATATTTATATCTATAATTTTCCATAAAATGATATCATAATGTAAATACTCTTTTGCAATCTACTCAACAAAAGTGAGTTCACATTAAATTCTAATAAATGTTTTCTTCCAGATCTGAGAGCATCTTTAGTCCCAAATGTAGGACACAATCTTGAAACACTCTCATCTCCAAGATCCAAACTTTGCTAAGACATGATTGGCACTCTTCTCCCCAGTTATCCTTCTATTTTCGGTATACCTCTGAGCCTATACAATGTACTTTATAGAGTTTACAAAGGGTTTGCCAACCAGGGAAGACTGCTTTTATTTACCCAAACAAGAGCCCGGGCAAATAAATGTGTCTACTGTTGTGTAGTTCCTTGAATCCTCTTGGTTTGATCCTGCCCCTATTTTCCATAGGACACACCCATGGGAGGCACAGATTGTTGTATACTTTAGCACATTGAGTTTTGCTGATCTGTAACTACGGGCAACCATTGTTTTTATTTAGACTGATCTCTTTGGTGGCCCAGGGGTTTGCCCTTGTCAGGCAGATAAATTGATATCAACCATGCTCTCTCCTTTACCTGCCTCCCAGGTTAACCCATATTTCCTGTCTCTTCAGGCCTACAGTAGTGGTGATATGAATGATGATTTAACCCCAAGCATTAGGAAGGCATGAGGATTAAGTCTGCCAGGAGTTATAACCTCATATTCCTATCTGCCCATTCATGTCAGTGCCCATTAGTAGAAAATAGAGTTTATTGAAAGTCTTTGAGTATTGGAAGATTTGGCTTCTACTGAACAGATGAAAGACTTCATTCGCCTTGTGTGGGAATATCACACCTCCATGGAAAGATTCTTGCTCATGAAAGGAGGAGGTTAATATTCATGTGGTTCCAGCTCCCCAGTATAACGAAGGGGGCCTTTCTTATACTTTGAGATCCTGGGATTAGAGTTAGCAATTTAAAAGTAATATTTCCAGAATGGCCATCATTAATAAGTCCACAAATAACAAATGCTGGAGAGGATGTGGAGAAAACGGAACCCTCCTACACTGTTGGTGGGAATGTAAATTGGTACAACCACTATGGAAAACAGTATGGAGTTACCTCAGAAAACTAAATATAGAACTATACCATATGACCCAACAATTCCACTCTTGGGCCTATATCAAGACAAAAACGTTCCTTGAAAAAGACACATGCACCCATATATTCATTGCAGCACCAGTCACAATAGCCAAGACATAGAAACAACCTAAATGTCCATCAGCAGATGAATGGATTAAGAAGATGTGGTATATATACACAATGAAATACTACTCAGCCATAAAAAAGAATGAAATAATGCCATTTGCAGCAACATGGATGGAACTAGAGACTCTCATCCTGAGTGAAGTAAGTCAGAAAGAGAAAGACAAATACCATATGAAATCACTTATATATGGAATCTAATATATGGCACAAACGAACTTTTCCACAGAAAATAAAATCATGGACTTGGAGAACAGACCTGTGGTTGCCAATGGGGAGGGGGAGGGAGTGGGATGGAGTGGGAATCTGGGGTTAATGGATGCAAACTCTTGCCTTTGGAATGGATAAGCAATGAGATCCTGCTGTATAGCACTGGGAACTATATCTAGTCACTGATGATGGAGCATGATGGAGGATAATGTGAGAAAAAGAATGTGTATATATATGTGTGACTGGGTCACTTTGCTGTACAGTAGAAAATTGACAGAACACTGTAAACCAACTATAATGGAAAAAGTAAAAGTCATTAAAAAAATAAAAGTAGCATTTCCAAGCTCTTTTCTATTTTGTCCTGAGTGAGCCCCCTCACTCCCAGAGTCTCTGTTCAGAGCTTATTTCCAGCCTCCCCTCTCCTCACCACAGGAATCTGTACTGATTAATTCATGCTGGATTCAGTGAGGTAGTTTTGTTAGGCAGCTTTCATCTAGGAAGAGGTGGGCTGAGCACACCCACTCATTTCCCACCATCTCCAGATGGAGCAGCTTTTAACTATGACTCAGTGATGTAGGGCTTCTAACCAAGACGTGAAGATGAAAGGTCTATCACCCATCTTATCTGCTTATCAGAAACCAGACAGCGGTGGTGACATGTAGTCGAGGCTCCCTGAGAAGGCTCTGCCAGGTCCTGCTGGGGAGGTGAAGACATTCTGTAGCCACACGGGTGGCTTTGGAACTTCTGACCTTCTTGTGCCAACTTTCTGTCTTAACCGAAGATCATTCAGACATGTTCTCATTAGAAGTATTGGTAAATTTGAAGGAAGTAGAATATTCTTTAGTAGGAATTTCAGTTTTCTGAGCTTTTCTTCTGAGAGAAATTTGCATAGCTTCTGTCCTCAACGGAGGACGTGTGTGTGCATGCGTGTGCGTCTGTGAATGTGTGGTTTCTCATGCATTGATTATTTTATGTTTTATCTCCATAGATTGAGAATTACTGCATTAGGACCTCGGAGGGAGCTAGAAGGGAAGTAGAAGGTACAGATTCTTGCCTTGGAAATTCTGCAGGAAAGTGAAATGTGTTTTTCATGTATTTGTATCCTTAGGCGCTCAAAAATGGACACTGTAGAACTATTTCTTTTTCTTTCTTTTTTTTTTTTTGTTTTCTTCGCCTTTTCTAGGGCTGTTCCCTCAGCATATGGAGGTTCCCAGGCTAGGGGTCTAATAGGAGCTGTAGGCCTCCGGCCCACGCCAGAGTCACAGCAACACCAGATTCGAGCTGTGTCTGCGACCTACACCACAGCTCACGGCATTGCCGGATCCTTAACCCACTGAGTAAGGCCAGTGATCGAACCTACAACCTCATGGTTCCTAGTCAGATTCGTTAACCACTGAACCACTATGGGAACTCCCCTATTTCTAAATTCTGAAGAAAATCTGTGACTAACCTCTGTTATCTATGGATGAATGATTGGTGCTCTTTTGTAATTAAATGTACTCATCTATGAGGAGGCTGAATTTGGCTGGCACAGGTTTGAATTTCAGTTTTGCTCCCTCCACACCTGGATAGCAGATAGGCTGAAGAGAGGTTACCCAGGGGTCAGGAGAAGAGGCCTAGCTTTTCCCTGCAGATGTGGGTGGAAGTTACTTTGTTCGCCAGATATTTTCCATTTGCCTGCCCAGGTCAACTTTCCATCCTTTACCCACCTATTGAGTTCATCAGTGGCCACCTTGCCCTCTGTCTCCTGGGAGGTTTGACAGTAGGGGGCATCCTCTGGATACTGGAGGGCAGGAGGGGAGTAGGGTCAGAATATTGAGTCCTTTGGTTCACTTCCTGCTAGGTTGCTGGGGGCTGCCTTTGTGTATCCATCTCTGATGGCAGGTCTTGCCAGGAAGTTTTTACTCTCTCCAGACTAAGAGAGATGCTCTTTTCTCTTGCCTATTCACCTTCTTTGGAAGAAAGAAGCACTAATGGGTCTTATATACTGCTGGTGTGTTTTCGAAGCCTGAATTCAGTGAACCGAGACCCCAACATCAAGAATAGGAATCAAAGTAATGAATGCAGAAGGAATGCTTGGAACATAACTAGAGCAGGTGCATTAACTAGTTTTTGTGGTTTTCAAAAACTTGAATCATAATAAAATTTTTTACAATGCTATTTCAATTTTTCAGTAGCAAATAAGTGTGTGTATAGGGGATCTTACTAAAATTGAGATATATTCGGGTGCCTTTGAAAAAACTTGGGGCACTGTAGCAGTAGACATCATTTATTTACCCTGGCTTTGCTGTGACTACACCCAAGATTGGTTTCTTTACACTCTATTCCTCTGTGTAAATTATCTCTTTTTATTAGGCTTTCCTCTGTTACCATATGGGTATGGCATCTTTTTTCCTGCTGGATCCCGACTTTTATACTCGGTGAATATTTCTCATTTGATGACAGAGAACAGCAGCTCACATATACTAGTTCCTGAAAGGATACAGGGCAGGAAAATGATGTACATCAAGTCATCTGGAAAGTTGGTACCCAATGCCGTTTCTTCAGTCTCTGGTGGCATCCTGTCTTGTAGCTCTGCTCTTTTATATCTGCTCTTATGCTACTTTCTGCATATTGGCATTCTCTGTCTGTCTCATGGATTTTCTGACTTTGGTCATGGCACAAACTCTGGCTTTGACCCTATTTATCCTTTTAGTTTAAGAAATCCCTACTGTTGAACCATGTTTCTCAGTGTTGTATTTCCAATTTCCTGTGAGAGAAAATCTGGGTGGCCTAGGAGTTAGGTCCATTTAGGTTCTACTCAGTTGTGGCCAAGGAGAGGGGTAAGCAAGGATGTCCTTTCCAAGTGTGAACAAGTCCTCTCAGAAAGAAGTGGGGCTGGGGGGCAGTTGGTGGCATCTCTACCTAGTACAGCAGGTCAGTCTTGTGAAGAATTTCTGACTCAAACGCCAGGTGAGAGGGACTTGTCCTTAAGTCATTTGGAAAGACAGTTTGCTTCATTCTTTAAACATTTCAGTGGAAATACATTCAGTAGTTTCAGAAACTTAGATTGGATGATTTCTTCTACATCTAGCATGCCGTGTATTTTGCCATTTATTTTTTTCTTTTTCTTTTCAGGGCTGCACCCATGGCAAATGGAAGTTCCCTGGCTAGGGGTCAAATTGGAGCTGTAGCCACAGCCATAGCAACGCAGGATCTGAGCAGCCTCTGTGACATACACCACAGCTCATGGCAATGCCGGATCCTTAACCCACCATGCAAAGCCAGGGATCAAACCCATGTCCTCATGAATACTAGTCAGGTTCGTTACTGCTGAGCCACTGCCTATTTATTTCTTCTTTTCCACCTTTGATAGTAATCAGTCCACTCTTCAATGTGACACTCACAGGATCCTTCTTGGTGACTATGATTGAAAACAGTTAATAATTTACAGAAAGAATCCTGATCATTCTTTGGGATAAACATGCTATTATATTTGGGAGTATGCCTGCATTACAATCAGCTTTTCAGTCCCCACTGAAACATAAGCAGATAACCAAAGACTGTAAAATATCAGAGGAGAGCTTCTAATGAGAGATAGAGAGAGGGAGAGGGAACAGAAACAAAGCAACTTGGGAGAAGCAGAGATTTATTCTGAAGATGAATATTTAAAAAGAAACATTAAGTGGATAAAAAGTAAACTCTTAGAATTTAAAAATATAATAGCAAAATTGAAAACCTCAATAGAAGGATTTAAGATATAGTTGAGCTAATATCCCTAAAATAAAGCAAACATAAAAGGAGATGGAGGAGTTCCTGCCGTGGCTCAGCAGAAATGAATCTGACTAGTATCCATGAGGATGCAGGTCTGATCCCTGGCCTTGCTCAGTGGGTTAAGGATCTGGCGTTGCCATGAGCTGTGGTATAGGTCACAGATGCAGCCTGGATCCTGCATTGCTGTGGCTGTGGCATAGGTGGGCAGCTACACCTCCGATTTGACCCCTAGGCTGAGAACTTCCATATGCCAAGGGTTTGGCCTTAAAAAAACAGGAAAAAAAAAAAAAGGAGATGGAAAATAGAGATGAGATGATAATGAAAATAAATTTTACAGACCAGTTCAAGAGGTCTAACATCTGAAGAATGAAAGTTCCTGAAGAAGAAAATAGAGAAAACAGAGGAGTTTGATCATCAATCAAATGATTCAAGACAGTTTTCTAGAGAAAAGCCTAAGTTTCCAGACTGAAAGTGTTCATTAAAAACCCTCCAAATGGATGGAAATAGACTCACACCATGGTTTTGTTTTTAAGATTTTAGAATATTGAGGACAAAGAAGAAGTTTATAGAAAGAGAAAAAGTAGACCACATAAAATTAGGGATCAGAATGACTTAGGACTTCTCAAAAGCAGAATTAGAATCTAGAAAACAATAGAAAATGTGCCTTTCAATTTTAAGAGGAAATGATTGCCTATGTTGAATTTGATACCTAGTCACAGCACCAGTTAGTAATGAGGGGAGAATAAAGCCATCTCCAGATATACAAATTCTCAAAACCATTTCCTTCCCACATACCAAATTCTCAAAACTATATCCTTCCTACACACCAAATATGAACCATTTCGTTCCCAGTCCTTCCTCCTTAGGAGGTGACTGGTAAATGTGTTCTATGAGAGTAAAGCAACAAACCAAGAAAGAGGTAGATATGAGCCACAAGAACCTGGGAGCAAAAGGAATCCCCAGAAGAACAGTAAAGGAAACACTAGGAAGTCAGTGAAGTGTCCCAGGCATAGAAATATTGGACCAGATCAGAAAGCTCTAGGACACGCTTCTTCATGAAGATGAGATTAAAAGAATAACCCATGTGTTGAATGTCTTGAGAACAGATTTAGACAATGTCAAAGATAGGCTTTAAATTAGTGATAAATACATAGAAAACTAAGTGAATGAAGACAAGAAGGCAATTATTAATTCCAGGGAAAATAAAAAGTTGTGCAATAAAGGAAAAGTGATTACAGCTATTACATGGGTCCTCTGTGTATAGCATTCCTATAGCGAAAACATTATAAATTCCAAATGTTGGTCTATCTGAAACCATGAAATTATAATTATGATGGGAAGATGAAAAGATAGGAAAGCTACATGTGTACAGTGGGATGGATAAAAGGAAAAGAATAAAACTTTAAAATTTATAGCAGAAGGTTAATAAATAATGTATAAGACTGGGAGGAAAGAATTAAGTAGTAGAATAGAAAAATGTTGTTTAAAGACCCAGAGACCTCTTTCATTTAATTGGTGAAAAGATGTGAAAGTAATTATCACATGAAAGAGGGAAATGGGGCTGAGGAAGATAAGAAATGACCATCTTTTTGTAATAAACCTTGTAGAATTATTTGACTCTGAGCTTTAAACATCTGTGTTTATATAATTCAAAAATTAAAAAAAAAACAAAGAAAATTAATGACTTAAAAATATGCATGCACCCCAGGAAGCCATTGCTAAGCAGTTGGAATTGTCAAACAGAGCAAAGTTGTCCTTATTTGGGCAACACAAAAACTGTGAGAGTAGGAAAATCATTTTTATGATAATTATTAGGGCTTTACTTTTTTTTTTTTGTCTTTTTGGGGCTGCACCCATGGCATATGGTAGTTCTCAGGCTAAGGGTCGAATTGGAGCTGCAGCTGCCAGCATACACCACAGCCACGGGAATATCAGACCTGAGCCTCATCTGTGACACCACAGCTCAAGGCAATACTGGATCCTTAACCCACTGAGTGAGGCCAGGGATTGAACCTGCATCCTCATGGATGCTAGTCGGATTCTTAACCCCCTGAGCCAAAATGGAAATCCCCGGGGAATGCTTATTTTTTTTTTTTTTTTTTAAAGGCTTGTGGAGTTGGACAAATCATCAGTTTTCTGCCTGTCACTGCAAGGTGTTTGGGGCACAAGCTTCAGCATGGTTGGATATTTTCATTGCAGGCAGTGAGGTGACAGGACGGGTCACAGGGCAGGAGACCGTCTTTCTAGCAAAGATGGAGCAGACTGCAGGTAGGTAGAGGAGGGGTCGATTCCAGAGGGATCAGCTGTGTTAGTGTTAGAGACCTGGGCAGGTGGAATCCAAAGGCTGGGTGGTCAGAGACAGGTGGAGCAGGACCAGAGGGCAGACCTCAACTCTGGTCTTTTTTTTTTTGCTTTTTAGGGCCACACTCACAGCATATGGAAATTCCCAGGCTAGGGGTCGGTCGAATCAGAGCTACAGCTGCCAGCCTATACCACAGCCCCATCAATGTGGGATCCAAGCCACGTCTGCGACCTACACCACAGCTCATGGCAATGGCAATCCCTAACCCACTGAGTGAGGCCAGGATTCAGCCCACATCCTCATGGGTAACTAGTCAGATTTCCACTAAGCAACAATGGGAATTCATCAGCTCTGTTCTTAAGGGAAGGAGAGTCCGGTCTCGTGGACTCTTTCATATGCTTTGCCAGGCACAGGTGTTGTTTGGAGCCAGGAGGGATGGAGGCCCATAGGTACTCTGATCTCTGCCCTCCATGCTTTGTCTCTTTGACCATCACAGCTTTGTTCCTTTACCTTTATCTGTATGCTTAGTCCTGCTCCAGAATCTGGACCCAGTCCTACATCAGCAGCTCCCAAATATGGCATAATCATCTGGTTACCCTTTATTTTTTATTTTTATTTTTTTGTCTTTTTGCCTTTTCTAGGGCTGCTCCTGCAGCATATGGAGGTTCCTAGGCTAGGGATCTAATCGGAGCTGAAGCCACTGGCCTATGCCAGAGCCACAGCAACGCAGGATCTGAGCCACGTCAGTTCACGGCAACGCCGGATCCTTAACCCACTGAGCAAGGGCAGGGATAGAACCCACAACCTCATGGTTCCTAGTCAGATTCGTTAACCACTGAGCCACGACCCAACTCCTGGTTACCCTTTAATGTTGGCAGCACAACTAGATTCTGTCTTGTACCTTAATTTTCCAATAACTGGGAGCTTTGCCCTGAGCTCCATTTTCCCAGGATTATTTTGATGCTCTACCACCTAAGTGCCAACCACGTGGTAAATGTTGATGGCACCTGAAGTTATGATATTCCTCGCTGGGCAGAAAATCCAAGCCATAGACCTCTGGCCCATGTGTTATTTGTATCTCACCTTCCTTTCCCCCATGTAGACTGCTCAACCAGCCTCAGGGTAGACTTAGTAGATCTTAGTCCAATAAGGCCCACGTCCTGAGCTTATTCTCATGCTAGGAATTGGGTGAGTATTTACAATCAACCGATCTGGAATCCTCTGAACATTGTACTTTGCATGGTTTACATGGATTACCTCAACTCCCTGAGGTTGTAGCAGTGATTACCAACACCATTTTATAAATGAGGAAACTATTTTAATGATAGGAAAGGATTTGTCCATCGTCACAATATGAGAGCAAGGCAGGAATTGAGACAAGTCGTCTGGTTCTGGCCCTGAGTTGTAATTTCAATGCTCACTGCCTTCTGCAGTCTTTGGGCTTCAGGATCTACTTGTATTCCCAGGTCCGGCCCTCCCTAACTCCACTTGCCCTTGCTTTCAAACCCTGGAGGTGGTGGCCGGTGGATCCTGCTTCTGCTTGAGGTGGAGGCAAATGTGCTGGGTGGTCTTTGCAGAATTATTTGCTTCCGTGAAGTTCCCAGGTGATTGTATCAAATCCTGGTCTAATGCCCCAGTGCAGTGGTTCTCAAAGTGTGGTTTCGCAGACCCAGCGGTATCAGTGTCACCTGGGAACTGGTTAGAAATGCACAATTTCAGGCCAGAAACCCTAGGAGTGGACCTAGCAATTTGAGTTTTGATAAGCCCTCTGAATGGCTTTTTTTTTTTTTTTAAATTATAGGGTTTTAAAAAATTTTTTTGGCGGTAACTGCTGTTTGCAGAAGTTCCGGACCAGGGATCAAATCTGCACCACAGCAGTGACCTGAGTCACAGCACTGACAATCCTGGATCCTTAACCTGTTGAGCCACCAGGGAACTCCCCCTCCAAGTGATTTTGATGACAATAAAATTTAAGGACACTGCCCCAGGTTAACAGTCAGAGGGAATCTGGTCAGGTTAAGTCTTTGCTTGGGCTATTGTTGAATGTACTTAAATCAGGAAGGTGTGTTTCTATCTTGGGTTGCCATGCCATCCAACTGGTGGGTTCCTCCACCATGGCAATCTCGTTGGGAACAGGAAATGGAAGGGATAATGTGAGAAATCACGTGGTTCAGCCCCTGACCCTATACCATGGAATCATGAAGAAACTGATTTGGATGGCTGTAATGAAAAAGTGGGAAAGAAAAGAGTCATATGAGAGTGGCTTCAGGTCAAGACAGATAGGAAAGAATCTGATGTTAATGTTCTCAAAAACTACAGGAGGCTAGATTCACATGCTGATATTTTGGTTTAAATGCCCCAGGGCTCTTTTTGTTAACAATTTACCTTTTCTCCCTTGCAGCTGCTTGACTTGCCCTTATGATAAAACAGTAGCAATCACAGCATTTTTCAGAGGGTATTTAAGGAAGTAGATTGAGGCTGAAAACATGGCTTGCTTTATTCTTATAACAATATGAGGCAGTTATTAAATTTTATAATTTTTTACATAGTTCAGTGCTCTAAATATATATATTAAAAAAAAAAAACCAAACCCATCTACCACTCACCGATCTTCCTGGCACTTAGCTTCAGCTAGTTCCTACTGTTTGCTAGTTTGTATCTTGTCTACATCCTTCGGGGTGTCGGCATCTGGTCCCCACCTGGGAAGTCCTGGCCCTGGGTGTGAAGTCAGGGCTTGTTCAGGCTTTGGAACAGCAAGCTTTCCTATATCGCCCAAATAAGTGCCTTTTTGAGCAGGGATTCTGTGATTGATGATGGAGAGAGTAAATAAATTTCAGTAAGTACACATGAGTGGATCAGGACAGTAAGTGCTTACTATGTACAATCAATGGGCATTATTTTAAAGGAGATTAAAATTTCCTGGACTTAATCCTCCTGCTAGAGCAGCATCAGTGGCAGAGGATGAGTTACTGTTTTCTCCAGGGAGGTAGTCAAAAGAGCATCTGTGCCTTTCGAGTAAAAAGCATGTAGTAAAATGAGCCATTTAGAAATCTGTTCAGTTTGGAACTCAATTCTCTGATAAAATATGGGTTTTGTGGGCTGTGAAGTGGGAAAAGGTGATTCTGGACAACAAATACCTACAGATTGGAAGTGATGCAGCTTTATCTCTTCCTATAACATTCTTGGGCATCATCACATGGCTTCTCTGTTTCATAACATAGATGATGGCATCAAACATTTGGTGGAGATTGGTGCTGGGACTTGAGCCTGCCGATGACCCTGGAGTGAACCTGAACCTCTCTGGTAGTGAGTGTCACTGATGTAATAGGGTATCTTGGCTGAAACTTGAAACCTAACTTTTAAAACCATTTATTTTCAGAAGCTGGCAAGACGGTCCCTTAAAATTTAAAAGTGTCTGTTTCCTGAGAGGTGAAGCTTAAACTTGGCTTTGGGACTTTTGTTCTATAAAACAATCTTCAATACCTACCCATTGTTTGGGGGGAAAACTGTGAACTCAAGATTGTCCCAACAGTAAATATTTAAATATTAATAATGTAAATTTTATGTCTATTTGAGCAGAGTAAAGATTTCTAGACCTTTTTAGTTTTTTTGCGGGAAGACTTCTCTGTTTAGATCTAAACTTCTCTATGCCTTATAGCAGGGGATGGCAACCATGGGCTGCACTACAAATCCAACCCACTATCTGTTTTGTAAGTAAAGTTTTATTGGAACACAGTCACCACTTCTGTTTGCATCTTGCCTATGACTGTCTTTCCGCTACAACAGCAAATAATAGAGATAGAGAGTGTATGGCCCTCCAAGCCTAAATATTGAATATTCACTTTTTCTTTACAGGAAAAAGTTGGCCACCCCCTACATTCTATTATTGCTTATTCTTACGTGTGTGTGCTCTTACTTAAGCAGTTGCTCCCAGACATTGGAACCAGAGATCTCAAAATGACAAGAAAGATATACGAGCTTGAACTTGTTGTCATACTTCTGAATAGACTTTGAAAATTACCTGAGCGTGGTTTGGCCTAAGTCTTACTGGCTATACTATTGATGTCCTGCACATGATGTTATTCTAGGTGGAATAAGCCTGATTTTACTAATATTGATCGATGTAATTGTAATGAGAGCCATAGGACCAAACTTCACTTCATGCCATGTGGGTGGGCTCCAGTGGGATTTCCTTGGAGGGGAATGAGTTTTCTTGCCATCAGTCATCCTGGGAAGAGGGCAGTTCTGGGATAGGAAGAGGAGAGTCAAGAAGCACACCTTGGACTGAGGAGAAGGGGAAACTTCGATTTCACCCCACTGTGGAGGTGAGGTGTGAATTCTGGGGAGAGCAAAAGGGCCCAGGGGCATGTCTTTTATGGAGGTGATCTTGTCTTCTTGAGCATTCATGAGACAGCATCTTGTGGGATTTCTAAAAAGCATCTGAGTGACAATGGGGGTTGAGAAGAGGAGCTTGGTATCTGGCACTATATTGATGAAGGCTCAAAGCATTGACTCAGCACTATCTGTGGTCTAGTCATTATCCAACACCCTCTTTTTCCTTATTAACAGCACCATGATTAGTTTAGGTATTGAGTGACCATCTTCAGGGGAGGCCCCCACTCCAACCCCAGGGTTAGGGAAGACTAAATCCATCATGGTAATTCCATCTCTCTTGATGATTAAAAAAATGGGCATGTGATGTAATTCTGGCCAACAAGAAACAAAGGGAAGTTTTCTGGATCCCTTGTGAGGAAAGGTTTCCTTGTTCTTAAAAAGGAAAAGAGGAAGAGAGAGGTTCTTTTCCTGCCTGCATGTGGCTCTGAGAGTCTATGATGCCAAAGAACTGAAAGAGCCCTTGTTGCAACTATTCGTTTTCTTTTTTTAAAGTTTCATTAAAGTATAGTTTTAGAGTGTTGTGATAACTTCTGCTCTACCACAAAAGTGATTCGGTTACACATGTATGTATGTATGTATGTATATATATATATATATATCTTCTCTTTCAGATTCTTTTCCCACATAGACCATCACAGAATATTGGATGGAGTTCTCTGGCTATACAGCAGGTCCTCATTGGCCAATCATTCCATATTCAACAGTGCGCATATGCCAATCCCAAACCCCCAGTCCGTCCTTCCCCACATATCCGCCTTGGTAAGTGTAAGTTTGGTTTTGAAGTCTTTGAGTCTGTTTCTATTTTGTAAATAAGTTCATTTGTATCTTTTTTTAAGATTCCACATATAAATGATATCATATGATATTTGTCTTTCTCTGTCTGACTTACTTCACTTAGTATGATAATTTCTAGATCCATCCATGTTGATGCAAATGGCTTATTTCATTATTTTTTATGGCTGAGTTATATTCCATTGTATATAAGTACCATATCTTTATCCACTCCTCAATTGATGGATATTTAGGTTGCGTCCACATCTTGACTATTGTAAATAGTCCTGTAATGAATATTGTGGGTGCATGTATCCTTTTGAATTATGGTTTTCTCTGGATAGATGCCCAGGAGTGGAATTGCTAGATCATATGGTAGTTCTATTTTTAGTTTTTTGAGGAACCTCCCCACTATTTTCTGGTTGTAACAATTTACATTCCCACCTATAGTGAACGAGGCTTCCCTTTCTCCACACCCTCTCCAGCATTTATTGTTTGTAGACTTTTTAAAAAAAATATTTATTTGTTTACTCAGTGAATTTATTACATTTATAGTTGTACAGTGATCATCACAATCCAATTTTATAGGATTTCCATCCCATAACCTCAGCGCACCTCCCCTCCTCCGAACCGAGTAATATTCCATTGTGTATATGTACCACATCTTCTTTATCCATTCCTCTGTTAATGGACATTTAGGTTGTTTCCATGTCTTGGCTATTGTAAATAGTGCTGTAATGAACCTTGAAGGACATGTGTCTTTTCTAGTCATGGTTTTCTTTGGATAGATGCCCAGGAGTGGGATTGCTGGATCAAATGGTAGTTCTATTTTCAGTTTTCTGAGGAATCTCCATGCTGTTTTCACAGTGGTTGCACCAATTTACAATCCCACCAACAGTGGAATAGGGTTCCTTTTTCTCCACACCCTTTCCAGCACTTATTATTTGTAGACTTTTTGATGATGACCATTCTGACTTGTGTCAGTTGGTACCTCATAGTAGTTTTGATTTGCATTTCTCTAATAATGAGTGATGTTGAACATCTTTTCATGTGTTTTTGTCCATCTGTATGTCTTCTTTGGAGAATCGTCTGTTTAGATCTTCTGCCCATTTTTTGATTGGGTGGGGGTTTTTTGGTCTTTTTTGGTCATTTTGTCTTTTTCAGGCCACACCTGTGGCATATGGAAGTTCCAAGGCTTGGGGTCGAATTGAATCTGTAGCTGCTGGCCTATATATGCAACAACCACAGCAATGTGGGATCCAAGCCACGTCTGCTACCTACACCACAGCTTGTGGCAACACCGGATCCTTAACTCACTGAGCAAGGCCAGAGATCAAACCCACATCCTCATGGATACTAGTCAGGTTCATTAACCACTGAGCCACAATGAGAACGTCTGTTTTTTTTTTTTGATATTAAGCTGCAGGAGGTGCTTGTATATTTTGGAGATTAATCCCTTTTAATCAGGGATGCTTCATTTGCAAATATTTTCTCCCATTCTGTGGGTTGTCTTTCCATTTTGTTTATGGTTTCCTTTGCTGTGCAAATGCTTTTAAGTTTAATTAGGTCCCATTTGCTTATTTTTGTTTTTATTGTTATTACTGTAGGAGGTGGATCTGAGAAGATGTTGTGGTTTATGTCAGAGAGTGTTTGGCCTGTGTCATCTTCTAAGAGTTTTATAGTGTGTTGTAACTATGAGAGGGAGTTGCCAACGTGTTGAGGGTGACAGAGAAAGATATGGAAATAACCCGAGCCCTGGGTAGCTCTGTAGGGCTACTGAATTACAAAGATGTAGAACAGATTTGGAGCTTCATGAGCTGTAGGAGAATAAAATCTCCTTATTGTTTAAGCCACTTTTCAATGGATTTTCTAGTACTTGTAGCCATCTAATACGCTTACATATTTAGTGAAAAATGACCCCTTTATAATTATACGTTGGTGTGACTCTGAAATTGTAACCATGTTCTTAAGATATATTCATGCAAGGATAACTGCAGTTGTGGTCACCAAGTTGTTAAATTAAATTAAAATGGAGAACTCTAGTAAATCTGAATAATGGCATATGTACCACAAATATTTTTCAGTCTTTGGTAAGAAATCCAGAAAATTATAGTCAAATATCATAATAACAATAAATAATGGAAAGACCTGAAAAACTGGGGTAACTTGATCAAGTTAGCAGTGTTTTATTTTGAAAACATTTTAGATTATAAAATACATTCTTACTGTAAAAATTTCAAACAATAGAAAAGATTTGACATCACAAGTGATCACAGTTTAGTTGGCAGATTTAAGTTTGCCAAGCAGAAGAACTAGGGTGCTGGCTAAGAAACCAGCAAGAACTGGCGGGACACTAGGAACCAAGCAGAAGCACAGTTGTAAAACTGTGGGAACCAGCATCCAAGAAGGCCCTCAGTGACACTGATCTCATGAGATTCATGTCCTGGTGAAGTTCTCTCCGCCATTGAATAGGGCTGATGTGTGAACCAACAGGGTGCTGTGGAAATGATGTGTGTGTCATAAAGGACATTATAACTTCTGCCTCGTTCTTTCTTGATTACCTACTCTGAAGGAAGCCAGCAGTTATATTGTGAGGACATTCAAGCAGCCCCATGTAGGGCTCCATATGGCAAAGAACCAACATCTCCAGCCAACCACTATTTTTTTTTTTGTCTTTCTGCCTTTTTCTAGGGCCACTCCTGCGGCATATGGAGATTCCCAGGCTATGGGTCGAATTGGAGCTGTAGCCGCCGGCCTACGCCAGAGCCACAGCAACACAGGATCCGAGCCGCATCTGCAACCTACACCACAGCTCACGGCAACGCCGGATCCCCAACCCACTGAACAAGGCCAGGGAACGAACCCGCAACCTCATGGTTCCTAGTTGGATTCGTTAACCACTGCGCCACGATGGGAACTCCTCCAGCCAACCACTATTGACTGAGCCATCCTGGAAGCAGATCTTTCAGTCCTAGTCAAGCCTTCTGAAAACTGCAGCCTCAGCCAGCATCTTGACTGCCACTGTGGTGACAGACCCTGAGCCAGAACCACCTATTTGTTTCAGGGAGTCAGAAACCATATGAAATAATAAACGCTTCTTGTTTAAGGCAGGTAAATTTGGGGGTAATTTGTTACATGGATAACTAATACAGAAGCTTAGGCATTCTGGGTCTCCCCCCGCCCCACCTCTACCACACACCACATGGTGCGTTGATAGCTCCAGGCGCCTTGATAGCTACTCCAGCACCATTTGCAAGTAGGGATAGGATTCCTGGTCAGAATCCTGGTCAGCTGCTCACTTATGATCAACTTAGGGTATGATCAGCCTTCAGTCTAAAGGTCCTTGGGGAGTACAGCCGGGAGGGGTTGGGTAGTTTGAGATTGGTGTATTTGTGTGTGTGTGTGTGTGTGTGTACACATGCGGGTAGTATGCATAGGGTATGTGAATCAGTGTGGTTCCCTTGTGCCCTCTGTCCCCAGGGTGACTAGATACCCTACTTTACTTGTGATACCTCTTCAGTTTATAATCCCTTCTTCTGATCGATTCTTAGAGCTATCCTTCTCTTTATAAATTCTACAAAGACTCGTTCTGACTCTTAAATAGTGTTTTGAGAACTCTGAAATTGTGTTTGTTTTCATGCTGAGCCTTCTGGGTCGTGTGTGTTGAAAACACATTCCCTGGCAGGCAGCAAGTGAGAGCTGCACAGAACAGGCTCCAGGCCTGTGGAGAAACACTTGTAGGAAGGAACTAAATGATACTTGCTCAGGATTCTTGTAAATTCTCCTGCCTCCCCTGGACCTGGCTATTGATGTAGGGGCCTCATGGTGAAATCGGTTATATAAAACCTAGGGTTGCTGGGCTCTCTGGGCCTTGAAATTTGCTTTAGGGGTTAGGGTGTTTTCTTCCAGTAACTCAGGAATTAAGTCATTACTGTTGTTGGAAAAAAGGAAAACCTCAGCAACCCCCCTAAATTGTGCAACTCTCATTGCCTGAAAACTAAAGAGAGAAGGAATTCTTTTTTTTCCCCCTTTTTTTTTAGAGCCACACCCATGGCATATGGAGGTTCCCAGGCTAGGGGTCCAATTGGAGCTGTAGCTGCTGGCCTACGCCACAGCCACAGCAATGTGGGATCAGAGCCACATCTGTACCAGACATCACAGCTCAGGGCAGCACTGGATCCTTAACCCACTGAGTGAGGCCAGGGATCCTTATGGATATTAGTTGGTTTCTTAACCTGCTGAGCCACATTGGAAACTCCAAGAAAGGGAATTCTTAATACAAAGAATTGAGGGCTGCTGGTTTTCAGACAACATTTGTGTTTGAAGGGAGAAAGGCTTCCAGAGCAGGAGAGGCACCTCTCACCCTACACCCTTGTCCTCCTCGTCTCTCCTGCCTTTTCCTCAGTGTGAGAACCAAGCAGACAGGCTTCTGTTTGCAATCTGAGTCTCTCCATTCTTTTAGCAGTGATCACTTGTGCCTATATTTGCTGTTCGCACCTCTCTCTGCTTTCTCGTTTTGCAATAAAATGATATTACTTGCCTTTCTAATCTCAAAGGTGTCTCTTGTATTAGGATATAGACTTTGTCAGTGAGCTGTTCCCTATTTCCTTCACCCAAAGTGTAACAAGCTGTTCTCAGTTCTGACTTTCACAGGGAAAAACCCCAATAGCAACTCCAAATTCTAACCATTGGCTTATGTCAGCGTCCCTTTTCCCTTTAGCAAGGGCCAGTTTAGGGTCTGAATGGGTACCATTCATCTTCCTGCACTGTCATCTATGTGGCTAATTGAAGGGCCTGGCTGGGGCTCAGGATGATTTTTTAGAACTTATGCTGCGAAGATTTAATTTTGGATTCCTAGACACTGGAAACCTACCACAGAAGTCATGAGGGAAGTGGGATGAAAAGAAAAACATACAGGCTTCTAAAGTCAGCCAGACGTCCAGCTCAAAAGACTATATGGTGAGGGGGGAGTTCAAGGTGGGACTGAGTCCAAGTTCTACCACATCCTTAGTATCTACAGTGAGTTAGTACTAGTGTCTCCTTCACATTGTCATTGGAATGCAATGAGTTAATATATTAGAGCATTTGGAATGGGGCCTGACTCAGTGCAGTATTTGCTATTGTCCTTACTATTATTCCTGGTTCTGTCATCCTGGGCTATTAAATTAACTTCTCTAAGCCTGAGTTTCTTTGCCTCTAAAACCAAACAATCCCATGTGGTTCTGGCAATTGATGTGCACAAAATTTCTAGTCCAGTTTCTGGCATATGGTAGAAGCTCTCTTAAGGATATTTTGTCTTAATATATATGATGAACTACTGCCACCTGCTTTACCTTGCTCTCTTTGAGGCTCTGTAGGTGAAGAAGAAATATCAGGCTGCATTATGACAGTGATGGGATGCACAGAACTGAAAGCAGCTCCAAAGCAGCATCACTGCTCCATGGCAAGCTCATTAGAACCTCATTCTCAGCCAGTCTAGATTTCCATGAAATGTTTCCTCCTGGACCAAGTGAGTCTGACTCAGCCTCTTTAATCTTGGTGACCATGGATGGAAAGAATAAAATCCAAAACTGATTTTTAACCAGGTCTCCAGCAGGGACCTTTGTGAACTTAGAGACCCTGGGAGAGATCTTGACAGTTTCTGCTAAGATCTTAAAACGGGCTGAATTACTCGAGGCCCTTCCTGCTCAGTGACTCTTAACATTTAGCACTGAAGCCTGACTATCGTGTGATAATCGCTGCATTAGCTTGTATTGCTGCTGTTGCTCATAAGAGCCCTTCTTGTCATTCCCAGACCTCTTGTCTACTGTCCTGACCTCTCTCTCTGTGCACATTTGGAATATTTCTCATTGTCCCTCTCAACTTTGCTTGTTATTCCTCTGAACGACTTGGTAATCTCTTGTGTCTCCAATGCATGGTATTCTGTTCATCCCATGTAGTGTCACCCTCCTCTGGAGCATTCCAGATGGTTTTGTACCAAGCAGAGCATATGCCTCTTTCTTCCCTTGATTACTCGCTGCATTTCTTGGCTCTTCTGCATTGTCCTCCATTTGATTTACTTCTGGAGTATTTATTGCTGAGGTGACATGCATAACAAATGCCCCTGGGCATTTATTAAGGTTAGGTTTGAACAGTTTCTATTTCCCCTCAGTGTCCTTGATGTCTGATGCTTTTGGTTACTTGCTCGTGGAAGCCTCACAGTTTGCCAGTGTTTACTTCACAAAAATTCAGGCCTCTCTTTCAGGTTATGCAATTTTTTTCCACCCTCGTTGCATAGAAGTCCTCAGTTAAAAATGATGCCTTACCAGTGATATTTATGATTTCCTTGTCTGTTCCATTCTGTGTAAAGGAATTGCTGCAAGTATTTATTGCTGTGTAAGATCACCCAAATCTTAGTGGTGTAGACCACAGTTATTATTTCTCAAGCATCTTTTTGTTGGCCAGGCATAGCTGGGCAGTTTTCACTTGAGGTTTCTCCTGCGCTTTTGATGTTATGTAGAACTGTGGTCATCTGGAGAACTGAAGGGGCCAGCCAACCAGCAGCCTCACTCGTGTGGCTGGCAGTTGATGCTGGCTAGGGCTCTGTTGGGGTTGTCCCACTAAAACAATTATACCTGGTCCCTCCATGTGACAACTCAAGCTTCTCAAAGCTTGATAGACAGGTTCTGAGGAGATGCATTCTAAGAGTGAGCATTTGAAGGTGAAAGATGTAAGCCTAGCATGACCTGGGGTGCACTTGACTGAGGTGAGAGGGCTTCACAAGGGAGTGAATACTGAAAGCTGCTGTGCTTTGTTGGGGGAGACTGGCTACCTCAAGGGTGAATAGCTATTCTGTTCTTTGTACTGTTCTTTATTTCAGTCAGACAGGCCCTTTTTTTAAAAAGTTTTTTTTTTTAATTGTTATTTCCCCAATACAACTTTTTTCTTCTGTACAGCATGGTGACCCAGTTACATATACATGTATACATTCTTTTTTCTCACATTATCATGCTCCATCATAAGCGACTGGACATAGTTCTCAGTGCTACGCAGCAGGATCTCATTGCTAATCCATTCTAAAAGCAATAGTTTGTGTCTATTAACCCCAAGCTCCCATCCATTCCACTCCCTCCCCCTTGGCAACCACAAGTCTCTTCTCCAAGTCCATGACTTTCTTTTCTGTGGAAAGGTTCATTTTTGCCATATATTAGATTCCAGGTATAAGTGATATCAAATGGTATTTGTCTTTCTCTTTCTGACTTACTTCACTCAGTATGAGAATCTTTGGTTCCATCCATGTTGCTGCAAATGGCATTAATTTGTTCTTTTTTATGGCTGAGTAGTACTCAACTGTGTTTATATATGACATCTTTCTGATCTAATCATCTGTCAATGGACATTTGGGTTGTTTCCACAGACAGGCCCTTTTTGATATGGGTTTTTCTCCAACCCTTTTGCGTGACTGGAGCATTAGCTACAGGCAGTTTTCCCCTAGTAGCCAACTCCAGATATGACATTCCCAGAGCTATCCTTACCACCCATCCCTGCTGCCAAAGAGTCTGTCTTCCTCCTTATGACTCTTAGATGGGCAAGCCTCTGCTAAACTAAAGAGGGGACTACAAGGCAAAGAGCCCTAGAGTGGACCTTAAGAGGCCTGTTTGTTTTTCTTTTAGTCCTAGCTTTCAAGTAGCAAGACTGACCTTGAACAAGGTCTTTGATCTTTTCTCAAGTCCCCTGCTAAGCTCTGAAATTCTACCACTCTAAGGAGCCATCTTGAATGTGCATCTCCATTGGGTCAAATGCTCTACTTCGACCCCCTGAGCCTATCAAGCCAAAGTTTCAGTACTGATAGAGGAACTGTCACTGTCCATCAGTCCTTGCACAGACGGACAGTGACCATTCAATAAGAAAAAATTGGAGGGGTGAAACTTAAATCTAGAAACCTAGATAATACCATTGTTTTCAAGATCTTGATGGTAAACACGGCTGGATTATTTATTACTGTTTTCATTTGGAAGAGCATAACCCTGTGTATGTAAGGCTTTGCTTTTAGAACTTGGAACTTGTTTCGCATGGTCTCTGCATGGGTCCCTTTGCCATTTAACAGGCAGTTAAAACTGGTGCTTGTTGACAGATTGATATTTTGCAAATAACCCTCATGCCCTCATACTGGCCATGATTACCTCAAGCTGGAGGAACTGGAGGGAGGCCAAGGGTCTGTGGTCATCTGAGTTTGCTTTTTTTTTTAAGGTACTGGGTTGTTGAAACCTTGAATGTTTCCCCTTTGGGATGGTAGAGGGGAAAGAAAATAAGAAAAATCTGTGAGAGTGGAAGAGGACCAGTTCAAGTGTAAATGAAAATATATTCTGTCCCCCTCCCAAGCCCCCATCAGAGTACCTCAGTTCCTAGGCTTGTTCCAAGTGGAAGCTGACCTAGGCTTTCCTGCCCTTATAACCATTTGACATTTGAGAGGACAAACAAAGGGCTCCATCAGGAAGAGGCTTAACTCTGTTAATGGCTACAAATCACTGGCTGAGGAGAGTGGCCCTGGAGAACTGGGGTTCAGAGAGGTCCTTTGAGGCCTTCTTTTTGTTTTAGGGAATTGAGTTTCAAAGAGACTGCTGATACCCAGGCCCCAGGATTTCCTGATGGTCTGGGAGGCTTCCAAGCCTAAAACTGGCCTCTTGCTTCTTTTTTTCAACAAGACAAATCTCCCTAAAGGAAAACATAGTTCAGCTCCAAAAGAGACTTGAGACTTATAGAAGGAAGCAGAATGAAGTGAGCTAAATCCAAGGGTTTGGGTTTTGTTTTTCTTTTCTTCTTCCTTTCTTCCTTTCTCTCTTTCTTTCTTTCTTTCTTCTTTCTTTCTTTCTTTCTTTCTTTCTTTCTTTCTTTCTTTTTTCTTTCTTTCTTTCTTTCTTTTTTCTTTCTTTCTTTCTTTCTTTCTTTCTTTCTTTCTTTCTTTCTTTCTTTCTTTCTTTCTTTCTTTCTTTCTTTCTTTCTTTCTCCCTCCCTCCCTCCCTCCCTTCCTTCCCTCTCTCTCTCTTTCTTTCTCTCTCTCTCTTTCTTTCTTCTGAATGGCATATGGAGGTTCACAGGCTAGGGGTTGATTTGGAGCTACAACTGCTGGCCTACGACACAGACACAGCAACATGGGATGCTAGCTACATCTATGACCTACACTGCAGCTCATGGCAATGCCAGATCCTTTACCCACTGAGTGAGGCTATGGATTGAAACTACATCTCATGGATCCTAGTTGGGTTCATTTCTGCTGAGCCGCAACGGGAACTCCAGTTTTTGTTTTCCTAGTGACACTCACATGAAAAGAGTAAAAGGAAATATTCTCAGTTGGAATAATTAAAATAGGCTAACATTTCCAGCAATTTCTTTAAGAAAAAGACAGAGTGGATTTTTTTAGGATGTGGGATAGGATAGTGATCATGAATAACCTAAGGGTTGTAGCTGGCTCTGTCAACGATCTGCTGGCTCCCATCTTTACCCACCCCCTCTGCCAATCGTATTCTATTTATTTTTGTCTTATTTTGTCTTCACCTTTAGCAAAGATTTTTGTATCATCCATGCTTAATTAAATCAAACCTACTCCTGCTGTGAACTGGAGGAACAGAGCACGCTCCAGCTCAAAGTAAGAGCACGCTCTCTCTTCAGCCTTTGCTGAACCCTGTTAAGCAGCTATGGCCCCAGCGCTCAGGCTGAAAAAGGTGTCCTTGACAGTGGTCATGGTTTTGACCTCTGAGTTCTATCACTTCACCAAAAAGTCCCTAAATTAACAAGGAAGGGACTAGAAGGCTGATGCCCGAGGCTAAACTCTGACCTCGGAACAGAAGAAGAGAAAGAGTAGAGTAATTCTGCTGAGGAAGGGTCATCTGTATATGACAGAGGGAGGACAAAAACCAGGAGAGGAATTCCTCATTTCCCTACTAACTCAGACTTACTTGCAAATCTGCCATCTGCGGGATGAGAACACGGACCTGGGCCTGGAGAAGAGAGGCCAGGTCTGGGGAAATGAGCCCTGGCCACCCAGGTGCAGCAGTGTGGATGTGGAAGTTTTATTTGCCTGGCACCAGCTGGTTAACTAGCCATTTTGGGTCTCAGTGGACTTTTCTTGGGAACCCTGGAAACAGTTTTCTTCTCCTCTAAAAGTATAACAAAGCCCACCAGGGTATTAATCTTATCAGAAAATCCTGGGAGTCATCTTCAGTTTGCCCAAGGGCTAGAGGGAATATTTATATCTTTTTCTACTAGCTTGAGTGAACCTCACCTGAAGGCCTTTCTCTTTGTTTATATTCTAGGGAAATCATTCTCTCACAGAATAAATTTCAAGACATTTCCAATACACCTCTCAGTATTTTTTAGATTGGTAGGGTGGGACAAGTATTGAGAAAAGACAAGGCCAACTGGAATGATATAAATAATTTTAGTCAATAGATTTAAGCATTTCTTTATCAAAGCTTTCATCATTGTTACCAAGAGAAAAGAGCTAACTGACTAGCAGCTAGAGCTGGGCCTCAGGAATAAACTTTTGTCCAGAAACCTGTTTATTTATGTCCAGCCCTTTAGGCCCTAGTAGGTACAGTAATTAAGACCTTCCGCCAAGTGGTTCAGTTTAGACCAGGCATGAACCCAGCCAAGTCCAGGCCTGGCACTATTTCAAAGCTATGTCACCACTGGCAGGTCAAGTCTGCTTCATTTCTTGTGTTCTCAGGGCTCAACCCACTGATGACTTTACCCTCAACTCCATTGGGAATGTCCAGGCCAGATCATATGTTAATACCTCCTATTTTTGAATGTCTCCTCTGAGTTATAACATGATGTTAAGTGTAATATAATTTATCATTTAGGCCTTGTGACAACTTTGTAAGGCAGTTGTTTGTCATTAATCCTGTTTTAAGTCCCTAAATGAAGCTTAGAGAGGTTAAATGATTTCCCCAAGTTGAAGTGCTGTGACCTGAAACCAGGCCTATCTAGTCCCCAAATCCAAGCTCATTAACACCATGATATATTGCTGGGTGTTTTTCTTGCTTTCTTAACTTTACTCCACTTCCCATTAGAGGTTGACCCTTTTCCTGAACCCTGAATTCAAGTGTTAGAGCCCTACTTAACTCTTACCAACTCCTCTCCCAAGAAAAGAATACCATTGTACTTTTTCAAACTAGATTGACTTCCGTAGAGCTGTAGTTTGTCACTGGTTAATTAGAAGAAATGATTGTATCAACCCAGAAGCTTCTGATGCCACATGTTAGATTTTTTTTTTGTGGATTAAAAAAAATTTTTTTTTACTCAATGAATTTTATTTCAGTTATAGTTCTACAGTGATCATCACAATCCAATTTTATAGCACTTCCATCCCAAACTTTCAGTGCATCCCTACCCCCCAACCTGTCTCATTTGGAAACCATAAGCTTTTCAAAGTCTGACTCAACATGTTTAAATCAAGATTATGGAAAAGAATGCTCTGGTCTGCAAAGAAGTTCATTCTGTCCTTTTTTTAGATTCTACATGTCAGTGATAGAATTTGGTGTTGGTGTCTCATGTCTGACTGACTTCACTTAGCATGATAGTTTCTAGATCCCTCCATGTTGCTGCAAATGCCGTTATTTCTTTCCTTTTAATGAAGATGTGTATATGTACCACATCTTCTTTATCCACTCCTCTGTCGATGGACATTTAGATTGTTTCCATGTCTTGGCTATTGTATATAGTGCTGCATTGAACACTGGAGTACACATATCTTTTCGAGTCATGCTTTGCTCTGGATAGATGCCCAGGAGTGGGATTGCTGGATCAAATGGTAATTCTATTTTTAGTTTTCTGAGGAATCTCCATACTGTTTTCACAGTGGTTGCACCAATTTACAATCCCACCATTGTGTAATAGGGTTCCTTTTTCTCCATACCCTCTTCAGCACTTATTGTTTGTAGACTTTTTGATGATGGCCATTCTGGCTGGTGTAGGGTGGTACCTCATAGTGGTTTTGATTTGCATTACTCTAATAATGAGTGCTGTTCAACATCTTTTCATGTGTTTTTTGTCCATCTGTATGTCTTTGGAGAATCGTCTGTTTAGATCTTCTGCCCATTTTTTGATGGGGTTGTTCATTTCTTTGGTAGCCACATCTTGGATTAAACCTCTTGGGTAACCTTGCTGGTGCAGATCAGACCCAACTTCTTTAGACATAGTGTTTTAAAGAGTTGGTTATCTTAAGGAAGCCAACATGAAGCCTGGTTGGTTCCCAGCCCTGCCCACTCCTGATGTACTTTCTCCCCGACCCTTTGCTGTAGCATATCTCACTGTAAAGCCCACATGGGTTATGGCGGATTCTGAGCCTTAATGATTTGGAAACTTACTTTATCAGCTCACTTGAGGCAAGTGCCTTTTGGAAAAACTTTCTAACCATCTCAGAAAAAAAATTGTGAACAATAATGTCTCTTTATACATAATTTTGTCTGTTTCTTTGTCATTGCTCTCTGTTCCAGAACACCCCAATCTCTGAATTAAAACTCTAAGGAAGTCAGTTGAGTCATCTAAAAGCTGCATGACAAGCCAAACATTAGAGCAGAGGAATTTGAATTGTCTTAAAAGATATTTCATCAAGACCCATTTCTGACTTCTTGCTCTTTTCTGTGAATAGAACTCTCCTCCCTGCCAGTAAATCTGAAGACCTGGGTTCAGGTCCAGGCTCTGTTATTCATTATCACTGTGGTCATTGACGAGGCATTTAACCTCTTCAAACCCCTGTTTTATGGCCAGCAAATGGGAAGTAATGATATCTTCTATATGACTCAACATGTTTAAATCAAGATTATGGAAAAGAATGCTCTGTATATAGTACTTTTTGTTAGGTAGGCCGTCAAGTTGATTTTTCACTTTGAAACCTTGTGAAACCAGTTCCTTGTAAGTCACGAATCTCATCATTCATCCCAAACTGCCATTTTTCTGGGGAAAGATGTGGTTGCTTCACAAACTTTAATGTGCACATGAATCTCTTGGGTGGACCTGGGTTTCGGCCTTTCTAACAAGTGCCCACATTTTACTCTCCAGGTGATGCTGCTGGCCACACTTTCAAAGCAAATTTTAGTTGTTGGTGGCAGGGTTCTATGCAGATCCTCAATAGCCCATATATTTCAAGTTCAGCATGACTTCTAAAAAGCCAAATCCCAAGGTCATTTTGTGTGCTCACCATAGGTTGAACTTCCATGCTCTCCCTCTTTCCTTTGCTTTACATGGATTTACTTCCCCTGAATTTTCCTCCTAAATGTCTCACTAATCCTCTTTAGCCTTCCCCTGTAGATTCCTCCTGATTGATCCTTTAATGTTGGTGTCCGTTCAGGTTCCAGCCTTTGCCTTCTGATCATTTTTCTCTCCATAGATGATCTCAAGAATTGACTCCTTTGTGATCTTCTCTTGTTTTTGCCTACACAGACTTAATGGATCCTTTTTCTATACCCACATGACATCCTGTTTTAACATTTACTCTAGCACAGGACAGTTTTATTTTATAGCATGATAGTACAATTATTTTTTTCATGGGCTAAACTTGCTTTTTGAGAGCAGAGTACAGCTTTCCATCTTTGCCTCCTTTGTGCCTAGTGTGGTGCTCAGATACCGTAAATGCCTGACGAATAAACAAAGGCAGATTCTAGGCTTTAGGGAAGAAGTGAGACTCAGACATCTGAGCAGACCAGATGGCAAATGTTAGTATTTGGACACCCTGTAGAAACACAAAGCGCACTTAAATTCTGTTGTGTATGCATATGTGTGTGTAAATTACCTTTCTGGATGGTCTCAAGATACCAATAGCATCAGGGGAAGACACCTGAGCCATGTTTCCTCTCTAAATTATTTCTGGGCTCCTTTTTCAAACTTAAACAATAGGCTGTCAAAGCTGTCAAAAAGAGGAAGCATGTTCCTTATGGGAAAAATTACTTATCATGCTCTTCTATTGTAAAAAACAAAGCCAGCCCTTTCAGAGAAAGAAGGTTTTAGTCCTGCCAAAATTGTGGTTTCTAAGAAAAGTTTTACCACATTCAACCTCAAAGAGGACCTAGAAAGGCAGGTAAATGACTGCCAGCAGGTGATATGTCCTTAGCCCAAATTCCATGTGGATTTGGATTCAGTTCAATCCAACAAACAATACTCACTCAATGTTTTCTTTGTGTTGTGCTTGTACTAGGTTAGGGATAGAAAAATAAAATAAAGACTTGGCCCCTGTCCCCCAGAGAGCTGAGTCCAGTTGAGACAGATATATATATATATATAGGTTTTAAGGGCTGCATCCTTGGCATATGGAAGTTCGCAGGCTAAGGGTCGAATCGGAGCTACAGCTGACAGCTTACACCACAGCCACAGCAACTCAGGATCTGAGTCACAGCAACTTAGGATCCGAGCCACATCTTTGACCTATACCACAGCCCTTGGCAATGCTGGATGATCCTTAACCCACTGAGCGAGGCCAGGGACTGAACCTGCATCTTCTTGGATCCTAGTTGGGTTTGTTAACACTGAGCCATGATGGGAACTCAGAGACAGATATTTAGATAAATAAGGGCAACTCAATGTGAGGAATGTTGGGCAACTCAATGTGAGGAATGTTTAACAACTATTTACAAATTACTATAGCTCAGAGAAGAAGGAATGACTGGAAAAATAGAAGAAAAAATATTTTGGGATGGGTCTCCATCCCTACATGCATATCTCTTGAACCACCCATCAAAAGTCAAACTGCAGGCATTCATATACACAAATCAGTTTAAAGCTAATGATTTTAGTGACTATGATCTGCCCACAATGCACTCAAGAAGGTTTTGCTGTAGGGTCATATATAGAAACAAGATTTAAAAAATGGAAAATCTAGGGTCATTAGAGATGCTTCAAGCACTGTATGATGGGAAATAGAAGGAGCAGCAGGAAAGTCTGCCTGGGAGCTGTGAAGTCCTTACCAGGGAACACTGGTGTCTGGGATGTTGTGGTCTTTGCCTCCCCATAGTGGGTTATGCGTGCTGCTCCTAGGGTTGTACATGATTCTGAATTTCCTTGGTCAGACCAAGTCTTAGGGGAGATGACACAATGGCTAGGTCATTCAGTTGTGGGGGGGAATGCATGGAGAACAGCTGAACAATAGCTTTGTTGCTGGGAAGCTATGAAGGAGGCTGCTGCAGCTGCATTTGGACTGTGACAGCAAAGTGGTAAAGCAAAGGACAGAGCAGGGGCAGCAGGGTGGAGGAGGGAAAGAAGAGAGAGGAAGAGAACAGAAGAAAAGCAGGAGGAGGAGGAGAAAGAGGAGTGAAGGAAAGGGAAGAGAGGAGAAGAGACGGGCGGGGAAAGGAAGGGCAGAAGAGAGGATAGAAGCAGACACACAGAGATGAGTGGGGGTGGGTGTATTGTTGAGGAGTCTTTGATGGTGAGTTCTCAGATTCTATTTGGGCTTCTTGAACTGAAAATAAGCCTTTATTATGAGGAGCCAGGCTACAGAATCCAAGGGTGGAAATGCAGCTGCATCTTGGGGAGATGATGGGACCAGACACTGAAAAGGTGTCAGAACTGGTCTATTTCTCACCATGTTCCTCATCCTTTTTTGTTTTCAGACTTGTCTTCTCTGCTAATTGGTCTGCCTTGCTGGCACAAGATCCTGTTCCCCCTTTAACTTCTATGTTTATATTCTCCTTGATCAAGACACCAGGCCAGACTGAATCCACTTTGAGTCTTACTCCCAATTCTCATTGCCCCCGAGATTCCAAGGGTCTCTTCCTGGTCTAACACCTGTGGCCGCAGAGTGGGAGCAGGTTAGGGGGCCTGTACATGGTGATCAGAGATCCACTCCTCCGTCAAGGGGGCGATAAAGAAGTCAGCCTTAACTGAGAGCCCACTGTTAAAAGTTTATGCTATAACAAGAGCACCACAGGTCAGAGAGAGAGCTGCTCCAGTTCCTATTAGCTTTTCTTTTGTGAAGCCCTTTCCATTCTTCTTAAGAGATTCCGATTCCTTATATAAATCCCACTTTGCTTAAGTTAACTTGCATGGGTTTTCTATGTCTTGGAACAGAAGAGCCTTAACTAAGATTTTTAACAGTCAGAGAAGGGACAAAAGAAGGCCCTTTAAATTTAAGCAACTGGAGTTCCCCTAGTGGCTCAGCAGGTTAAGAACCCTACATAGTGTCTGTGAGGATACAGGTTTGATCCCTGGCCTACTTCAGTGGGTTAAAGATCTAGCATTGCTGTGAGCTGTGGTGTAGGTCACAGACATGCTTGGATCCTGCATTGTTGTGGCTGTGTTGTAGGTTGGCAGCTGTAGCTCTGATTCAACCCCTAGCCTGAGAACTTTCATATGCTGAGAGTGAGGCTGTTAATAAATAAATAAACAAATTCAGGCAACAGCATTAATAAGAGAAACATGAGTGAGAGTGTTCATGGTAAATTAGGAAAAGTTCTCCGGATGGGCATTGCAACATAGGGTGTCTGAAGGAATGATGCAGAAATTGAGGCTGGCAAGGTGGAGACTGGCCATATCAACCTTAGAAATTCCCTTCTTGGTAGTTTGGAGCAGGCAGTGGGAGCCTGGCAAGTTTTTGACCTGCAGACTGGTAGTGTCTGACCAGGGTGTTGTGACTATCTTTGCAGAGAGAGACAAACACCTTGTCTGTGCCATAGTTTGGTGGTAATTGGATTGTAACTTTGGTGTTCCATGATGGATAAAATTTCACTTTTAACTCAAGTGACATTGTACCCTAAAAACACCACAAGGCCCTATGCACTGTCTCTATCAAAATGTACTGGCTGCCTGTAGTAGATGCTGTAGGTGCCCCACCCAGATCCATTTTGCTCACTGGGGCAAGTGCTGCCACCAAGGGCTTACATCTGGGACCTTCTTAGGAGGCACCTCCCTTGGAGATATGTGGAAGGGTCTACTTCTTGATCTTTGTGGCCAATGACTGAGCGATTTATGAGGGTACAATAGGCTGGCCCCTCTGCCTCAAGCTGGGATGCTTCTGCTGTACGATTTATGCTCCAGAGACCATGGATCAGGCCAAACTGTGTGTTACCAGAGACCATGCCCTTGCTCAGCATCTTCCATTTCCCTCTCCTGCTTCCCTTGCCAGCTCCAGCAGTTTCCTGAAGAGACTGCCCTCAGCAGATCACAGGCACCCAAATCCCTTTCTCAAGGCTCTGACTCAAGGAAAGCTTCCCTCAGACAGTGCCATTTATTTCAGTAGACACCCAGTGTCACACAGGTTGTTGTGTCTTTACTTCCAAAGAGCATAGTGGCCAAGAGCTTGGATTCTGTCATAAGACCTGCCTGCAATCATATCTTGGTTTTGCCACCTGATAGTTTCTGGTCTGAGCAGACCGTTCAATCTCGGTATCATAATTTGCAAAATCTAAGTGGAATAATAATGGTACTTAGGGTTGATGTGGGGATGCAATGAGCTAATATCTGTGGCAGGCTCAGTGCAGCACTCACATGCAGAGCTCATTAGCTGCTATTATCATTGCGTCTGTTTTCTCTTTGACAAAGATACTGCAGGTAGTTACATAGGTTGTACACTGCACCAGGGTCCATATCTAAAGGGTAGGGTTTTGTATTTGTTATGACAATTTTTTGACAGATACAAGTAAATATCTTGGGGAGTGGACCCCTTCTAAATCTTATAAAGGTGCAATGTGTGTTAGCAGCAGACCTGCCTGAGGCAGAGTTCACATTTCTTCTGTTACGTCCATCAGGTTTGAAACTGTGGTTCTCAGCTTAGTCTTGACTACACAGTTACTCTTGGAACAAAGAGGCTGACATAGCCTTTTTCTTTTTATGTGTTCTGGAACTCAGTGACAACCAGTGGCTGAATTTTCATTAAACCTATGGCTTCTGCTTAGTCTGGTATTAGCAGGTGCCCTGTTAGCTTAGTCATCTGAGGATCTGTGCAATGCCAAGGCCTAAGCAGGTGATGCCTAAGCTGCAGAAAGGGGCGTGGAGATGCCTATAAGGAGGATGAGGGAGAGGCGAGGATAGGTGTGCATGGCTGGCACGCTATTTTGTTGACTCACACTGGGCCTTGAGGTGTAAAAATAACAGGAAAGACACTGTCACGGTTAGCCTGAGATGACCCCAAATACCCAATGCCAGAAAGTGTCTCTTTCTATGGAAAGCCCTGCCTCCCCCTCCCACCCTTTCCCCAGGAGCTAACCAGGCAGATGTGTTCTCACCCCTCTGGTCATTGCTTGTCCCCCTGTCTTTTCTAGTTCACAGAAGTGACAGTTTAGAGCCACATGGCTGAGTAAATGCCTCCCTTTCACCCTAAATTGTCAATTTCCAGGAATAATTTTCCACCTTGTCAGTGGAGTTGGTCCCCGAGGCCAGGCACTGGTATGAGAGGATGAAACACCCTGTTTGATGGAACCTGTGGTGTGGGGAGAGGTTGTTGAGAGGCATTCTGACTACATTTCTGTGGCACAAGCTGGTCCAAGCCAGCATGGGAGGAAACCAGGCCATAGATAGACTGCTGACAGAACAGGCTGGTGACTGGTTTGTACATGGGAAAACGTGCCTTTTCTTAAAAGTAACCTGATCTGAAGTGTATCGTAGAGTTGTTCCTCTACATACACACAAAGGAGTTTTCTCTTTTGATGGAGCTAATAACCACAACCCCATCCAGTATGTAAATGAGCTGTTCTCCTCCCATGCCCCTTCTAGGTGGCCAACCTTCCCGAGGTACCTCCTCCTCAACCAATAAAATGAATAAAATCCCTGGAGAACCACAGCTCATGGACTTTAGGTCTTGACTTGCAGATCTGTGCCCAGCTGGGGTCCTATCTGAGGACATTTGGTCTAACTTCTGAACTGTTGCTTTGGAACGGGCAAGAATGATGGTGAGTTAACCATTTCCAGACACCCAGTAAGAGAGTTTAAAGAATTCCAGCTATATCAGATGCTTGTTCCTATAGTCTTGGATGGCCATCCCATGCCTGGGGAATCCCACTGTTTGGGGGAATGAGACTGAGTTTGCCAAGTGGGATAGGACTGCATCTTTATCTTTGTCCCTGTATGTGGAGCAGCAGGGGACAAGGGGCCTCCCTCCTTGTTGCTCCTTTGGGAACAGAGCCTGCAGTATGTCTGCCAGTGTCATCAGAGTTGGAGGCAAGGCCTCTGAGACGTGCCAGTGGCGCCTCAGGCAGGAAGCCGCCTGGTTCCAGGGTGGTGGGGACGCCTTGTCCTTCAGTCTGGATCACTTCCTTCACATAACCCAGGTCCCCGCAGCCTCTTGAAAGAAGAAAGCTTGTTTGGCCTTTCAGTACACATTATGTGACATAGCATTCCTGCTAAGTGGCTGCCACGCTGAGTGGGAACAGAGCCGCTGTGGAGAGGTGGCCGGGTGAGCCTGGAGAGGCCCTTTGTCATGCTTGCCAACTAGTGAAGGGTGAGAGTCTGCAACCGTTTCACAGTTGGGACTGGAATTTGAAACTTCTTTGTCCCCTCACGTATCAGCGTTTTTGTAGCAAGGCTTAGGGCAAGTAGACTAACATCAGGGCATAGAAGTCCAGGTTCTGCTGGGCAGAGGGGCAGGAGTCAGACCTACTTGGAAGAAGTTCACTGGCATAGAACTCTATTCTACTTTGAATGGAGCCTCAAACCCTGTGAAGTCTCAGGGGTGACAAAGTCCAATTAAATCAGGGCTGGGCACAGTGAGAGGCTAACAGGCATGCATAATTGTGAGAATCAGGATTTTAGTGGGGAAAGAGAAAAAAAAAAGCCAAGGAGAAGCCAAGGCCAATTATCAGAACTGCTAATTTTTACCAACCTAATCATTAATGAATACCATGTTTCTGAAAAGAATGTTGAGAGAATAATTGTATTTCAAGGGCTTGAAAACTGCTAAACTCCGAAGTTGTACAATTTGTGCAAATTAATATGATAAAAAGAGACAATTAGGGTTTATAATTAACAGATAAATACAAATGATCTGGTGAAGACAATCTGAGTTTCTGCTCTGTCTCATGAAGCGGCGTAATTGATTTTTATAAATGCTAATTTACAGTACATGCTCTGTTAACCATTAACGTGGAGAAAAGAACGGGGAGTAAATGGAAGTCAAGGAGGAGTGTGAGCCAAGCAGCTGACGGACTGAATCTAGCCAAGGAGGAGAAAGAGAGTAAGACGCCAAATGCCGGCATGTGACTTTGAAAGGGGACAGACTCCATCCAACAACCTTTCTCCCCCTGACCGTCCACCCCTACTGGGGCAAAAAAATCCCTCAGAAGTCCATATGAGTGAAGTTTTTCTCTTTTGTTTCCACACAATTCAAAACTGGCTAACCGGGTAAAATTCAGAGGCTATAGGTGGAAAGATCTGACTCAAAATATAGGTCATACTGTGTCAATAAAATGAATGTCAGGAGTTCTTGTTGTGGCTCAGTGGTTAACAAACCCGACTAGTATCCCTGAGGTCGCAGGTTCAATCCCTGGCCTCACTCAATGGGTTAAGGATCCGGCATTGCCGTGAGCTGTGGGCTAGGTTGCAGACATGGTTCAGATCCTGTGTTGCTGTGGCAGTGGTCACGGCCAGCAGCTACAGCTCCGATTTGACCCCCTAGCCTGGGCTTTTCCATATGCTATGGGTGCAGCCCTAAAAATAAAACCAAAAAGAAAAAAGGAGAATAGAGGTCTGATTGATCATTCATTTTCTTTGTAAAGGGAATTCTAAAGATACGACTTTGTATTTTGTCACATCTTAGAAAATTTTTTTTTTACCTGAGTCTGATGAACACTCTGCCTCTGAGTTTTCAAGTTGAAATGAACCAGAGGGAAAAAGATACTGGATGGAGAGGGCATTGGAAGGTGTCTGGAGAGGGGGTCATTGTTGTAAGGCTTGGACCTGGTGAAGTCAGGAATTGATTTCTCAGTTACTGTTCCTTCCAGCCATGCTCCATTAACCTGCTCCCTGTGGGTTAGGAGTCCCTGCAAGCATTTCCTAATGTTACCTCTGGTGAATGCGACATCTTCCTTGATGCTTTTTCAATTCCTCCTCGGCAATACCAGTTGCACTTCCATTTACCCATTTTTTTTGTTCCTTACTTTGTTACCTTTTTAAAAATCATGTTTGAGTTCTGAATTTTAAAACTCTTTATTAAACAAAAAGAAAGACAAAAACCTGGCTTCTAGGAACTAGAACAGAATGTCCTTTTATTACTCCAGTCTACCTTCCTATTAAGTAGGAAATAAATGCGTGCCATAGACCAAGACTGTCCAATGGAAATATAATGTGAGCCACACCTGCCATTTAAAATTTTCTAGCAGCCACAATGAAAAAGTAACAGGTGAAATTAATTTTAATGATATATTTTATTTAGCCCAATATATTCAAAATATCAGCTCAATATATAACCAGTATAAAATTATTAATGAGCTAGCCTATATATGTATTCCTATTAAGTCTTCAAAATCTGGTTATATTTTACACTTTACAGCATAGCCACATTTCAAGAACTTATGTCACATGTGGCTGATGGCTAATGTATTGTCCAATGCCGAAAAGGAGAGAGAAGAAGAGAAAGTACTTTAAATGTATCTTCCAAAGTTATAGTAATTCTTATTCCAATCATAAATCAGATAAGGATGAGGATGGAGATGAACTTGTAGCTATAATAATTATATATAATATGAAGTCTAAATGGTACAAAGATGATGAAGCTGAACAAGTATATCTCACCAGTACTAATTTCAGTGGATCTACTACTCTAAGTTAAAAAGAGCCTTGCTGAACAATTCCTGAGGAAACTGTATATTCATCTCAAGTCATCAAAACCAAAGGCTTTGATGCCCATAATTTGAGCACTGTGGATGCACTGGAGGTCACAAGGTATACTTTTCTATTTTCATTATCTTTTGTGCCAGTTGGCTTAACTAGACATGGTACAGTAGAGGCCAAAGAACGGTTTCAGTCCATATAAGTGTCAGATACAGACACGTGTAGGGCAATATTCTTTTTCAAGAGATCTTGGCTGCCTGGTGGTTGACCCATGGCATTTGTCCTACGGCTGCCACCAAGAGGTGACCTGAATGTCTTAGAGCGTAGGCACTCTTTCCTCCATATCTGGAGGAGTAATTTAGAGCCACAGTGGAAGACTGTGCTTCTGTGTGTGTGTGGGGGGGAACACTCTTATGAAAGGATATGAAACAACCTCCAAGATAAATGAAGTGAAAAGAGCAAGTGCAGAACAATGTATATGAAATGTTAGCAATTATATAACAAGGAAAAATGTGGATTTGCTCACATATGCACAGACTATCTCTGGAAGGACAGAAAACAGGCAAAGTTTGATTCCCTTCAAAGAAGAGAAAAGGAGACAAGGAGAGGGGGAGGAATTTTCCCTTTTAACTAGTTCCTTTAGAATTTTGTACCATGTGACCTAATATATTTAATCTATTACATTTTTATATTTAATATATGTATACTTCTTTTCACATTTTGTGCCATGTGATTGTATATAATTTGAGAATATAGACATTTTAAAAAGAATACAACTTGAAACAAACCAAAGCCATATTAGAAGACCTGTCCTGGTGAGGGTGAATATATCCTGTCTTGGAGTTGAACGTGGAATATACAACTAAACAATCGACTAGACCCAAGAGCAAAGAGAGAAGTTACTAAGAGGAGGAAATGTATCCTCCATGATTAAACCAAATCAGACAAACAGTTATAACTCAGCAATCACTTCCTGAGTGCCAGGTTTGTGCGAGCCAGTGGGTGAGCCAGCATGCCTACCGGCCCCACCTCCCGGAACTCTACTAAATAGATGATTCTGCAGGGCACCACTTTTTTTTTTTTTTTCCAGGCCCACACCCATGGCACATGGTATCTCCCAGGCTGGGGGTTGAATCGGAGCTACAGCTGCTGCCCTACACCACAACCACGGCAAGGCAGGATCTGTGACCTACACCACAGCTTACGGCTACACTGGATCCCCGACCCACTGAGGATCCCCAGGGATTGGATCTGCATCCTTATGGATACCAGCTGGGTTTGTTTCCGCTGTGCTATGAGGGGAATGCCCCAGGGCACCACGTTATACAACAAAGTTAAAACCATAGGAGATGTGCAGGCAGCATTGTAGGTCCTGAGATGGAAGCAGCTCCAGTCTGCAAGTTTAGAGAAGACATTTTCAAGAGTGCCTTTCTCTGATAGAGATGCAAAGAAGCATCTCCCTGGCAAAATATGTGACAACAGAAGGATGTCATGTTGTCAACATGGCAGTATCAGTGTTATGCATCAAACCTGGAGATAAAATAAGTGCTTCTGTGAAATAAATGGATGCAAGTGTTACCTTATTGAGTGATTGCCTTGTAAAGTGTATGCTTTGTTCCCAGTTTCAGCTTTTAGGGATGGTACCATTTCTCTGGAAATCCAATAGGATATATTCTTTCAGCAAAGATGTACTGTGGCTTCCATGCGTTGGACACTGATGGCAGCAGAGATACACAAATAAGGCCAGCAAGGGCCCTGCCCACAGGAGCTGGTTGTGTATTTGGGATGATAAACCTGTAACTGACACTGTTCTAGAAAGCAGTGGAAGTGCGGAAGAGAAGGGAGAAAGGGAAGTGTCAGGAAGTTGTGAGGAGCTGGGTATTGAACAAATAGAATTTTTCCTGGTAGAGGAGCCAGGAAAAGTTATTTTAGGCAGAGTGTTGTATAAAAAGGCAGAAACATAAAGTGCTAGACCTGTTTGAGGAAAGAGGGCTCTAGCCAAACATAGGCTGCTATAGCCAGAGCATAGCATGCTGGAGGACAGAAAGTGGAGGCTGGAGGGTCACAGGGGCTACTGAAGAGTTTGGACTTTTTCTCTTGGCAACGGAGAGCTAGAGAAGATGGAGAAGGTGTGAGATGGAGCGGGGCGCCAGGCAGAGGCCGTGCCAGCAGCTGGGAAATGAGGAGGGAGAAGATCCAACAGATAACAGAGCAGGGGAGTTCCCATCGTGGCGAAGTGGAAATGAATCCCACTGGGAACCATGAGGTTGCAGATTTGATCCCTGGCCTCAATCAGTGGGTTAAGGATCCAGTGTTGCTGTGAGCTGTGGGGTAGATCTGTCATTGCTGTGGCTGAGACCACTGCCACAGCTCTGATTTGACCCCTAGCCTGGGAACCTTCACATGCTGCAGGTGTGACCCTAAAATAAATAAGTAAATAAATAGCAGAGCAGGGGTTTCAGGGGCTGATAGCCAATGGTTGCATGGAAGGGTGCTGGGGAAGGATGGGCCATGTTCTACCCGACTTCAGAATACTCCACAAATCAAGTTACACTTTTTTTTTTCTAACAGAGAATGAATTACACTTTCCCCTCATTTTATACTTTTTTTCTTTTTTGGCCAACACAATATGAATTAATACTAGCCCCTGAAAATCCGTATTGCAAAAGAGCTCTAGTTTACATTTTAAAGTGCTTTAGAATCATTTAGTTTGACACTATACTGGAAATTGCTCGATCCATAACTTATTTTGAAACATATAATTTGCCTTGTTTAGATGTCCTCCTGAATCCCAGTTTGAGGCTCTCATAGACATTAGTAACTTCCTAAATATCATCACTAAATGTACATATAGAGAAGTGATGAATTAGAACGGCCACTTCTCAAGACCCTATGTTCCTGTGTCTGTTTGGTTTGGGTCAGTCTTATGTCAGTTATTGAAGGATGACGTGTGTTTCTCCAAAACATCCTATGTTCTCTGAAGTGATTTTACCATGTGATGGAAGTTATCCTATCATGTAATTTTGGGTAGAAAAGTTCAAAAGTTGGGCATGCAGAACTCTGGACTGAAAGCCTAAGAAGTCTTTCTTCATGAGAAATAGGAGCAATTTAATTGGGCTCCCAGACATCTCTGTGACTGAGACTAATGCTGTGACCCCAAAGCCTTATCAGCTTTACTACTGGATTAAATCACACCTTATTGGGGTATGTGCTAGAGAGAAGGGTGAGGGAAAGTTGACACACCTGCTAAAAGCTCTCAGCAATGGAGAGTGCTGCAGATCTACTGGAAGCCTTTACATTTTGCAAAGACCTATTTTATATGAAAAGTCATTAGATTATTTTAGGCAGCATAGACTACATTTCACTTAATTGCTGCCTCTCAGGGGCTGTGTGCCAGGGTACCACTCTCTACTCACCCCTGAGCGAATGACTCAATTGTGCCTTTAGTCTCCTCTAAATACAGTCTATTGATTTTATTTCTTCCGCAGTAAGCAGGGTGATCTTGGTTATTCCAAAGCAATTAGAGCATTTGGTTGGACTCTTCTTCAACCTTGAAGGATTCTATTTACTCTCCTCCATGATAGCCTTAAAGCTTTAGTCTGTTATAGAGCCAAGGGTTGCTTTTCTGCGCCAATAAGCAAAAGCATTACAATATTAATAACCCTCAGCCACGGGTTTAGCTTCCTCACCTTCTTCCCCCGCTTGGATGGTTTCCTCCGCATTTGAAGTAATCAATAGTGGCCTGAAATTCTTTCAAGCTTTCACACACTCCATGAAGTTTCCAAAATAAGCCAGTGGCAAGCATTTAATTAGCTCATTTTGTTTCTGCCAGGACAGAGAAGCAGACTTGAGGAGTCTAAGAAATAGGATACAATATAGCTGTTACTGAAACCCTCATGCCTTGGCAGTAAATAGGAATGGGATTCAGAAGACTAACAGTTCTGCCTCTCACCCTCCTCTTGGTGGCTTTGGACTATTTCTTTACCACTCTGGACCCACGTTTTCTCTTGGGTAAAAAGACTAGGGTGCCACCAGTCTTCGAGGGTGATTTCATTCAACAATAGGTTCTATTATAAGTACCAGCACCACACTGCTGCTGAGCATCAAGGGTGCAGAAGACAGCCAGATGGGAAAGTGGGAGACAGGCCATGAGATGGTATTTCCCTCTGCCTGGGAAGGGCTCTGCTAATGATGGGTGGGGATCATCATGGGGATCCCAGCAGAGTGTCCCTGGGGCTCTAGGCTGAGGACACAGGAGCCATAGAGGCTTCTGATCTTCCTGTGGTCTTTGTAACAGGGGGAGATTTATTTTTCCCCAGGCCTAATCACCAGTACTTATTTCCACACCCTGCAGAGCTTCGGAAAAGAGGAAGTATTTCTTAGGATGTTTACATTGGGCTTTTTGCTGAGAGGTACTTGTGGTTTTGAAGTCACTTGGCACTTGTATCAGGATGAGCTGATAATGGATCTCACGCACAAATAGGAAAAGGCTGCAGTGAGTTCCAGGTGGATAGGAGAGCTGGTGGCCTGAGATGGCCTCCAGCTATGGGCAGGCAGGAAAGCCCAGAAGAGTAATCACAGGCTGAAAGTGAGTAGAGTTTCTGGTTCCTTACATTCGCTCATGAAGAAGACTCCAGACCTGCAGTCTGGAATGACACCCCCATCATGTTTGCATGTCTCCTATTTGGAAATCTGATTTACATTTCTGCTGGGGAAACTGTTCCTTGCATCTAGTCCCACCTCTGCACTTTGTTATTGGTTTATTTAGGCTTCACCTTGATGCAGAAGAGTGAAGACAATTTACATAAATGCCTACATAATAAAATAAGGGGTACTGCTGAAGTGTACATAAATGCTGACCCTTCCAAGTGTTTATGCCTTTTGACTTAGAAATAATATTCTTAGCAATTTATCCCAAGAATAATACTTGAAGTCTGTTCTAAGGTTTATCTTTGTTTTACATATACTGGTAACTTCTTTTCTCTGCTTTTGAAATTATATCTTAATTAATAGAAGAATATTTTATACACATGCACACTGTCAAAATAGTGATAATGGTGCAAACACTTGTGCATCTACTGATCAGGTTAAGATAAAGAGCACCAGCAGTGTTTTAGAAGCATCCTTTGGGCCCTTCTACAACTGCATTCCCACCTCCCTCCCTCACCAAATCTCTTATACTTGTGCAATAATATTAAAATGATCTTTTTGTGATGATCAGGCCATTGCTTTTCTTTATAATTTTACCATTTATCCCTGATTAATGTATACTTTTGTTTTGCCTTTTTTATGATTGATTATGTTATTGAGACTTTAAAACATTGATACATATAACTGAAGTTCAGTATTATAGTATTCCAATATTTGAATATGTTTATCCAATCTATTATTAATAGATATTTGGGTTGTTTCTGTTTTTTGCTATTACATGCAATGTAGCTATTGATATTATTATATATCTATAAGGGATTGCCTAGGGTATATACTTAGAAGTGAAATGAATGGGCTCTAGAGCACATGGTCAACTTCACTAGTTAGGAAGAGACAGGTATGGTTGTCTGAAAAATGCCTCTAGGCATTGAGGTTGCCCAGCATCTAGATAGCTTGGATCAGGTACTCCCCCTTAACCCCGAAGAAGGGGCTGTGCTTTCACCCATTTTCCCATAAGGTCACAGGACATATGGCAATGGTGTTGCCAGACAACTCACTGAAGAGCTGGCATCTAAAATTCATATTGCTTGAGAGAGATGGGATTAAGATGGTGGAATAGAAGGACTGGAGCTCACCTTCTCTCATAAAAACAGCAAAATTACAACCAAATGCTGAACAACCTTCAACCAAATGACTGGAAACTTTCCAAAAGATATCCTAATCCAGAAGACAAAGAGGAGGCTGCATGAAGAGGTTGGAGGGGTGATTACATGATATAAGAAACCCCATACCTGCTGGGTGGGAAGCCCACAGGCTGGAAAGTAACTGAATCACAGAGACTCACCTACAGGACTGAGAGTTCTGAGCCCCACATCAAATCCCCATGCCTGGGGAGGTGGCTTTGGGAAAAAGAGTCCCTGGAGCATCTGGCATTGAAGGCCAGTGGAGCTTGTGTGCAGGAGCTCCACAGGACTGGGGGGAAACAGAGACCCCATTCTTGAAAGGCACACATAGGCTTCATGTGCACTGGGTCCCAGGGCAAAGCAGAGGCTCCATAGGAATCTGGGTTGGACCTGTCTGCCATTCTTGGAGGATCTCCTGGGAAAATGGGGGTAACTATGGCTCATTGTGGGGGAAGGATATTGTAGGCAAAGCTCTTGGGAATATTCATCAGTGTGTGTTCCTCTAGAGGTGGCCATTTTGGGAAAATCTGGCCCCACTCATCAGCACTGAGAAGCCCCAGGCCAAACAATAATCTAGGTGGGATCACAGTCTCACCCATCAGTAAACAGGCTGCCTAACGAACCCCCAGGCACACAGCCACCTTTAATTTCACCCAGAGACAAAGCCTCACCTACCAGAGGGATAGGAATCAGCTTCACCTACTAGTGGACAGGCACCAGTCCCTTCCATCAGAAAGCCTACAGCAAGCCCCCATACCAACTTCAGCCACAAGGGGGGCAGACATCAGAAGTAAGAGAGGCTACAACACTATTGCCTGCAAAAAGGAGACCACACCAAAACCTATAAAAATGAAAAAGCAGAGGACTATAAATTCAGATAAGAGAGCAAGAAAAAAAAACCCCCAGAAAAACAGCTAAGTGATCTGGAGATTATCATCCTCCAGGAAAAAGACTTTAGACTGATGTTGCTGAAGATGATGCAAGACACTGGAAATAAACTGGAGGCAAAGATTGATAATTTACAGCAGATGTTGAGCAAAGAAATACGAGATTTAAAACATAAGCGAGCAGAGACACAAAATACAATAACTCAAATAAAAAATGCATTAGAAGCAACCAACAGCAGAATACAGGAGGCAGAAGAATGAATAAGTGAGGTGGAGGATAGACTAGTGGAAGTCACTGATGTGGAACATAAAGGAGAAAAAGATTGAAAAAGAAATGAAGACAGTCTCAGAGAACTTTGGGACAACATTAAATGTACCAACATCTGTATTATAGGGGTGCCAGAAGGAGAAGAAAGAGAGAAAGTGACAGAAACAATATTTAAAGAGAGTAGCCAAAAACTTCCCTAACATGGGAAAGGAACCACTCATTCAAATCCAGGAAGCACAATTAGTACCATATAAAATAAACCCAAGGAGGAACACCCCAAGACACATATTAATCAAATTGACCAAAATTAAAGACAAAGAGAAAATATTGAAAGCAGCAGGGAAAAGAAACAAATAACATACAAGGGAACCCCGATAAGGTTATTGGCAGATTTTTCAGCAGAAACTCTGAAGGCCAGAAAAGAGTAGCACAATATACTTAACGTGATGAAAGGAAAAAAACCTCCAACCAAGATTACTTTACCCAGCAAGGCTCTCATTCAGATATGAAGGAGGAATCAAAAGCTTTACAGATAAGCAAAAGCTGAGAGAATTCAGCAACACTAAACCTGCTTTAAAATTCAGATTGCTTGACTTAGAGTTATAGAGAACAAACTAGTGGTTACCAATGGGGCGAGGGGAGGGGAACATAGGGATAGGGTAGTGGGTGATACAAACTATTGGGTGTAAGATAGGCTTAAGGATGTATTGTACAGCACAAAAAATAGAGCCAAGATTTTCCATTAACTGTAAATGGAAAGTAAACTTTAAGAATTGTATAAAAGTTTTAAAAATTTAAAGAAAAAGTAAAATTCAAATTCTTGACACTGACCGAACCCCATCCCACCCCTCATTCTGCCCATTAGCAAGGCCATTTTCATGGGGAGACTGAGCTGACAGTGAACCACACATGCTTTGTAGACCATCTGCTTTAAGTTTTCCCAGCAAAGTCCGTTCTGTGCCTATGCATGATGATCCTGTGATGTTTGATTTTACCATGTTTTCGTACTAGGTTATGTGAAACCATTTTCCAAAGTGACTGCTTCAATGGCCCTCATCTGCAGTGGTTGGGGAATCCTTTTGCTCCATATCCTTGCCAATGCATGTTATTTGAAAATTTAAATTTAAAGACTTTTATATTTTTGTCAGTCTTGTAGCTGTAAAATTATACTTCATTGTGGTTTAATTTGTTTCCTTGAATGTTGATGAAATTGAGCATCCTTTCATAGGTTTTCAGGTCATTTGGTTTTTCTCTTTTGTGAAGGTGACTATTCAGACTCTTTTCTGAGTTGTTTGCCTTTTAAAAATTGATTCATATGCGTTTTTAATATGTCCTTGTTATGATCTCTTTGTGGCGTATATAAATTGCCCATGTTGTCTCCAATTTAATGCAAACTTATTGAGCTTTAACTTTATGGTTTGTGCTTTTTGTCTTATTTACAAATGTCTTTTCTATCCGTGGGTGATTAAAATATTCTCCTACATTTTCATCTAAAAGTTTTATAACCATTTGCTTTTGGGACTTTAATTCTGGAGTCGATATTTGGGTGTGGTAGGAGTCCAGTTTTGCATTTTACCATGTGGATAACTCTCCCAATACCATTACTAAAAAGTATTTTCTTTTGTCTTTTTGTATTTTCTAGGGCCACACCTGCAGCATATGGAGGTTCCCAGGCTAGGGGTCTGATTGGAGCTGTAGCCTCCGGCCTATGCCAGAGCTGCAGCAACGTGGGGTCTGAGCCACATCTCTAACCTACACCACAGCTCATAGCAACACCAAATCCTTAACCAACTGAGCAAGACCAGGGATCAAACCTGCCACCTCATGGTTCCTTGTTGGATTTGTAGACCACTGAGCCATGATAGGAACTCTTAACTGATTCACAGGGCCAGACAGCTTGGAATCAGACATCTTGGAATCATTATTTAATTTGATCAATCTATCAGTTCTTGCACAAATACCACATTGTCCCTAGTCTACAGTTTGTAAAAAGTCTTAATTTTTGGTAGAAGTTACCGTACCATGTCCTTTATCAATAGGATTTTGTCTTTCCTTAGCCTTTTGTATTTCCACATAAATTTTAGAACCATCTTGTGAAGTTCCACAAACAAATACACAGAAAGTTGGAATTTTGATTGAGATGACCTCAGTTTGGGAAAAATTGACACCATTAAATTATCGAAGTTTCCAATCCATGAATATGGTATATTTCTATTTTTACTTAGGCTTTAGCAATATATTTAAGTAAGCTTTATAATTTTTCCACAACTATTTAAAAAACGCTGTGGAGAATTATATCTGTTAGATTTTAAAATTCTTTATTTGTTGATTTGTAGAATGGTTTTTTTTTTTGCACTGTGATTCTTATTAATTCTAGTAATTTACCTGTAGAGTTTTATTTTCTATATATGCAGTAATATCCTCACCAGTTAATGATTGTTTTGCTTCTTTTCTATCCTGTCTTTCTCTGTTGACCAGGCATAGTACTGTGTTGAATAGAAAGAGAGATGATGGGAACCTTGGTTTTTTTCCTGGTCTGAAAGGCAATATTTTCAGTATCTCACCATTAATATGTTGTTTGCTGTAGGTTTATCTTTAAAAGCCCTTTTTTAATTGGAGGGGGAAAAGTTCTCTTCTACTCCAGTTTTTTAAGATTAAGAAAAATTATAAATGGATATAATATTTTATTATATACCTTATTTCCCTTCATGGATTCAGGTGATTATATGATTTTTCTTAATTAATTGTTAGTATGGTGAATTCAATATTTATGTTTTATAATGATAAAGCATTCTTTCATTCCTGAGATGAATTCAATCTGACTATGATGTGTTTTTTTTTAAATACACTCTGTTAATGTTTTCAGTATTTTTTCATCTATGTTTATGGGTAAGACTGGCTTGTAATGAGCTTTTTCTTACTGTTCTGGATAGTTTTGGGTATCAGGCACACATGATTTTTGTAAGTGGATAAGAATGATGGGACAAAGGAGAAAGGTAAATAAGAAATAAAAGTTAGAATTTAGATTGTGATGCCAAATTTATGCTGTAAGATTGTGTGGCTAGGAATTTGGCTTTGAACTTCTTAACAATGTATTCAAATCAATTTTTGATTCATAAAAATCAGGGACAAGATCAACCTAGCTGTTCAGGAGCAGAACAAACTTTCCAAGAGGCAGTATAAGGTGGCAGTTTGGAGATTGTTCCTTGGAGATGGATTACCTGAGTTCTAATCTCTACAATTTACTAGCTAGGTAAATTTGGATGAGTTAACTTAGTTTCTTTGTGTTTCAGGTTTCTCACCTGTCAGACAAAGATGATTATGTTACCTATGCTGAAGTGTTTCACAGATGAAATGAGTTAGTGCACAAAAAGTACTTTAAAAAATAGTGGGTTCTTGATAGCATTTAGTAAACATTAATGTTTATTATCATTTTCGATACTGAGACCAGAAAGAAATTTCTCATTGAATCCCTTTCGAAAAGGACAACAAATTCCAAAAACATTCTTATAGGATGATGATGATTTAATCATTTTGAGGAATGCATATCCTTCAGGCAAACTTTTAGAAGGAATGCTTTTATAATGTTGAGCTCTGGATGAATTTTGAGAACAGTGAATATGAAGTGATGCTCTATGAGCACTAACTAGAATACAGTCATATAGTTAAGTAGTTTTAAAACAACAGGAGCATAAATAGAAGACCACTTTGGTTCTACATGGGCCAAAAATTTCTTGAGGACATGGCCAAGCATCTCTCCTTGGTAGTTTTTGTTATGCAGCAGTGTCTAGTCAAGATGGTGGTCGATGTCCCAATGGCTACATTAATTTTAGTTTGGGAATATACTAAATCAGATATTGCAAACTATCACATTGGCCATAAGTTGGTTATGAAAAGATGTCTAGTTATAGTTACCAAAATGAGTTAACTTACTGTATTGGATAAAAGACTGTATTGCATTCCAGTCAAACGACAATATTCACAACTAATGTTTACACGGCATTTAGCATGTGCTGTATGTACTGTTCTGAGCATTTCGCATAAATTAACTTATTTAAACTTCAGGATAATCACATGAGGCAGATTCTCTTACCATCGCCATCTTACAGATAAGTCATGTGACTGGTAATGAAAATAATGGTAGAGGGGTTCCTATTGTGGCTCTGTGATAAGGAACCCAACTAATATTCGTGAGGATGTGGGTTTGATCCCTGGATTCACTGAGTGGGTTAAGGATATGTGGTTGCAGCAAGCTGCGGTGTAGGTCTTTGAGGCAGTTTGGATCCTGCGTTGCTGTGGCTGTGGTGTAGGCCAGCAGCTGCAGCTCTGATACACCCCTAGCCCATATGCCACAGGTCCAGCCCTAAAAAAAAAAAAAGTAAATAGCGGCGGAGCTGGGATTCAAACCAGGTAGACTGACTCCTGTGTCCAAATGTTAGTGAGATGTGTACCTGAAAGGATGACTTTATTTTAGAATTATTTACCTCTATGTAGCCCTTCTTTGTGGCAGGAATTTTACAGCAGGTACCTATATTCCAAATGGTGAAAGAATAGGGTCTGTGTGTGAGAGAGTTTTTCCTTCTCAATTCCATGACAAGGCACATAGCCAGCCCAGTGAAGAATGGTATGACAAAGTAAAAACAATGGAGGCATCTTTCATGCAATTTCCACCTGATTACTTATTGAGCCTAACTCTGACAGTGGGTTAGAATCATGTTCTCATTAAGCATCAATCCTGAGAGTCAATAGCATATCGATCTTGTGATCTCCATCCATAATCAGTTGTGTTTACTGAAATACAAAGAAGAAATCTAAAAAGAGCACACATAATCTTATGTAAATCTGAAGATATTTCTTTACAAGTCAGTACAGATTTTGTCAATGAACAGTAGGGGAATAACTCTGCCCAAAGGCCACTTGCTTCTGCATAAAGTGGTAGGTTGCTGGGAACTTATCGTAAAGGAAATAGGCATTCTGCTATCTGTAGAGCCCTTTTCTGTGATTACAACCTGCAGCTCTCTTTAGATGTATTCTTTCACCATGCAAGTTCTCTGTAACATTAGCTTTTTATTTTTATTTACTTATTTTAAAAATTCCTTTCCATATTCTTTTCCATTATGGCTTATTATAGGATATTGAATATAGCTCCCTGTGTTATACAGTAGGACCTTGTTGTTTATCCACTCTATATACACTAGTTTTTATCTGCTAATCCCAAACTCCTAGTCTTTCTTTCCCCACCTTCCCCTGCCCCTTGGCAGCCCTAAGTGTGTTTTCTATATCTGTCTGTTTCTGTTTCATGGATAAGTTCATATGTGCCATGTTCTAGACTTCACATATAAGTGATATCATAAAGTATTTATCTTTCTCTTTCTGACTTCCTTCATTTAGTATGAGAATCTCTAGTTGCATCCATGTTGCTGCAAATGGCATTATTTTGTTCTTTTTTATGGCTGAGTAATATTCCAGTGTGTATATATACCACATCTTCTTCATCCACTCCTCTGTTGATGGACATCCTGGTTGCTTCCATGTCTTGGCTATTGTAAATAGTGCTCTTAAGAATGTTGGGGTGCATTTATCTTTTTAAATTATAGTTTTGTCTGGATATATGCCCAGGAGTGGGATTTCCAGGTCATATGGCAGTTCTACTTTAAGTTTTTTTGAGGAACCTGCATACTATTCTTCACAGTGGCTGCATCAATTTATATTCCCACCAACAGTGCAGGAGGGTTCCCTTTTCTCCATACCCTCTCCAGCATTTACTGTTTGTTGACTTTTTGATGATGGCCATTCTGACCAGTGTGAGGGTGTCACCTCATTGTCATTTTGATTTGCATTTTTCTAATAATTAGCAATGATGAGCATCTTTTCCTGTGCCTGTTGGCCATCTGTATGTAGGACATTAGTTTTTAATACTACTGAACATTTAGCTACAGCTATCTAATGGGAAGTTTACATAGCTGGGCTGGGTGGGAGTGGAAGCTGGGGAGCAGTGGAAAGCCTGAAGACATTTCTTGCTTCTCTTCAGTTTCTTGGCTATCAGGGTTGGAATGCTTGTGCAAAGTGGCACACTTCCAGTGGTCATTGCCCATATGGCTTTCCAGGGTCTCAGCACTGATGCTCAAGAGAATGGCCTTGATCTTGGAATATGTGTTACCTTTGGGTGATTATGCTTAAGGACTAGCTTTGCCAACGCTCTGATTCTGTAAAGCTGCCCTTTTAAAAACTGCTGGAGTTCACAATGGTTTTAGCTAGGTGTTGGTATAGTAGTAGAGATAATAAAGATATATATAAATACAGACCTCAGGATACCCTTCCAAGCAGTTCTTTAATAGTTCTAGAGCTGGGAAGTCTCCCCAGTTACTTTATTTGGCTATATTTGTTTTCACAAATTAGTTGTTTAATGTAAGGGAGCACTATATAGACTCAGCAAAAAAGCAGCCTGGAATCTATAAAGTCACCCAGGTTTATAGAGCTGGGAAAAGAAGTTTCTCAGCGATTAACCAAGACCTGGATACCTAAGAACTCATTCATTAAATTCATAGCTCTGGGAGGTCCCATTGTGGCTCAGCAGATTAAGAATCCGATTAGTATCCATGGGGAGGTGGGTTCGATCCCTGGCCTCACTCAGTGGGTTAAAGGATCCGGCATTGCCGTGAGCTGTGGTGTAGATTGCAGACACAGCTCGGAGCTGTTGTTGCTGTGGCTGTGGTGTAGGACAGTATCTGCAGCTCTGATTCAGGCTTAGCCTAGGAATTTCCATATGCTGTGGGGTGTGGCCCTAAAAAAGACCAAAAAAAAAAAAAATTCATAGCTTTGATAACAATGTCTCAGAATCTTCTCTCATTTCCATATCTAATGGTCAAACAGATCTTAACAACATAGATTACTTATAAAGGTGATAAGAAGCCTCTGGTAATACTTGCATTTTGAAAACTCCCAGATAATTCTTCTGATGATCATGATTTAAATTTTACAGTTTTGTTTGTTTCATCTTGTTTTGGTATTGCTGTCTTGCAATCCCAGTCTCTCTTTTGTTTGTATCTAATAGGCACTGGCAGGGAAAGCCCCATGTAGCTGACACCCAGTCTGAATGAAGCAGTTTTTATTTCATTTCTTTTTTTTTTTTTTTGCTTTTTAGGGTCATACCTGCGGCATATGGAAGTTCCCAGACTAGGGGTCCAATTGGAGCTACACCTGCCAGCCCACGCCACAGCCACAGCCACATCAGATCCAAACCGCATTTGCGACCTATACCACAGCTCACGGCAAGGCCAGATCCTTAACCCACTGAGCGAGGCCAGGGATCAAACACGCAACCTCATGGTTCCTAATCGGATTCATTTCTGCTGCGCCACGATGGGAACTCCTAAGCAGGTTTTAAATTATTAGCAACCAACTGGAAGGAGGGTAGCAAGGAAATTTCTTCCTTTAGGCTTTGAGTGAAGTTCTGACAGGTCATAGGATGGCAACAAACCACTGAGAGAAGCTGAAAGTCCCTCAACTTATTCTTTGTCTCCAGACTTCCTAACTAGCCCAGAAAAATATGACTGCAGACTGACTCCAGGATGGATATACTAAGACTTAAAACTTAGGGAAAGCTGGCTCTTTCTACATGGTCCTAAGTGTTAACTCCAAGATAATAATTAGACAGGACCTAGCTCTAATAGAATAACTTTGGGGGCAGACAGATAATAAAATTTTCATTTAATTTTTCCCATGAGCTACTTCTTAGTACCACCAGATTTTACTCATAATGAATTTTCATGAGTCCCTGAAGGAATGCCCTCACCCTATAGGAAATTAACCCATTCATTCCTAAATAACTCCTGGCAGTCTTATTGCTCTTACTACAACTTCTGGTGATCCGGATCTGAGAGATAAGCTACTCTGCCTTGGAAGACACAGAGTAACTTGAGATTTAAACAATATCATATAACGACCAAAGCAAATATCGTGAACTTTGGAGGTTGGGAGGGTGGGTATTGGAAAGGTATTAAATCATGTCCAGTTTCCATAAGAATGAATGAGGCTGGAAAGAAGAGGTCCCAGATGTATGGGCAGTGGAGCTTAGGAGCCTCATGGAGGTAAGAGGAAGGAGTCTCTTAGTCGTTCTCGCTAACTGAATAATTACAGAAGTGTTATTCATTCTTCTTAGTATATCATGTAGAGAGGAATGTGGCTTAAGCTGGTGTTCTCCAGATGTCTCCCACCCCATTTTTTTTTCTTTTTTCAGGGCTGAACCTGTGGCATATGGAGGTTCCCAGGCTAGGGGTCAAATTGGAGCTACAACTGCCGGCCTTTGCCACAGCCACAGCAACGTGGGATCTGAGCCACATCTGTGACCTACACCACAGCTCACAGCAAGGCCAGATCCTTAACTCACTGAACGAGGCCAGGGATTGAACCCTCAACCTCATGGTTCCTAGTCAGATTCGTTTCCCCTGCGCCACAATGGGAACTCCTAGATGTCTCCCTTGTAAAGTTACTGTTTTCCCCTTTGAAATTAATAATTTTTAATGGTTGGAGCAACATTTTGAGGATATATCTTGTTCCTCTTTTCTCCCTAACAGTTGCTCAACTTTAAATTACTAATATGGAAAGACTAATGTCTTCAAGTTGAGATTTCTTTTTTTTCTTTTTAGGGCTGCACCTGTGACATATGGAAAATCCTGGGCTAGGGGTCAAATCAGAGCTGCAGCTGCCAGCCTACACCACAGCCACAGCAATGCTGAATCCAAGCCACATCTGCAACCCATGTCGCAGCTTGTGACAACACCAGCTCCTTAACCCAATGAGTGAGGCCAGGAATGAATCTGCATCCTCATGGAGACTATGTCAAGTCCTTAACCCACTGAGCCACAGTGGGGACTCCTAAGTTGAGATTTCTTATGAGCAGATATTAGAACCCATTTTTAAAAAGCCAACACATTCAAGTCCTTGTTTGCCACACTACTGTTTCTAGGAGAAGATGCTTACTCGTTAAGGGGCAAACACAGGCAACCTTACCAAGCCTAAAAGAGAAGCAACTGAAGATTTAGTACATATCACCCAGTTAAACTCTTTCCTCAAGTGACATGGCTTTTCCCACATCTGGCAGGTCAAGCTCATCTAGACCAAGGTGGAGCATCAATTCCTGGAATTAGGGAATGCTTCAAATTTTCTGGCTCAGGGCACTAGTACCAGGGTGGGGCTCAGTGCTGAGTCATTTATACAAGGAGTCAGAAATTTCCCCAGAGCGTGTGGTGTCTGCCAGCAGTGGATTTGGGTGGTCTGGGGGTCTCATTCTCCACTTAAGGGAAAAATCGCTTCCTGAAATGGGGTATGAGAGATGGTACAGTGACCCTCAATGGAATTCTACACGAGGGTCTAGCAAAAGATATGGGGGAGAAAGGTATACTGTCATTAAAACCAATGTTCTCAACTTTGATCAACTTGTCCTTCAGGACCCATTCATTCCATAACCTCTTCTTCTCCTTGAAGAAGCCAGTCAGTGGATCTAAGACAGCCTGTCTCAGCCACCATCTTGCACACTGAGGATTATTCGAGGGATTACACTGGCCTGTCATGTGGATTGAAACTGGCTTTCCTGATTTCCTATGTGGATCTGTGTAGCCTAATGCAACTGACCAGAAAAGGCATGGTTGGAGATGTTTTTTTAAACAGTAGAATTAGCCCCAGTCTGGCCAGCAATAACTCTCATAAAGAAGGCAGAGAACTCCCTATAAGTTTGACTTTCCCTCCTTTGACCTTGTGGAGGAGGGACATGAAACAGCCTGGGAAGAAACATATTGCAGGGTGGCTGGAGTGTGGAGCCCAGAGAAGAATCCTCTGCTGGCTTTCTCCTACAAGAGTACAGTGAAGTGGAGAGTCAGTGCCACCAGGCTCCTCCCCACCATCAGCCGACCTTCTCATCCGAGTGCCTGTTGTTCCCACACTGCATTCAGGCTCCCCCTTGCAGAGATTCACCATTTGTCATCATTTCCCCTACTTGCCTTGTCATTTGTGTACGTGCTCTCACTCACACATACTCTTCCTGAACAGTTTGAGAATAATTCTGTGAGAAAGAGCTTTCTGTTTCCTTTTATGTATATATTTAGATCTATACAGATTCATAAGTTCCTCTTTCTGTTTGCTGGGTTGTAATTCATTACTATCATTATCTGTTTTGTGCCCCAAATATCCCAGGTTTGGCTAGTAAGCTATCTATCATAGAACTTTCATCCCCGAATGTTAGAGAAGTGATAGTGTTTTCTTCACAGTGCATCATGGCAGAAGGTCTGTGGTTTAAGTTGGTGTCCTCTAGAGTTCTCTGCTGTAAAGTTAGTGTTTTTCCTTTTGACACTAATAAGTTGTTTGTAAAGAGATATTTGGGGGCTATGTTTAGAACCTGTTCTCATCAAATGTTTACCCACTAGTTTTAACACTTGTTAATGGTTCCTACTTAAATCTTACTATGATAGGTGCAAAGTGGTGATTTTCTAACTCTGTCTTTCTTACTACATTTACTAGTTGACATTTTACCATAAGGAAGAATTTTGCATCATGTATGTATGTATTATGTATTCCTATATAGATTCATGGGTTCTTTTATTCAGTGGGTTATAACTTATAACCATCATGATTTATTTTGATGGTCAAAATGTCCAAAATTTGGCTAATAGGAATATCTCCAAACTGGGTCCATTGTTGTTGTTGTTGTTGGGTGTGTGTGTGTGTGTGTGTGTGTGTGTGTGTGTGTATGACATATCTGCATCATTATTTGAGCTTTCTTTTGGACACAACAGGTAATTTCTGGTTTATTTTGAACTTTTCTTGCCTTAGCCCTAGAAGCTGTGATTTCCTTAAGGAATCCTTGTTCCTTTTAGTGGAGAATGGTATATAGAAACCAAGCTCTGGGTAGCAGATATGCTTGTTGCTACTGGAATGTTACTGCTTTGGTAGCAGAGAGAGCTATAAAATAAATCTATGTGTGTTATGTGAATATGTACATGACATATTTCTTATATATATGTGTGTATATATGTAAATATATGTGTACACACATATGCCATGAGTTCACACTAATACCTCTGGTTCTAATCCAGCATTCTGGAGTTTATTCTAGGCTCCCCTTTCCATATTTATAACTCCCTTCATGGGAGCTATGTTTTAAAAGCCATTCATAAAGTTAGGGTAATTTTAAGGGTAAGTCAGGGGTGGTAGTAGGAAGCCAAAGGGAAAAAGGCATTTGAAATATATTTATGGGGTGAATTCTCCCCACCACACTTCTTGCCAACTAATATTAAAACCAATGAATTTCCTGTCGTGGCTCAGTGGTTAACGAATCTGACTAGGAACCATGAGGTTGTGAGTTCGATCCCTGGCCTTGTTCAGTGGGCTAAGGATCCAGTTTGCCATGAGCTGTGGTGTAGGTCATGGGCAAGTGACATTTGCCCAGCCAGCGGTTGGCAGAAGCAAGGGAAGAACATCTCCCGACTATTGGGAGCTCCCTGTAACTTTTCCTTCTAGAACTGCAGTTGGGATTGTCTGTCCTGAGTGGACCTGGCAGAAGAGTGGATGTGATAGTACTTCCTAAGAGTCCTGTATGGAGTAGGGGAAAGCTCAATGGCTTGGAATTTGGGAGACATTGGGTTTGATCCTAGGATTCAAGCTAATATAAGCTTGAGAAAGCCATTTACTCTCCCTGGACTTTGTATGTTTATTGATTTAGTTATGATGTAAAAGGAGAGCCTTACAATAATGTTTTCCTATCCATATTAAAGCCAGACAAGTAAAATACCACATTTTCTGTGGTAGATTCCTAGATCAAAGTCTCTGGTGGTAGAAAAGAGGAGGAAGGTAAGAATTTGAGGGAAGACTCGCAAGGAGCTGAGCTGTTGCCGAACAGGATGATGGGGAAGAGGTGTACGTGGTGCAGTCAGTGTTGGACTCAACAGTTCTCAAACCTGAGGTGGGAAAGAATAGTTTCGCTCTGAAAGACTTAGCTTCATCTGAGTTTTTTTTTTCTTTAGGGTGATGATAAAACTAAAATTCAATTGAGAAAGCCCGAGACTCCAGCCAACAAGGAAGAACTTAACAAGCGCTGGTAATTATCTAGATCATAAAACAGGAAGCAGAGCCAGTTCTATCTGACATGTAATCTGAAGTTGTAGTCACTGTGCTCATGTGAAGATGCTTGGAGCTGGTGCTCATCCAAGGCTGTCGTGGTAGCCGTGGGTGTGTGGGGTGTTGATCTTTCTTTTCCCACATCACACTGGGCATCATATCAATACACCAGGACTGTCTCATCTACATTCTAGAAAACCCAGATTTCGGGAATGAGGGTTACAGGGTTGCCAGCCACCTGGACACCAAGGAAGAACAGGATCTTCCCTGCCCTCCTCCCTTCATCCTAAGCTTGCTTCTGGCTGGAATTCCCTTTCATCTTCGTGTTCGTGTTTTGGGGTTGGGTTTGGTGTGGTTTTGTTTTTTGTTGCCTTGCTTTATAAGAGGGATTGGTAGGAGGGGAGGGCGGGACTTCGGAGAAATGCAGCCTGTTTCTTCATGTGCTTATTTGGATCCAAAATTCCCAGCTCATCTCTATGTCTTCATAACCTTTTGCTAAGTCCCCTGAGGTCACTTCCCAGTGTCACTGAGAGGCCTTTATGGTATGAGAACTTTTCTTTCTTGGTTTCCTCCACATTGATGTTGCCTTAGTGTCCCTGTAAGTCACAACTTCTACTCTTTTTTTTTTGTCTTTTCTAGGGCCACACCCATAGCATATGGAGGTTCCCAGGTTAGGGGTCTAATTGGAGCTGTAGCTGCCAGCCTACGCCACAGCCACAGCAACTCAGGATCTGAGCTGCAGTCTGCGACCTACACCACATCTCACGGCAACTCCAGATCCTTAACCCACTGAGCGAGGCCAGGGATTGAACCCACAACCTCACGGTTCCTAGTCGGATTCATTAACCACTGAGCCACAATGGGAACTCCACTTATCCTACTCTTAACAAACCTAATTCCCTCTCTGGAACTGGAAAGGAGCAAAAAGTGAATGCAGAACATCTAAGAACCTGCAAACTGTCTTCCTAATTTAGCATATTTTTGGTGAGGATCACAATGGGGAGGTTCTAACATGGACACTGGGGCATATGGTGGAAAATCTCTGCTTTTGAGAGCTTCCAATCAATCTGGAGAAACATTTTGTGTAAAGAGTTGAAAGCAGGAGAATTAATACCAATGCTAAATGAGACAAGGCAGGCTGTGGCTAGTGTCTAGGGAATGGCATGTATGTTGAATATTGAGCAGTTTAGGAGAGTGAGGGAGAGTTTCCTGTGGGGCCCAAATGAATCCTGATATGCATGGGATTCAGCTGTGGTCACATTTGCACAACTCTGTAAAGCTTATGAAACTCATTAAAACACTCCAATTTAAACACTCATTTCGTGTTTAAATTGTAGGTCTTCCAGCCAAGGGAATTGAGGTTCAGCCAGGTCATGTGGAAGCAGTGAGCCCAGGTCTCCTGACGGCAAGACTAGAGCCCTTTGCACTTGGGGGGGCCTCCCCTGGAAGAAGGTAGCTGAGAAGGACTGGGAGGAGAAGCTCCAGTAGCCAGAGCACCCCATATGGGAAGCGGATCTAAGAATCTTGAAAGTGGAAGTGCGGTTCTCTGTTGGGGAAGAAGTTGGCCCAAGCAAGGATAGTGATTGGCCTGGATCACACCTGCCATCCTCTCAAATTGATGGCATAGGGCCAGATTTATCTGAAAGACATGTTTCTTTGGTCTGCTCAGTGGCTTAAAGTATGTTCATTAATTGTACATGTTAAAAAAATGGGATGATTTCTCTCTCTCTCTCTCTCTCACACACACACACACACACACACACACACACACACACTCAGATTACTAGCTTCTTTTAAAAACTGGAATTCCTAGTGATACTGAATTCCCATTCTTACGGCAACGTTGAGCTGAAACTATGTAGCAACTGCCTCTTTATTTTTTTAAGGTTTCATTTAAAAATAAAAAATTGAAGGATGGTTGATTTACAATGTTGTATTCATTTCAGATGTATAACATAGTGATTAGATATTTTTATAGATTATACTCCATATATATAAAGCTGTTATGTATTTTACATATATTAAGTGTATGAAGTTATACAAGATTGGCTATATTCTCTGTGCTGTATATTACATCCTTGTATCTTATTTATTTTATACCTAGCAGTTTGTACCTTAAATACCCTTCCCCTATCTTGCCCCTCTTCCCACCCCTCTCCCCACTGGTCACCACTAGTTTATTATCTATGTGAATCTATTTCTATTGATGGGAATGTAAATTGGTGCAGCTACTGTGGAAAACAGGAGGTTCCTTAGATAATTAAAACTAAAATTATCATATGATCCAGCAATTCCATGCCTGGGTATATATTTGAAGAAGACAAAAATTCAAAAAGATACGTACACCCCAGTGTTCATGGCAGTGTTATTTACAGTAGTCAAGATATGGAAACAATGTAAGTGTCTGTTGACAGATGAATAGGTTAAAAGGATGTGGTATATATACACACAATGGAATACTAGTCGGCCATTAAAAAGGAATGAAATGCTATCATTTGCAACATGGATGGACCTGGTGGGCATTATGCTTGGTGAAATAAGTCAGACAGAGAAAGACATATACTGTATGTTTTCACTTATATGTGGAATCTAAAATAGAAAACAAATGAATGAATATACCTCTTTAAGTGGGGCAGATGCTCTGCAGTTCACCAGGGCCGGTCAGGACATGGCTGCTATAGGCTTTGAGTTCACTGCATCCCTTGATTTAAATGGAGGTCCTGCAAGGGAATGTGATAAACACTGAACTTCAAGAGTTCCTAGATTTGAGTGTTCTGTTACTGACTCGAGAAACTATTGTGATGCTGCAGGAAAGAGCAGAAGGCCTGGATTCAAGTCCAGCTCTGCTTTACATTGGTTGTATGACCTCAGTTAAAACACTTGACCCTTCCCACCTTTAGTTTCATGACCTGTTGATTAGACATGATGATATTTCCAATGAAGGTGTGAAGCTTATGTGCATTAATAAAAGTGTAAATCCAGCTTACTTCCAGTATTTTTAGAAGTTCTTGATCTGAGATGCAAAGATTCAGAGCATTGGTTCCAGATATTCCTCTAAAGGATTTTGGAACCTGTGCATTCAAATGTCAGTTTGGGGGAAAAGCTGCAGTGAGTCTAATGGGACTTTGAGGATGTTATAGAGACAGGGTAGGGGATGGCAAAGAGGTCCCCAAAGATACAAGCACCCCAAAAAGAGGCTGCCCCTTCCCCACCCCATAACTTCCAGGGCGTAATCCGATTGGCCATCCCAGTCACACTCCCCCATCTTGCCATTTGACCAGGATGTATCTATATATCAGGGAAGGATCAAAATCAAAAAGAATTGTAACTTGGAGTTCTCACTGTGGCTCAGTGGTTATGAACCCCACTAGTATCCACGAGGTTGCTGGTTTGATCCCTGGCCTCGCTCAGTGGGTTAAGGATCCAGCATTGCCATGAGCTGTGGTGTAGTTTGCAGATGTGGCTCACATCTTGCATTGCTGTGGTGTAGGCCGGCAGCTGTGGCAGCTCTGATTCAACCCCTAGCCTGGGAACTTCCATGTGCTGCAGGTGTGGCCCTTAAAAAAAAAAAAAAAAAAAAAAAAAGAAGGAGTTGTAACTGGAGCATTTTTTGAAATTCACCTTCAAGGTAAGAGAGTAATTTAGAAAGTCGAGCTTGATCAGTAGGACCGACCAACCCTGGACCTCTCATCCCTGGGAGAGCTTCACGTGCCTGCCGGGAATGGATTTTAGGATTGTGACAATAATCCCAATGTTCTTTGAAGTTGGCAGGAGCCTGATAAAGCTTTTAAAGAGTAGATTCATAGGTGAGGTATTTCAGGCTAGAATTCCCCTTGGATGCCATTTTTTTGGGTTTGTCCTTTGTCCTGACTCACTGAGTGGTTATTATGGTGACACATATGTGGGTGTGTGGTAGGGTGGCCTCTGTGACAAGTGTTTCATGACTCTGTGCTCAGGTGTACAATTCTGTGCCTTGCTCTTTCCCATCCCCCTCCTCCCACCTCGTCTCTCCCAATCCCGTCCGATGCTGCACTTAAGATGCCATTTTGCTGTTGCATTCATTGCTTTGTGAGAAGAAATCCGAGTGACCATATAAATGCTGCCCAGGGACATGTGCCATCTTTTGGCTCAAATGGAGAAACCACAGCTATGTGATTGCTGCTTGCTGATCTGTGTTTCTCCAACTTCCCAGACTCCTGAGAGCTCACAGAACTCATTTATAACACCGCCGCATGTTGAGGCAAGTGTTTCTTCTTTCCCTCCTTATTTGTGTAAAGCTTTGCTTTCTGAAAAATATTACTGACAGGGATGCCTGGAAATCTATGAAAGTAATAGTTTGGGGGGCCGCATAGTTAAGTTTGCAAACTTGGGCCACAGAACAAGAGTATGTTGTCTCCCTTTCTTTGTAATTGAGAGATGGTAGACAAAACAAACAAATAAACAAAAAACTGCTTTAGTTTTCATTATTATATGCTTAAAATAGGCTGGGTTCAGGTTCTTTTACAAGACGGTAGTCCTTGGACTGAAGCCAAACATGTAAATTTCTGTTTAAATAAATGCTTAATAGGAAAATTGAAGGGGTAAGCCCTTGAGGCTCTCCTGAAGCCCACTGGTGACCCCAGCTCTGGTTTGCTGTCTCCCTTTTTGCATCAGCTTTCCTGTTTTCCTGGAGAATTGCTTTGACCGGTGAGCAAGTCTTAAAGCACTGGAAGTGAGTCTTTTGCTTCTGGAAATGGGAAGGAAGCTGCCCAACCATCCACGAAAATGCTAATGAGTTGAGACAGCCCTGAGCTTTTAATTCAGTTCTATAATTCTTTGCTCTCCTGATGTTGTTAGAACATAATTTTACATACTCAATACTAGGGAGATGTTGACATGCAGATCCAACCAAGCTGAATTGCTTCCATTGCTTCTCTAGACACTCCTCCAGTGACCACAATGCTTGACCTCAAGAGTTGGACTCTATTATGGGGACTGGCCTCAGGCCAAAGTAGGAATTGCTTCTTTGCATTTGTCGATGCAAAGCAGGCAGTGTGGTGTGGCAGGTTGCAGCGCTGTTAAGACACTGTGTTCCTTACTCTGGTTTTGTTATTTGAGGAAGTTGTTTTCCAGACTTGCACATGTCTCGCCCAGGAAACTGAGGTCAAGAGGTGAGAGGGTGGCAAAAATTCCTGCCTTCTGAAGTGCTATGTCTCTGGTGTTTCCTGGTATCTGAGGAAACACAACTCATGTCAGGGGGACTCCAGGCAGTGGCTTATCTCAGGTGAATGGAAGCTGCTATTCGTGGTCATTCCCAACCTTCCTCGGGAAAAATACTCTTCTGGAAAATACCATTGGATTATTGGTCCACTTTTTAAGGTCCACAGCCTCTACAGTTTAAGTGAGAAATTTAGGAAAATGGTGTCTTTTTATCAACATGACACAATGTAGAAGCAGAAAGTCCTGAGCCAATAGGGTTGGAAGAGGCAAGGTCTTGGTAGAATGGCAGCCTGGGCACATGTGTCTTGCAGGTGGAGCTGGCAGGCCTCTTGGAGCCGTAGTTTTCAGCCTTCTGTGCCTGTGGTCTGGCGAGTCATTCTAACTGTGTGGAGTCATGTAGGCGGCATCCCACAAGGCAGAAGTTGTGTTCTGTCTGTTCTATCTTGTCATTAAACCAGCCAGGGAGGTAGGAAAAGGGCCCCCAGGCTGAGGGAGCAGAGGGCCCAGCCCACTGGCTTTCCTGCTCTGTGCCTCCAACATGGACTCTGTGCAGTCATTAGGGCTGATCTTCTGCTACCTTAGGTTGCCTTTGACCTTTGGCTTTGGACTAAGTGAATAGAAAGGATAGAAGCACAAGGTATAAACTTTGAAAGGTTGTACTCTTGCTGGTAGAGAAAGAGTGAAGTGTCAGGAGACATGGAAAGTGGGATCTGCTGTGCTCGTGGGTGTACGTAGAGATTGAAGAAGAGGGTCTTAGGCATTTTTATGAATGGCCTGTGTTTCTCTGAGACAAAGGTAGAAAACAACTGAGGATAACAGCTAAGAAAAGTTTCTAGGAAGTGACCTCATTCATTTATTCTTTTATTCAGCAAAAATATACTAGGTATTATTATGAATAAAGTACTATGGGTGAACAAGAGATAAAATACCAAGTTCTTAATTCTCAAAGAATATCTATTTTCATAGAGACATAATTTTGTAGTGTTACTAAATACCCTTCCCCCCATAGTCATCCTTGAGAAATTACTTTTTGAATTTAGCCCCTAGTACTAAATGAGGAAGTGGTTTACATCTTCTTTTTAGATATGAGAATTTTGTAACTCATCATGTTTCTATTTCTGTTCTGTGAATAATCTGGGGTTCTAGGTTGCAGGCCACAGTAACTATTTCTAGCTGTCTTAGGCACAAAGGAGGAATTTGTTGAAAGAATATTGAGAGCATATATATTCAGGACCTGGCTATCCCTCTGACTTGCTCAGGGGCCCTGGACAAGTCATTTGTCCTCTTCAGATTTCACTTTACTTGCCATTGAAGGAATGTTGGACAGTCACAATGGAGGTCTCACAATAAATGAGATGCTCAAAGACCAAGTTTGGAAAACTGAGAACCAAATATATTTGGGGAAGTGAGGCCATAGCAACTGGTTCTCATGCTTACCTGGGTCAAGGTAAGATGTCCAACTGCCTCTGTGATAGTGGTTACTCACACAAGATCAAGTTCTGAGAGAGCTTTCTGATTGGCTCAGCTTCAGTTTGGAGAGTTAGTCCCTTTTGTGTCTACAGTGAGAGGGACAGCCACTCTCAGGATTATTGAGGCAGTCTCCAAAAGGAAGGTTAGCAGGCTGAGAAAAGGATGGTTGGATGCTGGATAGCCTCAGACTCAGGAAACGAAAACCAAGATGATGCGCCAAACCAGAAGCACTATCCACCCTTACAGGGACCTTATTTGTTCTTCCTGCCTTTTCTTGTTTCTGCCTTTTATGTCCTTCCTTTCCCTTTTATTATTCTTATGGTACAGCGTTCCTTGAATGGCAAGTGAAGTGAGATTTGAAAAGGATAAATGTATCGCTTCTCGGCCTTTTGGCTAAGATCAAGTGAAAAGGATAAATGTCTTGCTTGATGTCCCTGAGATGGTATGTGGCACAGTCAGGTCCTGAATTTGTATCTTTTGATTCAGTTTCCATCCTCTTGTCTTTCCCGTGAGTTGGTGAGATGCAAAGTAGAGAGTGATAAATGTCCAGAAAGTTACCAGAAAATGGTATGATTATTCTGAAGGGGAATATTTCTCCAGGTTTGGAGAAGTTTATAGGTCCGTGAGATTGATTACAAATATGTTTTCCTAACTGAAGAAAGAGGGCATCTCTTCTCTCTTGTAAACAAGCATACCCACCAGCACAGCATGGTCTATTGCTGCCAGGACAGCTGTCACAATGAACTGGGGAGTGGTTTCGTCACCATTTTCTCCCTGGCTGAGGCCTTCTCACGATCTAAGGATTATGTTGAGACTATTTCCCTCTCCTCCAAAAAACCTATCCTACCATCCCAATGTACCAGACCTTTATTTTCTTACCTTTTAAAAAAGTGTTTCCTGGGGAGAAACATGTCTATTACTAAAAAATTTGGATAATGCATAGACCCCTCCCCCTAACAAAAAGGAAAAACAGCCCACTCAGAGCTCTACTCTTAATATTTTGGTGATCTCATTTTTTGCATGTATGCGTGGGTATATACATTTTTTGAAAATTGAAATTATATGATGTAAATATTATAAGGTATACATTGAGATTATATGGTATAAATATGATATGATATACATTGGGTTATATAATATAAATTCTTTGATCACATGATATAATCTTATGGGCATCTTTTCATGACATGAAATTGTTGGCACTTGAATTAATAATTTAATTCAATAAGCACTGATCGTGCACCTATTTGGTGCTCACTACTGTGGATCAGAAATCTTCCCTGTCTTCAAGGAACCACATTCTCCTCCACTTTTTATCTGTCTAGGGAGGAGGAAGGGAAAGAAGCCAGGAATCAAAGATTCAAGAGAACAAGCCCAAGCACCAAGACATCAAACTGGTAGCATCTTTCTATATTAAAGATATCAAGGAATTCAAAATACTTCCTATCATAGTTTTTCAAAGTAGAGTATTATTTGGGTTTTGCCTGCAACCACATAAAAAGCAACACAGGGAGTTTCCGTCATGGCTCATCAGAAACAAATCTGACTAGCATCCAGGAGGATGCAGGTTTGATCCCTGGCCTTGCTCAGTGGGTTAAAGATCTGGCGTTGCCGTGAGCTGTGGTATAGGTCACAGACACGGCTCAGATCTGGCGTTGCTGTGGCTGTGGTGTAGGCCGGCAGCTACAACTCCGATTTGATCCCTAGCCTGGAAACCTCCATATGCTGTGGGGTGTGGCCCTGAAAAAAAAAAAAAAAAAGCAACACAGGTCTGTAGAAATGCCACTGCAGGGGGGAAATATATATATATATTTTTTGTCTTTTTGCCTTTTTCTAGGGCTGCTCCTGTGGCATATGGAGGTTCCCAGGCTAGGGGTCCAATCGGAGCTGTAGCCACCAGCCTACACCAGAGCCACAGCAATGTGGGATCCGAGCCGTGTCTGCGACCTACACCACAGCTCATGGCAATGCCGGATCCTTAACCCACTAAGCAAGGGCAGGGATCGAACCCACAACCTCATGGTTCCTAGTCGGATTCGTTAACCACTGTGCCACGATGGGAACTCCTGAAAATATATATTTTTAAAAGATTTCAATATTTTCTAGGGTCTCTCTAAGAGTCTAAATAGGATTCAGTTAATGAGCTGCATGGACATAATTTTCACCTCTTTCTAGTCCCCCTGCTTCTGGAGGTCACTGTGGACTGTCTCACACACTAAACCCACACCTGTCTCCTTTTCTTCCCTCCCCTCTCTCCTTCCTTTATTATATGGATGGCTTGGTCCCTTTTCTAGAAAGTAAGAATCCTTCCTCTTTAAGACAAGGGAGGAAGGGAAAACCGGCAGGAACTCAGGATTCTTTCTAAATGGCAGGGGAGACTGATTGCTTGATCTTTCGAGCCCGTTCCAGTATCTTTCCTCTCAGTGTCCTGAAGTGACCGGCACAGGCACAGGCACCTGGGAGAGGCTGGGGGATGCTTGCTGAATGGCATTGACCCTGAAGACCCAGGAACAAAGCAGAGTCAGGGCCAGCCAGGCACGTTTCACATGAAGTCCCAGCTGGGGCTGGCAGGAGGAGCAGAAGGACAGGGCCATGGTTGTCCCTGAATTGTCCTTGGTGCCTTTTCACATCACCTCCCTCCCCTCCCCAGTGGTGGCCTCCAAAGAAGGACTGGCATGACAGTCCCTTGTCAAGGCATGAAAACTCCGTTATCTGGGATAACCAGATCCCGGACTATGGGCTGGTGGAGCTGGGGTGTGGGGAAGATTAGGATTTAAGTTCTCATCCTCAAAGGCTAGTAGCTTGACCCTAGGAAGCTGCTTCCTTTGGCTCTTTTAGCTCACAGCAGTCAGGTGTACGAAAGAGCTTCAGAGAAATTTAGATTTCTACAGCCATTGTGCTAGAAAATTGGCTCATTATTTTGGCTCTGTCAGGGTCTTGTTTGTTTCTATCTTTGGTGGTTTCCTTGGCCTCCCTTGTGATTTTCTGGGGGAACTCATGGTCCTGTTGTAGTTTATCTGGTTTCAGCTGTGGCTGGTGGGCAGGCTTCTTTAAGCAGAGAGGCAGGGCCACCCTGTCCCCATGCCTGGCTGGGGAGACCCATGCAGAGGGCAATAGTGTCAGTCCCAGGACCTCCCAGGGAGTAAGGCTACAGTCCTCGCCCTGCCAAGCTGCAGAAGGAGAGGAGCGTTAAGTTCCCAGCAGCTGTTTGGAGAAAGGAGTTGCTTTCTAGGTTTAGACCGTAGAATTGTCTTTGGGGTTCCACTGTACTTGAAAGTTGCAAACGAACCAGCAGCGAATATGAGAAGCAAAAGGACCAGAAGGCCAGGGATCTTGTATATTCATTTGTTCATCCCTAAAGTCTTTCAAGAATCTTTAAGCATTCGAGCTCTAGAATTAAGCAGCCCTACATTTATCGGAAGCCTATAGTTTCTGCCACTAGTTAGCTGTGTGTGTTTGGGCCAATGGCTTTATCTCTCAAAGCCTCAGGATCTTTCTGTGTGAAGTTGGGAAAATAACAGCAACCTCCTTAGAAGATCGTTAAGAGGATAAAGTGAAAATAAAAGAATGCATGTAGAGCACTAGTCCAGTTACTGCTCCGTGGGCTCAGTGTGGGCTAGTATTATTTTTCTTGTAGACCCCATCTCAGGAGGCTCTGATGGTAGTAATAAGGGTAAATTGACACAGATCCTGCCCTGAGGTAGCTTATGATGGGCAATCTTGACATAGGACATGATGGGAGCCAGGTGGGAAGAACAAGGTGAAAGGGGAATGTGACAAATGGAAGCAAAGGTTCATAAAGGGGATCGATGGAGCCAGTTGTTCACAAATGAGAGCTGAACCCAACTGAGTAGCAGTGCTTTCCGACAGAGTCCAGGCGCAGTGGGTGAAGGCAGAGAAGAGGAGCAGAGGGATAAATTAAAAACAAAATAGGTGAGCAGGCTTGTCTTTTGGCTGACAGGAGGTACACAGATTGGGTTAAATAAATGAGCAAGCAATACAGTGAGGAAGATGATCCTACCGGTTCAGACACTGAGAGGCAGCCTGTACGAAGGCAAGAATCAGGCTTGAGATACAAAAAGAAAAATATGCACACTCTCACAGGTTCTTCTGATACTTTGATTTCCTACCATGACACTCAGACATCCACCCTGGATTTCTTTTCACAAAGGATACCCGAGAGCTCTCCTTGCCCCTTGCCACCCCCTGAGAGACTTCACAGTTAAGTTCTTTGGACTGGACGCAGGGCTCGGAGGATGATCAGCACAAAGTACCGAATTCCGAGGCCCCTGGTTGGAGTAGACGCTGGCAGTGCGAACTCTGTCTAGACATGGAAATTGTCCTCCTAATCTCCCAATCTTGCTTTCTCTACATTCTCTGACAATGCGCCGTCTCTGTAAACATTCTCGCCACAAGAACGGCGCTGGAAACACATGTGCAATCAGCAGCCGCAGCAGCTACAAAGAGGCTTATGAAATCTGCTCAAAAATAGCTTGCTTGCCCCATAGGCATGCAAAGCAGCCAAACTGCCCGGGTGAACGCGTCGGGCAGCAGATTTCACTCTGCACTGCAAGAGGCTTCCAGTGACCTCCCATGCCTAGGCACAGAGGTGCTCACTGCTGCTCAGAAAACCCCAGAGGAGACCTGGGGCTGCAGACAGAGTCCCCTGTGCAGCTGTGAGTCCCTGGCACCAGCTCCTCCTCCCTAGAGGTGGTGCCCACCCTCCCAAGAGATGCTGGGGCTAAGCCCTCCTATTCTACCTACCCTGAAATTCCTCGGCCCTGGAAACATTTTTTGGGTTTAAAACTTTGAGATTATAAAATGTTGCTGAATCAAGAAGATAAAAGGGCTGGCTCTTGCCCTAGAATCCACTTAATGCATTAGTCCCCTTGCCGGGGTGGGATGGTATTTTTGTGCAGTGGGTGAGTGGGGATGGAAAGGCCATTTGGCTGGGTGCTCAGAGTGTCAGGTGGGAGGGGGTCTGCAGGTGCACTTCCACTGTCTGCAGGATGCTGGGTGAGAGGTGAGCCCTGCTGGGCTCTGGGTACTGTAGCCGCCGTCTGTCTGCTTTCACCCCCAGCACTGATAGCTTGTGTGACCTTTGGCCCAGTCACTTCAGATCTCTTGCTTCAGCTTCTTTGTCAAGTGGGAAGGTGCTCTTTCCCTTGTATTCCACTTAGAAAGGGAAAAGGAGTCAGACAGCTGTCCTTGGAGTTGGATCTCAAACTACTCAAAGAATGTTCACGTGACTGAATACAATTGCTGAGGTCCTGGGCATGTTAAGACTGCTCTTTGTGGCTGAGGAGACAGGGTGAGTCATCCATGTTCTGATGAGAAAGACCACTGGGCTAGAAGTCAGGAGACCTGGGCTCTGAGCCAGCTCTGTCAGGTTGCTTTTCTGAGTTTCTGAAACTCCCGTGACTTTCCTTCAGTTAAGCAAGCCGAAGACCTGTAGCCCAAGAGAGGACATGGGGGCTAGGCTGGGCCACAGAATTTGCTGGGGGCAGCATGCAAGGGCATGACCAAGACACAGAGGCCAGATTTCTCTTTCATGGGAGCTCCAAGTGAACCCTCCTTCCCCTCTCCTGCCTTCCATCCACACCCAAGGAGAAGGGAAGGAGGGCTTGTCTTCCCTTTTATAGGCAGCCAGGTTGCTCCTGGTCCAGACTGGGTTTCTGTTTTGTCAAATTAACTCCCAGGTTTCTGCTAGGAGGGTGACACCCAGGAATACCATGAACTCATCTTTTGCTTAAGGATGGAACTTGAGTTGCTCTTGCAGGTACATCATGGCTTGGCTTAGACCATCCCCTCCCTAAAGTGCTGGACTTCACACCTTTTGCTGGGACGCACCCAACCTTCCATCTCCCTAGGTGTGGACTCCATCACCCTGGCCCAAGCAAAGCATGTGAGGCAGTTGACCCTATTCATATGGAACCCCTGAGCTATATCTTAAAGTCAGCGTTGTTCTGCCTCCCAAGTCCTGCTCTGGGAGCTATGGTTGTTGCCTAGGCTAGGGTCCACTCTGTTCCGAATGCTCACAACCCCCTCAGCATCCTGCGTCTTTTGGGAGCCTGGGATAGAGATACACTCACCCCTGCTCCTCTATCCTGCCCCTCTATCCAACTGGTTCTTCAGGAAACCCATGTGAGAGACACCACCTACCATTGTAGTCCCTTCCAGTGGGGTTTTTTTTTTTTTTTGTCTTTTTAGGGCTGTACCTGCGGCATATGGAGGTTCCCAGGCTAGGGGTCTAATCGGAGCTGTAGCCGCTGGCCTACGCCACAGTCACAGCAACGCCAGATCTGAGCCACATCTGCAACCTACACCACAGCTCACGGCAACGCTGATCCTTAACCCACTGAGCAAGGCCAGAGATTGAGCCCACAACCTCATGGATGCTAGTCAGGTTTGTTAACCACTGAGCCATGATGGGAACTCCTAGTGGGCTTTGACAATAGGAAAGCTATCTATTTGGATAGGGATATCACTGAAGTGGAAAGTCTGAAACTTATATTTCCAGAAAGCTTGAAGGTTTTGACCTCTTCAGATGCTTTCTTCATGTTTTATATGGGGTGGCTTAGGCGTGAAGGGCCGCTTCTCCCATCCTTTTCATTTGCTGAAAAGCCCAGCAATTTTTCAATTGCTTGGGCTGAAAATAGTAGTTGCTTCAAGTTTTAATCGCAGCATGAGAAGGGACTCACGTACACACACCGTGACATGCGAATGTGGGCTCAGGCAGTTCCAGGCCTCAGGGCTGAGTTCACAAAGGGTGGTGAAGTGGGCCTGGAAGGGAGCTCTGATGTGGGGCTGTCACTTCCTTCCTGCAAACAGCAGGTGAAAAGAGCCACCTGAGCCTCAGCGATCAAGTGTCTCTGCGTCTGCAGCCTGGGACTAGCTCTAGGAGGAAGAGGCAAAAACAAGTGTATTGTTTTTGTTTTCAGCAAAACCTTAAGTGTTCTCCCTTTAGCTCCAAATGCTAAAGTGTTTAAGTCATTACAGGAAAGTGAAAACCTGGAAGTATATAAACTAAATAAATACCTGTTCACTAGGTTGGTGATGTTGGCATGGAAGGTTGCAGGATCTCCTTTCTGCCCTTGGTGCCCACGGCCCTCGCTTCCAGGTTTCCTCTTGCTTCTTGGCTGCTGTTTCCCAGGACCCCATCCTATGCTCAGGCTGGGCACTAACCAGTAGCTCTTAAAACAGAGGACAACATATCTTCAGATAGCTGAACTATGTATAGCGTGTTCCAAACGGTATGTGTAGTCTGTCTTCCTCTCCCTTTCTCCTCTTCTATTTTCTTTCTTTGAGAAGGTATACTCTATTAGTAAGGTGACTGCAATGCTCTAAGAAGATTACTGTTGATCTGCTTTCCTTTTCTCCATCATGACTCCCAGCCAAGAGGCTCAGTGGACTCAGAGAAAGTGCTCAGGTCTTAGAGAGAGACAGGCTTAGCTTTGAATTGCAGATGTACTCTTTGCAGCTGTAGGACCTTGGATAATTTGCCTTGGGTGATTCTCTGGCCTCTAGAAACTGAAAATAATACCTACTTTGAATAATGTCCTACCATCTAGTAGGACAGTCTATTCAAAGCCCTAGGGAGCTATTAGCACCTGGTGAATGGTTATTGCATTTGTTGAGTGACAACATTGGGTTTTGTTTTTTGTTTTTTGTTTTTTTTGAGACTCCTAATGAAAAGCAAACACTGCCAGAGGAAGGACCCTCCTCCTGCCCCACCAGTTTGACCTTGGGTCATGGCAAAGTGTTTCCACAGCAAGGAGCATGGAGAAGGGAGCTGACATGTGGTGCCATTCATTTATTAGGCCAATTAAAATCTGTTTGCAGACAGATACTGGAACTGCTAGAGAACAAGGTTAGAATGGAAGTTGTTGAAATAATTTCTTTAGTGTTTATGCAAAGTGTTGCAAATAAAATAGATTTTAACAAACCATTCAAAAGACATGACAAGCTCATTCCCCACTCTGTCTGCTGGGAGAGTCAGCCATTTTGCATCTTCCCTGAAAGGCAGGGAAAGAAGCAGGTGCTGTCTCACGGAGAAGACGAGAGAGCCTGGAGACATAGGTTCAAGCCTCGGTAGATGACCTTGGGGAGGTCATTTGCTTCCCCTGCACTTTCATTACCTCATCTGTAAAGTAAGGACAATGATGAACGTGCTAGTTCTACAGGCCACACCTATCTCACAATATTATTAATCAAAATCAATTGGAAGCGTGCATTTTAAAGCTTTCTGCAAAGTACAAGTGTGAGGCATGGTTGTTTCACTTTGCAGGAAGGTCTTGGATCTGTTCTAATAGCCTTTGTTGGACCAGCAGGTTTCTGGTGTTGATGTCTGTGCTGTAAAAGGTGTAGAATGTGACTGTAGGCAATGCTCTATCAAAGGCTTGGAGGTGGGTGTAGGAAGCAGGCTTCTCAAAGGGCAGAAGAGGTAAGGCTGTGAGAACCAGCTACTACATCAAGGTTGGCTTTTGCTTCCTTTGGGCCTCTCTGCTTTTGTCCTAATCCCCCTCACCCATGCTCAAAGCTCTGATTTCCATATGAGCGCAGGCTCGCCTCTTCTCTGCCACTTTCCTTCTCTTCTTCTCTTCCTCCTGAACAAGGCACTGTGGCAGACAGTCACCTTCTCACTAAAGGTTCTGTGTGTTGTCTTGTTTGAGGTTAACACCCTGTGAGCAGAAGTGACACAGATAGCTTCCACATGAGGTAATAAAGAGCCAGTGCCTGCTGGTGGGAATATAAATAAGTGTGGCTACTCTAGAAAACAGTATGGAGCATCTTTAAAAAATAGAACTACCAAAAAAAAAAAAAAAATAGAACTGTCATATGATGCAGCAAGCCCACTTCTGCATATATAGCTGAAGGAAAGGAAATCAGTATCTCAAAGAGTTATCTGCCTTCCCATGTTCACCGCAGCCCTATTCACAATAACTACGACGTGGGATCAACCTTAGTGTTCATCAGCAGATGAATGGATAATGATGTGGTCTATATCTACATATCTAGAGCTATACAGTTACACAAAAGGTAGTTATGTGACGTGACAGATGTATTAAATAACCTGATTGTGGCAATCATTTCACAAAGTATTTATATTTCAAATTATCATGTTGTGCACTTTAAACATATATAATCTTATTTGTCCATTATAACTCAGTAGAACTGGAGGTAAAAAAAAAAAAAAAGAGCTGGTGTCTTTACTTCCATCATTTTCTACTTCCTCTGCCTTGGGTTCAAGAAGGCCCAGCTGCAAAAGAGGGGTTTGACCTGCATTAGGCTTTATGTGATGAAGAAATTAACCTTTATTGTAGTGACTGCTGGGGCATGGGAATTTGGTCTGGGATGGTTTGTTCAGCCTGTCCTGACCAATATAGTGGATGTGCTCTCAGCTTCAAACTTTCACCTCCTGCCTGCTCTTCGATTCTGTGTAATCTTGTGTCTACTCTTACTGTTAGGGAAACAGCTATTCTCAGAATTTACCAATGACTTCATCTTAATCACCTGCTTACTGCTGAGTTGCCTCACGTGCTTGAAATTGTTCTTTCCCACTTAGGTTTTCACATCATTATTTTAAATTTAAAAAGGATGACATTCTTATTTTAAGGAAATCTCCCCTTACCTTGCTAATTTCCCATTTTCTGTTCTGGTTGCTTTTTCTCTTGTTCTTCTCTTTCCTCCCCTCCACACCCCCCACACCCCCGGCCCTCGACCAAAATCCGCTTCTGGACCTCTTCTTCTTGCTCCATTCCCTCCCACGCCTCCCTCATGGGCCTTGATATTTTCATCCACACACTAGCTGTTTGCGCAAGACTGCGTTCCTCGCCATCTACTCCAGGCCAAAATTTCCAGCCTCTCTTGATGTCTGCCTGGGGCTTCAGCCAGTTCTGGAGAGGAAACTTTCCAGAACCAGACATATTATCAACCTTTCTCCTCTTACTCCTCTTTTTCCTGCTGCGCCCCCTCTTTCTGCCCAATTTCACCCCTGCTTGATCCCTGGAGTTCATTTTTAACTCTTGTTTCTTCTCTATGCCACCATTCCCTTATCTAACCAGTTATTGAGTGCTGGTCCCTTCTCTGTATTTCTGCTACTAACACGCTACTGGTATGTATGTAATTGCATTGACATGGGGCTAGAGTGATGCACAGTGGACTGTTGATGGTGATTAGCTCTGGAGAAGGGAAATTCATGGGAATGGGGCTGTAGCTAATGGGGGCTTTCATACTTTAAAAAGTTTTATTGTGTACTTTTAACATATTTTCTATAACAATGGATTTATGTATTAACTACATGAAGCAAAAACAAAAAAGCCTCTTAAAACTGGGAATGAGCTTCCTACGAGGTAGTGAAACTTTCATAACTGGAAGTGTTTGAACAAAAGTTGAATGACTCAACATTAGGGATATTGTAGAAGGGATTTCTGTACTGAATGGTAAGGTAGAAGATTTGTCTAGATCAGTTAGGATTAAATTCAGCTGTGAATCATGGCAACCCAAAATAATGCAGGCTGAAAAGAAACAATGTGGAGGTTTATTTCTTTCTGAAGAAAAGGAGACTGAAGGTCATCAGTACAGGGTGTGTGAGAGTGTGTCATGATTCTCAGAGATTTTTAATCTTGCCCTTAGGCTTAACTCAGCACTTGGCTTACACCTCATGGTCTAATAAAGCTGCTCAAGCCTCGGCCATCATATTTGCATTCCAATTAGCAGGAAGAGACACACCTGCTCCCTTTAAGGCTCTTTTCTGGAAGTTGCTGGTACTATTTGTAGTCTGTTGGGCAGAACCTAGTCACAGAGGAACACTGAGCTTTGGGAAGCCTGGGATAGGCTTTGTTCTATGTGACCTTGTGCCTGGCAGAACATTGGGAATTTCATTATCAAAGAAAAAGAAGAGGACGAATATTGGGGGACAAGAGCATTCTTGGCTGACGTTTTTAACTCAAAGTTTTAAAAATTAATAATAGCTGCTATTTACAGAACTATTACCATTGCTAAATACTGGACTAGGTTCTTCTCATGTGTTATTCTGTTTAATGTCCACAGGCTGATGAGTTAGTGTTGGTGCTATTACTACTACATGGAAACTTTGTGAGGTTAGGTAACCTGGTTAAGTTTATATTGCTAGAAATTGGGAGATTTAAGACTCGAACTCAGAGCTGGTCGACATCAGAGCTCTTAACTAGTATAGTATTTGTAGCCAATACTCTCTGCATTGGTCATCATTCTTAATTGTAAGCAACTGAAGCAGGAAAAAGTTTATTAAAATACTGGGTGGTTCACAGGATGATTGTGAGGATAGAAGATCAAGTTCAAAGTCAGGAGGCAGGAAAAGTGCTCCAGCTCCCCCTTAGAACTCATGATTTGGGTGAGAAAAGTACTGATGCTTTTGCCCTGGCCAAAGAGAAAAAGCTGCCTATCCCTTGCTTCTTGCGCCACCCAGGTCTCAATTCCAAGCCCACGTGGCTCTTCCTGATTGGTGCAGCGAATTCCCAGGCCCAGCTCCAGCTGCAAGGGGAGATGGGAAAGCCAGTATCCAGTGTATCTGTACCCTATGATGGGAAGCTGACTCCATTCCCACCAAATTCTCCAGACTTGGAAAGGGTGGTCAATGCTGACACAATAGCACCTCTCCATTCTGTTTCCTTATTTCTCTCATTTTAGGTTCAAACATTTGAGCAAGCTGAATTATTATTATTATTTTTTTAATTTCTTTTTATTTTTTTGAGCAGGTTGAATTTTAACTGAATGATTTTCAAAAGTTTCGATAGAGGTGGTTCTTCCTTTGGCCCTTTTTTCTCTTTAGAAATTCCCCTTCACTACAGTGGCATACTGATTTCTGGCCTCTGTAGCAGGGTGTGGGGTAGGTACAATAATGGCCTCTCAAAGGCGTCCACATTCTAATTCCTGGAATCTGAGAATTATCTCACATGGCCAAATGGACTTTGTAGATGTGATGAAATTTAAGGGTCTTGAGACAAGAGAGTGACCTGCTATTATCCAGGGGGGCCTGATGTCTCACAAGGGTTTTTAGAGGGCACTGAGGGAGGCAGGAAAGTGGGAGTCAGAGGGATGTGATGACTAAAGCAGAGGTTGGGGTGATGCTATTGCTCACTGGGGCTGTGAGCCAAGGGATGTGGGTGGCTTTTAGAGCCAGAAAAGGCCAGGCAAGGGGTTGCATTCCTTAGAAATAGTGCAAGTCCAGCTGATCCCTTGTGTTTCACTCAGTAAAAAATCCATTTGGACTTTTGATGTACAAAACTACAAGATAATACATTTGGAGTTCCCGTTGTGACTCAGCAGGTTAAGAACCCAACATGGTGTCTTTAAGGATTCGAGTTCAATCCCAGGCCTCGCTCAGTGGGTTAAGGATCCAGCATTCCCATGAGCTGTGGTGTAGGTCGTAGATGTGGCTTAGATCTGGTGTTGCTATGGCTGTGGTGTAGGTCGGCTGCTGCAGCTCTGCTTCAGCCCCTAGCCTAGGAACTTCCATATGTTGAATGTGCAGCTATAAAAAGAAAAAGAAAAAAAAAAGATAATACATTTGTGTTGTTTTTAACCTACTCAATTTGTACTAAATTGTTAAGTAAAAATAAGAAATTAATACAGGATGCAAATTAAAATGCCTATGAGATCCAGAATGTACCACAAATGAGTTAGTGGTCTATGTGTAAAAATATAAAAACATTTAATGAAAAATGTAGTCCTTTCAGCCTATCTTTCATTGTTCTAGTTTTGATAGAGACAGGAGTGCAAAAATATGTCATTTTCCTCTTAACCTTGTGAGAAAGACAGTAATAGAAGCATGGTGATAAATGGCAACTTACACGTAACTTTGCAGCAGGTGGAGAAGGGAGGGCGGTAGAGACCATGGTGAACTGGACAGTGAATGAGTTGGTACATGTGAATCAGCTGAAGCCAACTGTTAGCCTGTAGAATTTGGACCTGATGCTTCCAGTGTTTCTAATTGAACTCAGATATAATTTGGGAGATTGTCTTACAAATGAACAATTTAAAACAAGTTCTATCTTCAGGCAGTGGCTTGCTGGTCCTCAGCAATCTCATTTCTTACCTGTTATTGTCACCACCTTAGGTATGTTTTCCAATCTATGTTCTTCTTTCCTTTGGTTTTGCAATCTTTTGTGCACGGCAGGGTACTCATGTCCACCCTTGCTCCACTCCCATTTTATCTGCTCTCTCTTTAAAAGTGCTTTATAAAGTGTAAGCTGGAAGTCTTTGGAAAGTCAGATTTTCAAAAATGATGCACTGCCTACAACATTTTCCACACTTCGTACACTTTTTCTCTGCCAGGACAATATTCAAGAAGCTCTACCAGCACTCGATCCATTAGCTGTCAGATATTTATTGAGCATCTCAGAGGAAGAGGCTATGCTGGGTGCTGGTGGGACTCCACACGATAGAAGATGGCAGCCCCTTTTACCGAGGGGACAGCACGTCTTAGGCAGTGACTGCCTGACCTAATGCTTCTTGGGGAGTTGAGACACAACAGGACTCTCCATGCCAACAAGAGACGTGTCTGGCAGCTGAGCACACCTGGTATTTACATCCCTTCTGCATCCTTCTGGTTTGTGTTTACCCTGCAGGACTGTTAAACGCTATGTGCAGGACTCAGGATTTGGGGAAAACTCCACTTGTGGCCAAACCTGTGCCCTGGCATTGACAGGTGAGCCCAGTCTCTCTGTGCTTACAGGGACCAACCAGGGGATCTTAATACTTTCCTGGTGCCTGGTGCCTTAGGTTCCCCAGCTGGTGAAGCTGTGCTGGGTGGAACAACATTGGACAGTGTCTGTATTTTCAGTTTTTATCTGTTCTCCCCATTTCCCATGGTGCCTGGATCCATGCTACATCCAGATTGGACCTGAGGTTAATGTTAGAAGAAAATAATGTTGTTATTATAGAGAAAATGAATGGACTACTTTGTGTCAGGCACTATGCCAAGTTCTTTATATTCTCTCATGTTAGTTTCACAACTTATGATGGTTATTGTTTTTATCCCCCATTTTACAAACAAGAAAATTAAGGTGCAAGGTCACACTTCTGCTTCGTAGCAGAGCCAAGACTTGAACCCAGGAATCCATTCATCTAGTATGTACCATCTGGGTGAAAACTCTACCTAATTAAAGCCTATGGCATTAGAGTCCAAGGAATACTAATATGGTTTTTGAAAGCAAGTGTGCCTTAATTTGTTTAATCATTATTCTCCTGAAAAACTGAATAGAAAAAAATATATAAACATCCAAAGGGCATGGGACCGGTCTTTGTAACATCAACAGTATTTAGCCCTGTGTCTTGGACAGATAAGACCTGAAATGAACATTTGTTAGATGAAAGGATGAATAAATGAAACAATTATAGACGTTCATTCACTAAAGAAAAGGTACTCAGTAAGACCAGGGTTTGAAGGGACCTGCAGGGTTACTGAACAGAGTATCTAGGTTGACTAGGTTTATTAAAGTTTCTAAAGCCCACTATAAGTGAGCATTAATGCATAGAGATGACGGGGGTGGGTGTTTCAAAAATGGACTTTCACTTTCTTGTACTTTTCTGTATTGTTTAGTTTTTACAAATCAAGGATGCATCAGTCTTAGTCTGGGTCCCACTTGAAGCAGAGCCTCATGGAGAAGGACTTGGTGTAGTTGATTTGGGACAGGATCCCAGGAAGAGGGGAGGGGAGCAGGGGGATGGATGGGGCGGATGGATGAGGGAGGGGAGAAGCCCATGACAGAGTGTGTTAGGGCTGCAGGGTAGTTGACGGGAGCTCCTTGCCATGGGAACTTGCTTGAAGGCCAGGTAACTTGCTTGGAGCAGTAATCTTCTGATTCTCAGTCCTTGCTGGCAGGAGCTTTCCAGCTTTCCAGATACTACTTTTAAGAGCCCAGTGAACCTCTGCTCATCAGAAGAGGCCTCGAGGAGTTCCCATTGTGGTGCAGCGGAAACGAATCCAGCTAGGAACCATGAGGTTTCTGGTTTGATCCCTGGCTTTGCTCAGTGGATTGAGGATCCAGCGTTGCCATGAGCTGTGGTGTGGGTTGCAGACATAACTTGGATCTGGCATTGCAGTGGCTGTGGTATAGGCCTGCAGCTGTAGCTCTGCTCAGATCCCTAGCTTGGGAAATTCCATATGCTGTGTGTGCTGCTAAAAAGAAAAAAAAAAAAAAAAAAAAAGCCTCAAGTCCAAAGACAGCAAGAGGCATGGCTCACACTTGAGGTGGGGAGGTGGAGTCCTGTGAGAGGCTGGTGAGTCTGAGTTTCCAGAATTTCCCACCACAGCTGTGGCTGAGGTCAGAGGTGGGGCCATGAAATAGGAGGCATCCTCAATGGTGTGATTTTTCAAAAACCAATCAAACCATTAAAAAAAAAAGGAACAGAAGACATTTTCATGGAGCAAAAAATCATTCTCTGATTTGACTTTGCAAATTTGGACTTTCATAGGTGAGGTGATTTTTAGTGAGATCCAAAGTGCATGGTGTTGCAGGTCAAGTTCTCAGGCAGTAGACTCAAGGGCAGAGATATGGTGCAGGAAGAGTATTGGGGACCACTTCGGGATCCACAGCTGTAGGGGAGGCAGCACTGGGCAGAGGGAGAAGCCGAGCTGTGATGCAGCTGCAGCAAGGCTTGAGCTGACTTCATGGGGAGCTCTGAAGCTGGAATAGTCCTTCAAGGTTGTCCTGAGTTGGTGCCAGTGGGCTGGGCCTTTATACATGAATAAACCCCAGTAACTGGATGCAGGATGCCTAGGGCGGGGACACACTCCTGAGTGAGGCAGCTGAAAGTACCTCCAGGAGAGGGTTCGGAGCTGGGATAACAGGGATCTGGGTGGGACGGCACGTGGCTGTTGGCTGACTTGCCTTTGAACATCTGGACCAACAATAAAATTGAAAAAATTGAACTTAGGGGAAAAAAGCAAAACTAAATTTAACAATGACTCTCTCTCCTCACTGTGGCGGGCCAAAAGTAGCCTTTTGTCCTTTGAGGAATGGACAAAAGGCTACTTTCTTATATGTCAAATGAAGGCTTTGGACTAAACCAGGAATTAAAAACCAGTGGCCTGTAGGTCAAATTTGTCTGAAAAGTCTGTTTTGCTTGTGTGGATAATTTTTCAAATCCAGATTTTTGCTTCTTTCGGAAATTTGGACGACCTGGTAATTGGGCCCACACTCTTCCATGGCAAGTTCCAGGCAGAGCGGAGGAGCAGGTCCCCCTTTAATCTCTGTCCCCTCCAGCTTACTACAGTCACTATGTCACCCCTATCCCCAGCTCTGTCACCATTTGAGTTTGTGATCTCTGATCCCTGAGGCTCTGCCTAACTTTGATGAGCTGTGATGATGATCTGTGTGAATTGTCTTGCATACTGATAAAATGGGTCTTTGAATTCCTAATGACATAATGACACTAGAAACCTTTATTTCCTTGTTAAAGCTGCATCTCTTCCTGAAGATTCTCTTTGGGCAAGTTGAGCCATTTCTTTGTACTCTAGCTTTCTGGCTTTGCAAATGAAGATTGCAGTGATCCTGATCTTGAACATGGATGGACAAGAAGCAAAACGCTCCTGATGCTTGTGGTAGAGGCTGCATGGGATTTTCTAGGCACTAAAATAGTTTTTAAGTTCTTAGTGATTCCCACATCTAGCTGAAGTCTTAGAATTTCCTGGGCTATTTATAAAAATACAAATTCTCTGATTCTTCTGGGGCTGTCTGATTCAGTTGATCTGGGTCCAGAAGATGGGTCCCAAGATTCTTTATTTTATCTATCTATCTATCTATCTATTTATTTATTTATCTTTTTTGTCATTTCTTGGACCGCTCCCGCGGCATATGGAGGTTCCCAGGCTAGGGGTCAAATCGGAGCTGTGGCCACCAGCCTATGCCAGAGCCACAGCAACGCAGGATCTGAGCTGTCTCTGCCACCCACACCACAGCTCATGGCAATGCTGGATCCTTAACCCACTGAGCAAGGCCAGGGACTGAACCCGCAACCTCATGGTTCCTAGTCGGATTCACTAACCACTGCGCCATGATGGGAACTCCCCCAAGATTCTTTATTTTTAATTGACATCTCAAGTGATCTTTGTGTGCAACTGGATTTAGGAAGCATATTGGTTTCGCCTAATTGCTCCTTGTATTTAGTGCTTGGCTCATGCATTGTAAATGTTTGAGCTCCCAAGCACAGGGATCCTTCCTTAGTCATCGTTTTATCCATCCCTGTCTTTAGTGCTAACAGCTAGCAAGCGATCTGCAAATGCTATGCACTCAGTGAATGTTTAGTGAATGAATGAATACATGAACATTTTTGAGGAGCCTTCTTCTTTAGGAGGTAAAGAGCACATAACTCCAAAATCATATGTTGAAGATCATTTGATTTAGATAATTTATTTTATAAATATGGTGTCAAGCCAGAGAGGGTAAGAGTCCTAGCTTTATCTTGGGAGGGTTTTGCCTTGGGGATGTTAAGAAATAAATGATTCTTTCTAAGGAGAACTTATGCTTTTCATCAAAAGATAGATGATTCACCCACCCAATGCAGTGTATGTAAGTTATTTGTACCATATTTCAAAAGCAGCAAATTGACTCAATAGAAGAGGAAACTTTCTAAATTATGCTGAAGTTTTGCCTTGAAATATAAACCTTGAAAGAATAAGACCAGGAGCTTCTTTCATACTGGGAGATAGATGCGGCGATACAAATTTAATTTATTGCACTATGGTTTATTTATCAGATGCTCTGCTTCCAAAGAGCTGAAAAAGCCTGTGTCTACAGAGGGATGGTGAGGCAATTCCTGTAGTTAATTTGGTGAATTTGTAGGAGGAGGTGGATGCCAGGTCCTTCTATTTTGCCATCTTGATCTCTGCCATACCTGCAGTTAATTTGAGTTTTGAAGGAGGACAATCTAGAAAATTTTGGTTCAAAGACAGTCTGGGAGTTGTTTGGCTGTTTACACAGTCTGTCCCTTTGCTTTCCCTCCAGTTTCTAGGGTTGAGATCCTTCTAGAGGGGCCCTTAAGCTTTGGTAAGCCTTGGATGGTGAGGTAGAGTATTTGATTGGCCTGAATTTGACTGGCTGTGGGCTATCTGGCCCGAACCAATAGACAAGTTCAAAACTCTGTCTAGAATTCTGGGGATTAGAAACAGTGTTTTTCCAAGTGCTCAGGAGTCTCTTTCAGGTCAATGTTAAATGGGTTTCTCAGCAGAACTAATGATTTCTATCTTGAACTCAATTAGAATAAGTTCTGTGAAATCTGTGCTTTGCGTCACTGGCACCTGCACTTTGTTTTTCATGTTATTCTTCTGTAAAAAAAATAAGATTATAATGCAATGAACTATCCAAATTAATATTGTACAAACAAGGAAGGTAATGGTGCTGAAAGTAAACCAACCATTGGTGGGTTGGTGGTAGCACCATGCAGTAACTTGTTATTTTATTTCATTTTATTTTATTTTAATGATTTTTATTTTTTCCATTATAGTTGGTCTACAGTTTTTAATTTTTTAATTTTTTTTATTTTAATTGCTTTTATTTTTTTCATTGTAATGCAGTAACTTGTAATGTTCACTGTCAGCTGTCTCCCCTACCCCTATTGTGACCCTCCCCTTCCCGCTCCCCCTGGTAGCCACTAATTTGTTCTCCATGTCTGTGAGTCTGCTTCTTTTTTGTTGTATTCACTGGTTTGTTGTATTTTCTGTATTTCATCAAGTAAGTGATATCATATAGTATTTGTCTTTGTCTGACTTATTTCAGTCACCATAACACCCTCCAGGTCTATCCACGTTGCTGCAAATGGCACAATTTCATGCTTTTTCCTGGATTAATAGTATTCCATTAATTCTGTGTTTGTGTGTGTGTGTGTGTGTGTGCCATTATATATATATTTAATGGAATACATGATGTATTCTTTATCTATTCATCTGTTGATAGATGCTTAGGTTGCTTCTCTATCTTGGCAATTGTTAGTCTTTTGGGTTTTTTTTTTTTTTTAGATATATACCCATGAGTGGAATTTCTGGGTCACAGTAGCTCTATTTTTAGTTTTTTGAGGAATCTTATCTTATTTTTCACAGTGGCTGTACCAATTTACATTCCCACTAACAGTGTAGGAGGATTCTCCTTTTTTCACATCCCTGTCAGCATTTGTTATTTGTATTCTTTTTGATGATAGACATTCAAGAATTGTGGACATTTGATTTTTAAGCATTATCAAGGTGATCAGAGAGTAATTTTCAGCAGGAAAGTAGTAGTATAGGAAATCTGACACCATTATTATCAAAAATCTTTAGCTTCTACCAACCATAATAGAAAAAATAAAAAATCATTAATAAAAAAAAGAAAAAAGTCTTTAGCTTCCACCAAAAGCCTATCTTTGTCATGCCTGTCTTTGTTTTCACTGAGAGATACTTATTAAGGAGTCACTTATAAAATAAGCTAATCAGCTCTGATGGTTTTCCTCTAAATATGGCAGTCCATTTAGTTGGTAAAGAGTTTTACAAAAAAATGATATAATTTACACTAGAAGCCCACTTTAAACAGTTAACTGTACCAATAACATTTCAACGAAATCAGGTAGAGATATGCTGTACACTCTGAGATATATACACACTAAAAATCACTCCAAATGGACTTTATCCAGCTGAGACATTCTCTGACCATGGAAACTCAGCCTAGAATTCATACCTCCTTCTCTGCAAACTAACAAATCATATTAAAACATACTGATGATATTTGACTTGTGTCAAATAGAAGAACGCCAAAGGAAGTCCAAAAGTGAAATATAGGAATAGATAATCTCTTGGGTTTCAGGAGATGTCTATAAGATTCTATCATTCTACTTTGTATCCTAGATAATTGTTCAATGGGATAAAATTGAGATATGATAATAAAGTGACACAATAATAACAAAAAGACACTCTTCGTTTGGATATTTGGATGTTTTATAGTTCAAAGCAAGGTTATCAATCTTTCCATTTTAGTTTTTGAAGGAATAAATGTGGCATGCATGTTAGCCAAAGATAAGATGCTAATCAAGCAGACTGTTCATCTTTTATTTAGTTAATTAACTATATGTATTGGGTATAAAAATGTACTAACACCTTGGGAAATTAGGAAAGGAAGATGGAGGTCTTATTCTGGAGCATAAGTGAGTGGAGTGGTTTCTGGGCTTTTGTAACACATCTGGGCCCGTCTTGGGCTCCTGGATTGTGTTACTTGGGAAGATTTTCTTCCATCTCCACCAGCATTTACCCTGTGCTCTCTAGAGTGTCACTTTCCCCAGGGAAGCTGAGCTGTCCATTCTTTCTTCATTGTGGCGTAGCAGCAGATATGTTTCTCCCCATTTTGCTGATAGCAAAAGTGAAGCTAATAAAATTGTAAAGGTCACTTCAGATAAATTCATCTGACTCTGAAATCTTAAGATTTCGCTGCAGGAAAGAAAAGTGTTATAAATGTCAGGTTCAAGGTGTATTCAATATTAGGTCCCCCCTTGTCATAAGCCATACTTCCTGGAAGAGTGTTGAAATTGTGCGGAGTGGTGTATCCATGCATTGAGGAAAAGAGAAACGCTAAAAAAATCGGCGAGTCCGTACATCTCTCCTGAGACAAAAGAGTGTCCCCTGACTTATAAAAGGGTGTTTTAAAAAGTCGTGTATGTCCTATCTCGAAAGCTGTAGTAAAAGAAAAAAAAAATCAATCCCTTCAGACAAGGGACATATTTGGTGGAATTCTTGAGAGGGATGTGGCAATTTTATAACTGAGAAAACACACATAAACATTTAAGGAATGATCAGCTCTCCCGGTGGAAATTACTTTCCCTTCCCAACATGGTATAGTTGCCTGCAGGCTTTTTGAGTCAAAGATGCCACATGCATCTCTTACCTGGTGAATCTTCAGGAAGATTTTCAGTACTTCTGATAATTTAGGTCTGTGTGATTAAGATCTTTACTGGAAAATTGTGCAATATCAGGGTCTATGACCAGGGACTTTGAAATGGTAGTATACCCTCAGAGACCCCTCTGCTGGGATGGATATACGGCTTGAAGAGAACACATATCCTTCTGTTGATTAGGTTTTTAGGTTCAGGAAAACAATGAAATCAGTCAGGTATTTGGCAAGGGGGAATATGATGCAATAAAATCTCTCATAATGAGTTTAGCTCAATTCACTCAGAAAGCAAAGGGTAGAGGCCAAGAGGAAGAGAATGATTGTATAGCTCAGGTCGCTCCAAGAAATGATAAATGGACTTACTGACTGTGTCTTAAGACAGCTACCTAGAATGTTCCCTTCCAATTGTACCATAACCAAAGTCTTCAAATGTAATTGGCAGTAGTATTTGGATGTAAAAGAAAAAAAAAAACCTCATATATATTTCCATTCATTTTTCAGGACATCTTTTTGTCTTTTAACTTATTTCTGGCTTATCTTGTTCTCTGAGAAAGCCTGTGTTTATCTCCAACTGGAAGAGAAAGTGAGGGAGAGCTTGGAAAATATTTACTTTCATTCCTTACACTTGAAACTGCTCTGCCTCTGAAATACTTACAGGATGGAAAGAAAACCCTTTATCCAGAACTCATAGACTAGACATGGCCTCTCTCCCTCACCACAGGCCCCCTTTTACCCCCAGCCAGTCGCCTCCCTCCACCCTGCTTGCACTGGCGGCAGGCCCTGAAGTGTTGCTATGACCTGACCCATATAGTAGAATCCTTTTTGAAGAGTGGTTTGGAAAGGGAGGTGGGATAATGCTGGGAAGGCCCCCAGGGAAAGCCAGTCTTCCCCTAAGAGGTCTGCCTGGGAGCCCTAACTCTTGCTTTCTGATTTAACTATTGCTTTAACAGTTGCCTTCCCATTTTCTCTGTGTAGCACACAAGTAGCTTTAAGTTCAGAGAGACTTGAGGTATTTTTACCTCTAGGAGTTATATTTGGGACAGGTTACCAGGCTAGAGGCTCAAGGTCACCACTTTATTTTATTTTATTTGTCTTTTTAGGGCTGCACCCACAGCATATGGAAGTTCCCAGGCTAGAGGTTGAATTGGAGCTGCAGCTGCCGGCCTGCACCACAGCCCCAGCAACACAGGGTCTGAGCTGTATCTGCGACCTACACCACAGCTCACGACAATGCCAGATCCTTAACCCACTGAGCGAGGTTGGGGATTGAACCTGTGTCCTCATGGATCCTAGTTGGGTTTGTTACCGCTGAGCCTCGACGGGAACTCCTCAAGGTCATGATGTTTAGCACAATGAATGGATACAATCAGAATATGATCACCTGTGCTTCCAGGAAGATCCAACAGTAAAGGTGCTGTCAGGGGGATTGACAATGGTGGCAGCAGTATAGATTAGGCTGCTACACATTCTTATGAGCCCAAAAGGCTGAGTGGAAGCTGATAAAGTGTTCCAGAAGGGAATACTAAGACTAGAGGTTCGCCAGAGAATTGCAAGTAGCATTCAGGGAATTACAGTGCTAAAAATAGGCTAAGTTCCCTATCCTGTGTATGAAGGCAGCCAATCAGGTATTGATGTAGCTGCTTTGTACTTTGTGTCAGCCCATCCCTGTCTTAAAAAATGCTCTTTGGGCTGGGTGGTGATGGGGGGAGGCGAATGAAACTTGGCAAAATTTAAGCAATAGGTATCAGAAGTCTTGCCCCAGTGGTGTGCTTGAGCTAACTTGCATGTACTTGGAAAAGGTCAATTTCGTGTGTGTATTTCCAAATCTGTATTCAGTCATAAGATGGCAGCATGAAATGGGCCATGGAGGGAATACTGACACCATGGAAATTGGCAGAGTCTACAAATCAGAGCCAGCTGTCCAACATGTACTAACACATCACAGTCTTGAGCCCTTCCATTTTGAATGAACAGACTAGTTTGGACCAAGGAATTCACTTTCCCCTGAGAGCTGCCTTCTTCTTTCCTTTCTTTCTTTCTTTCTTTTTTTTTTTTTCCTCACAATCCTTGCCTCTACGTCTGCTTCCAATGCTATTCCTATTCTGCTTGCCTCTGGTTAAAGCTTTCTCTCCCCTCTTGATTTCTCCAGCACTTTCCTTCTGACACATTCTTTGGACATTTGCACCACTGACATAGTTTGGGTTTGTTGTTGTTGCTGTTTTACTGTGTTTCCTGTTTCTCTACGTAGAATGTGAGGCTGGGGAGAGAGCAAGTACTGTTTAGGGCATCACAGTGGTGGTCACGGCGACAGACAGGAATGGTTCAGTGGGGGCTTATGCAGAAAGGAAAGTGATTTGAAAGGCATATTAAAACAATTTACAGTCCAGGAGTGACACCTATTCAATATAAATCACACGAGGGGAAGACTCTGTGGGTCTCATTCTGAAGCTGTTCAAGGTTCTCACAATGTGCCTTCCTTAGAAGTCTTAGTGATTTTTTTAGTTATTACTATTGGTTCCCAATCAAAACTGCTCAAGGAGTAGCCCTATCTATGGATCAGAGAGGAGATTGTGCAGGAAGTAAATGGAATAAGAAGCTCTCACTTCACACTCCTGCACATACCAGGAGGGCCCTCAGGAAAGTTCTGGAATGGAAAGAAGGAGCAAGGAGCCACCAACTCTAATAGCTTCTGCTGTTACCTGCCATGGGTCTGTTAGCAGGAGGCTTTTCCCTAAGCTTCTCCTCTCTGCCCACATTTGTGGGCATTTGGGGGGCTTTCCTCCTGGTGCCCAGAGTCCCAGGTGGGTTCTATCTTTCCACCTTCTATTTCTAGAACTCATGGTCTTCTATTCTAGGAGGTCTTTTTTTCTGGCCTACACCACAGCCACAGCAATGCAGGATCCAGGCCTCATCTGTGACCTACTCTGTAGCTCACGGCAACACTGGATCCTTTAACCCATGGAGCGAGGCCAGGGATTGAACCCGCACCCTCATGGATACTAGTTGGGTTCTTAACTCACTGGGCTGCAATGGGAACTCCCTAGGAGGCCTTCTACTGAGGAGATCCCAGAGGAGGGGGAAATCCATCAGAGAGGCTCTTCCGTCTAGTTTACAGAAGCCATTTCAAAGTGGGACCTGGAGCCTTGAGCTCTGATGAGGACATCCAGGCAGGTACAAGATGGGCAGCATCTCCTGTGAGTTACACTAAGAGACTGTGTCAGAGTCCTGCTTTTCTGGTGAATGTGGGCCACTGGAGATGTGGGTTTTCTGGAAGACCCTGTGAGCACATCTGTTCTGTGTAGGTGGATGTGGGGGCAGAGGAAATGTGCAGGAGAGGAGAGGGAGGGGCTGGGGACTGTCAGGCTGTGCTCACTACTAGGTGCTGGAAGAGTCTGCTGCTTTCATGTTGCTTCCTGGTCATACTGGCTGATTTACCAAGTATCTACTAATTTTGCAGACGTGTGGAAGATGCTTCAAAGATGAGAAGATGAGTGTGGGCAAGAGTAATGCTAAAAAGGTGAGGACAAAGGTGCAGGTTTATTTTATACATGTCTTTCTTTTGTCTACCTGGGATATATATCGATGTCCTACACAGATGGTATTCGGATTTTTCAAGCAAAATACTGTCTGCTGTGCAATGGAAATTCCTTTCTATGTCATCATTTCAAATGCATTAGTAAATAACATTGCTCACTGAGGCTCTTCTGCGAGTGGAGTTTTGCTTTGAAAATACTCAGAGAAGAGAATGAGAAGATAGTTGATGTGTGGATTGTAAACAAAGACATTTTCATTTTTTTGGAGTTCCCTGGTGGCCTAGTGGGTTAAGGATCTGGAGCTGTCCCTGCTGTGGCTTGAGCTGCTGCTGTAGTGAGGGTTCGATTCCTGGCCCAGGAATGCTGTGGCCAAAAAAATTTTTTTTTTCATTTTTTATTACTATCAAATCAGCGTTTCCCACCTCCACTAAGTAACAACTGGATAGATAGTAAAAGCACTTTGATGGGAGGGATGCTTAATGATTAGCCCATTCAGGGGATCTACATGTTTTGACCTGACCTTGTAAATGAGTGAATGAAGGAATGAATGCTTGGTGCCTTGGGATAAATATCGCTAGTGTCAGCGATCCCAGAACCAAACCTAGAAGAGAAAAATCTCTGGGCTTTGAATTAAAGAAGTAAAATTCAATATGTGTTGGGGGGAGGGGGTAGTAGATCTATCTGTCAAATAGCAGCTTCTCTCTTTTAAAAAAAAATGTTGGAAGCTTCTTCATTTTGATTTGGTTTAGTTATTTACATCTACCTGGGCTTATGTTGCCTGCATACTTTTAAGTGCTGTGAAATCAAAATTTGGAGGAGCCTAATTCTGCACAAACATGGGTTCTCTATTTTCCCTTTTGTCTTTGTATGAAAACAAATGCTATTTCAGATGATCACAGTCCTAGGAAAATAACTAAAGCTTGTTGTCTCTTTAACCGAGTGTCTGGCTTTTTAATACCATTAAGGCATGTCCGGAAGCCTAGGGTATGATCAACACAGGGGTTTTTGACATTAAGACTTGCAATCCTGCTCCTGCATGCTCCCCATAATTGGACAGCAAACAATGCTTCTTTTCTTCCTTATGACCCTCTCTTTCGCTGTGGAAATCTGTGTAAAATTGTGGTAATTGCTATGATTGTACTTGAAATTCCTAAGCTCAGCAATGATGAAAAAAAGGTGGCAAACTTTTTGTGGTTTCCATGAAATCAAGTAAAACTTGAGAGAGATAGTGGCCAGCTTTAGCAGCTAGTACCAGGTATCACACAGTTCAATTTTTCAAAAAACAGCCTTACCAATGACCTTCTCCCATACTGACACATTTCCAGTAACTGTTTGATCTGCATTTGTTAGAAGGGGGCACATCACTGCTTTTTCGGCTTTGTCACATGCAGTGTTCTAACCAGGCAGCCCACTTCTTATGCAAAGAACCTGCAGGCAAAAGACACAACCTATAGTTTGACTAGCTGCCTCTCCCTGCTCTCACCCTGAAGATTTGTCCAGAACATGTGCTATGTCACTTGTGGGGCTCATGGCAAAATGAAAATGCAGAGTCTCTTGTTAAAATTTTTGTTAAGAATCTCAAGGTTGGAGTTCCTGTCGTGGCTCAGTGATTAACGAATCCAACTAGGAACCATGAGGTTGTGGGTTCGATCCCTAGCCTTGCACAGTGGGTTAAGGATCTGGCGTTGCTGTGAGCTGTGGTGTAGGTTGCAGATGCGGCTCGGTTCCCGCATTGCTGTGGCTCTGGCGTAGGCCGGTGGCTACAGCTCCGATTTGACCCCTACTCTGGGAATCTCCATATGCTGCGGGAGGGGCCCTAGAAAAGGCAAAAAGACAAAAAAAAAAAAATTTCAAGGTTGGAGTTCCCGTCATGGCTCAATGGTTAACGAATCCGACTAGGAACCATGAGGTTGTGGGTTCAATCCCTGGCCTTGCTCAGTGGGTTAAGGATCTGGCATATACCGTGAGCTGTGGTATAGGTTGCAGAAGTGGCTCAGATTCCGAGCTGCTGTGGCTGTGGCGTAGGCTGGAAGCAACAGCTCTGATTAGACCCCTAGCCTGGGAACCTCCATACGCCACAGGAGCAGCCCTAGAAAAGGCAAAAAGACACACACACACACACACACACAAAAAGAATTTCAAGGTAGTGACAGGAAAGCAGTAAATCCAGGATGGGTGGATCTAAGCAAGGGACACAGGCTCGTGAAGCCAGATCTCACTCTGATCTTTCTATATAAGTAATGGGATAAGAAGGCAGTACCTAGATCCCTCCCAGACACAAGTATCTGGGAAAAAGCACAGGGAAGAGGTGATGTCTCACTGAGGGCCCAGGAGTCTTTGTCTCCTTCCACGAGACAAAAATGCCTGGAATGAGTGACTGGGGTGCCTTCAAGATCCTTTCTCTGCTTCAGGGTCTATGACTTGGAAGCCCTTATCCTGAGGGGACTCTGCTTTGAAGATGCTGTGCTGTTCCTCCTGACACATCACAAATGGAGACTTGCAGCTCCACTGCTTACTAACAGTGATGACCCGCGGCTGGTGGTACGTCATCTCTGAGCTTTGGTTTCCTTGTTGGCACGAGGGGGGTGCACTTGCCTCATGGAGGGGTGGTGAGGACTAAACGCTATGACAGAGGTGAAATACTCACTAGAGCTCCGGGCCCATGGTCGACTCTCAGTAATGATGATGAGGAGGGTTCTTAGGGGAAGCCTTGCTTTGGGAGAAGTGTGTGTGGGAGAAAGCCCTTTGTGGGTTACCCACTCAGGCCCCAGGGTGACAACCTGCCTGAAGGCTTAGGCTATTCCAGTCGCCCTTCTCGGACTCCTTTTTCCCAGCTCCCTTCAGCCTAACTCCTTTCAAATGTAGCTGCTTTTGAATATGATGAAAATTGATGAATATGATGTTCACACGCTAACAAAGCCTCTGCCCCCAGCAAGGTCACCCAAGGAGAGGCCCTCTGGCCCTCTGGGGGCAGAACAACATGCATTTATTCAGAAGCTCCGGGGGCTGGCCTGCTGTGCTGAGCCCAGCGGATGATCCCTCTCACAGCCTCTTTTTCCAAGCGGGGCAGAGAGAGGCTCTTCCCCTCTGGAATCAGCTTGGAGGGGTGGTCCAGGCCCATTTGTCAGCATTATTGGTGACATCTGAACCTATCACAGATCCTGATATGGTCCCCCAAGGTGGGGAGGCACTAGCCTGCTCTTCCTAGCGGGGTGGTGGGCTCTGTCCGTGTCGCCTGCTCCTCTGCCTCATGGAATGGCAGTGTAGGCATAGACTGGTTGGCCTGAGTCAAGGTCAGTGTGGCATTTTAGGGCAGTGGGCCAACTCTGTCTGAAACCTTTTCCATGTCCAGACTTGCTCCCTCAGGAATGATGGACTCTTGTAGCCCTGGCCCTCCCCCACTCCCTTTTTTTTTTTTTTTTTTCCCCTGATTTTTAGGACCTCACCCACTTCAGAGGGAGGTTCCCAGGCTAGGGGTCAAATTGGAGCTACAGCTGCCAGCCTACACCACAGCCACAGCAATGCAGGATTCGAGCCGCGTCTGTGACCTACACCACAGCTCACGGCAACGCACTGAGAGAGGCCAGGAATGGAACCCTTGTCCTCGTGGATGCTAGTCTGATTTGTTTCCCCTGTGCCACAATGGGAACTCCCTCCCCTGCCCCCTGAACTCCCACTGAGCCTGAAGGCTGAACTCAGGTCCTACTGTGGTATGCTTTGTGGGATCTGACTTCTCTGCCTCCAGAGTGTTCAGGGTGGAGTCCTTCTCTCCAGGGAAGAGTGTTTTACTTCAGCAGATGGAGGGTGTTTTTCACGATCTGCACCTTTGCTTCAGTCTTGGAGCAGATGGCCAACTATAGACTTAGTTGGAGGGCCTTTGGCCATAGCAGATTTTTCAGAACAGAAGGGAAGTTACATTTGTCAAGCAGCTTCTGGGTTCCCAGCACTGTGCTAGGGTTGCTGTAATTTATTCTTGGAAGGTGGAAATGATTAGCTCATTTTTTGGTCAATGAAGAAACTAAGGCCGTTAGAGGATAGTGCCCAGATGCACGTGGTTGGTAAGTAGCAGCACCAGCATGGTTTTGTTTTTTTGTGTGTGCTTTTTAGGGCTGCACTTGTGGCATATGGAGACTCCCAGGCTAGGGATCAAATCGGAGCTGTAGGCGCTGGCCCACACCACAGCCATACCATATCTGAACCGCATCTGCGATCTATACCACAGCTTGTGGCAACACCAGATCTTGAACCCACTGAGCGAGGCCAGGGACTGAACCTGCATCCTCGGGTTCTTAACCTGCTGAGCCACAATGGGAACTCCAACACTGGCATTTAAATCATATTCTTACTCATGCTTTTGTCAGTGACTGTGTGTTGCCTCACCAGACTAGCATCCTCAGATGGGAACGTCCATTCTAACACCTGGGCCTCTGCTGTGAGGCAGACACATGTTCTGCACACACAGGCAGGGAGGAGCAGGGAAGGCAGAGCTTGGTGGGGTGTCTGCTCTAGGAACATGGGCAGTATCTGGAGGACACAGAATATCCAAGGGGCTGCCCATTGTCACCTGGCTCTCCTTAGAAGACAGAGTGAACACAGGGCCCAGAGAACCCTGGGTACTTCCCGAATATGTAGTTTCCCCCATGATCGGCTCCAAGGAGAGAAGCAACTAAAACTAAATGTCAGGATAATATTCAGAGACATGGTAGAAAGACTTCCGTAGAATCCTGTGGCACATGGACTCAGGGAAGGTATAAAACCCAACTCTTTAAACACCTGAACTTGGGCATCTCTCTGGAAAAAACTAATTCAAAAAGATACATGTACCCCTGTGTTCACAGCAGCAGCATTGTTTACAGTAGCTAAGACATGGAAACAACCTAAATGTCCATCAACAGATGAAGGGATAAAGAAGATATAGTATTTGTATACAATGGAATATTAAAAAATAAAATAATGCCATTTACAGCAACATGGATGGACCTAGAGATTACCATATTAAATGATGCAAGTCAGAAAGAGAAAGGCTAACACCATATGATATCACTTATATGTGGAATCTAAAATACAATACAAATGAACTTATTTACACAACAGAAATAGACTCAGAAACATAGAAAACAAGTTTATGATTACCAAAGGGGAAAGGGGTGGGGAAGCATGGAGTGGGAGGTCAGGATTAGCACATATAAGCTATTACATGTAGAATGGATAAACAACAAGTTCCTATTGTATAGCACAGGGGACTCTATGCAGTATCCTAGAATAAACCATAAAGGAAAATAATATGAAAAAGAAAATATATATAACTGAATCACCTTGCTGTACAGCAGAAACTAACACATTGTAAGTCAACTACAATTAAAAAAAAATTCATGGAGTTCCTGTTGTGGCTCAGTGGTTAAGGAATCCAACTAGGAACCATGAGGTTGCGGGTTCGATCCCTGGCCTTGCTCAGTGGGTTGAGGATCCGGCGTTGCCATGAGCTGTGGTGTAGGTTGCAGACGTGGCTCAGATCCCGCATTGCTGTGGCTCTGGCGTAGGCCGGCGGCTACAGCTCTGATTCGACCTCTAGTCTGGAAACCTCCATGTGCCGTGGGAGTGGCCCAAGAAATGGCAAAAAGACAAAAAAAAAAAATTCTTTAAAGTAGTGCAGCAGAAATTATCACAACATTGTAAATCAACTATACTTCAATAAAACTTTAAAAAATAAAAAAAATTAAAAACAAATAAAGACTTGGACAAACCAAGCCAGATAAGCCACTGATATCTCCGGCAACACTACCTCTGAGGCATCCTAGCAAACACAGTTGGCACTGCCTAGTAGAGAATTCTCGGGCAGCTTGGCATGGCAACACATAGGCATCACGAAAGACCTGGCCATGCCACTGAGAAACAGGGTTCACTGTGCTGTAGAAGAAGCCTCCTACCAAGATGCATTCCACATGCCTGCCATTGATGGCAGTGGTGCCCGAGGCTCCTGATATCTCAGAGGGTGGACAGGTAGGACTAGGGACCTGGCAGGCTGCTATAGGTGGAAGTCCCTAGCACTCAGCAGCTTAGGGCTACAAGCAATAGGGCTAACACTTTCACTTTAGCTGTTCCATATTATCCCAGGGCAGGGTTGAGCCTGGAGAGAGCTTCAGTGGGATTTAAGGGTGACAAGTACCTACACTGACCTTGCTGATTACACCAGCTCCCACTTGTGTCATCTCATGTTACAAGGGAACTGGTATCACAACATGTTATCTCACGTTTATTGGTGCGATTCTTCAAGTCCTCTAATCTTCCGGGCTGTTTCGACTCGGCATTGTTCCCAGTGCTAAGAACATTGCCTGCCACATGCAGCAAGTATGAATTAATGAAAAGACGCTCTGGAAGTAAGAAGATGAGAAAGTGCTTCAGAAATAGTGTAGCACTGCCTTTCACGGCTCTGCTGATTAAGTACATGACAGATACCATAATTATCAGACTTCCAGATAAGAATCCAGAAAATGCTCTCTTTTGCAGTGTCATAGAAATACAACCTTTGTTCCCTTGCTGGAAATACATTTGTCTTTGAACGAAATGAGGCATTGGGGCAGTAAATATGCCCTTTTGCCCTGGCCTTGAATTTATCAGTTACAGTTCCCACCTCGAAGACCTGAGAGTCATCAGGGAAAAGACAAAGAAAGGAAAACAGATCTTCAAGCTCTGTGTGGAGATCCAAGGTCAAGGCAAATGTCTGGGGGAGGCTGAGAGCAGGAAGACTTGGAGGTTGCCTGAGTGGTCTCAGGGCATCTGAAACGCTAGCTTGACCGAAAAGACCCCTTTATTAGCTTAATTGGAGGGTCACAAATTTCTGTCTTTAGGGATTTCTCTTTGGATTTAGATTTGACTATAGAGTTTGGTTTAACAGTGTACACATTTTCCTGGTGGGGTGGAGGTGAAGCCATGAGCATACAGGAAGGCTGAAACATGAATTATTTTGATAAGTTACTGCTGTTAATGACTGAGCAGAGGTCTTCCAAGGGCCAGAAAGAAAGCACCAGGTAAAGGTGAAAGGAGGTTGGAATGTGCGGAGTGTGGGGGCTGGTGGGAGTTGGGAAGAAAGGTCTTGAGAAGGGTGGTCTCATGGACTATTCCTGTGGGGTCAAGTAGGAGCTTGGGAGACAAACGTTGCCTGGGCCCCAGCAAATACCTGAGTACACTCCACTTGCATATTTTGAGGGGAGTTTAATGAAGAGACTGTTACAGGAGTTCCTGTCATGGCTCAGCAATTAACGAAACTGACTAGCATTCATGAGGACGCAGGTTTGATCCCTCCAATAACCAGCACCAACTTGCTAGCCATCTGGGAAGTGGATTCCCCCACCCTAGTCAAGCCCCTTCAGCTTAGGCCACATGGAACAGAGATGAGTTGCCCCACCGTAAATTATAGGTTCATCAATAAAATCAGTATTTGTTGTTGTTTTAAGCTGTTAGGTGTTGGGGGTCGTTTATAACCACTGGTGGTTATGGGAAAGTATGAGCTGTGGCCTCAGTACAGGGACACAGATAAATCATGACAGCCTGGCAGGAAGGGAGTCAGAGGGACAACCCCCTGGCTCCTCTCACCTCCTGCCTACTTATTTACTGCCAGTGGCTTCCACTGGGTGGACCCAATGAAAGGCAGAGGACGAGGACCCTGTCGACGCATCCTTGGAGGCCAGCCCCCTGGGACACACAGCATGTTGGAGAAGTGTGAAGGGAGCTCTGGAAGGACGGAGGAAGACAGCCAGTACAGACACCAATTTTAAGTTGGTGTCATGGAGTTCCCATTGTGGTGCATTGGAAACGAATACTACTAGGAACCATGGCGGGTTCTATCCCTGGCCTCGCTCAGTGGGTTAAGGATCCGGCGTTGCCATGAGCTGTGGGGTAGGTCGCAGATGCGGCTTGGATCCCACATTGCTGTGGCTCTGGTGCAGGCCATCAGCTATAGCTCCGACTGGACCCCTAGCCTGGGAACCTCCATATGCTGCGGGTGCGGCCCTGAAAAGACAAAAATAAATAAATAAAGTTGGTGTCATGGTGTTGATCCCATTTGATCAAACTCAACTGCACAACCCAGCAGAACACACACCTTAAAAGACAAAGGCCAAAGTCTACATTGGAATGTAACCAGGTAAGTGATCAATAATCACTTACCTGAAAGGAGAAAAATCTGCCTAAGACATTGCTTAATCAAACAGGTGAACGTTTGATGTAATCAACACTCATCAGCATTAATTCACATGGAAAATGCGGTGACACCCTATGGCTGCTGGGCCGACAGAGCAGTGCTGGGCTGAGCCACCCTCCCCAATTTCCTGAATGACCATCTGAGGGGAGCCCTAGGGAGCCTGATGCCCAGTGAAGAAACTAGCTCTGCCTTTACGTCCCATAGAATAAACATTTTTGCTTCCAGGGAAAGTGGAATCATCTGGCTTAAGGAAGAGAGGGACACCTTCCAGGGCTGGAAGCCCTGATAGACAAACCCAGGTGACCTGGCAGAGTCAAGACTGGTGTTACCTTGCTAGTCCCAAGTGGCAATGAACCCACTCGGAGGTCCTTGGAGCAACGCATGGAGAGCCAGGTATTCTTTCAGAGCCAGCTCTGGGAGGGCAGGGGGCCACTCCCTGGCATTTGTGGCAGGCAGCAATGCCAGAGTGGTGCTCACCAATGTCCAACAGGAATTTTGCCAAACCTAGTGAGTGGTAGCTTTGGAAAACTGACCTGGCTTGAAGACAGGTGATAGAGTGTGGTGATTAGAGCTGGCATTTAGGAGTCTAGCTCCTTGGACTCAAGTTCTGGCTCTGCCTCTTGCTAGTGGCATAACCTTAAACTCCTTTATGGCAGTTTTCTCATCAGTAAAATGGGGATGCTGGTACATCCTCTGTGCAGCTTTTGGATAAATGAGCTTGTAGCACATACTGGAGGAAACCACAGGATGAAGTGTTTGAAGAGAACCAGCTCTGAAGCCAGATGGCTGGGGTTTGAATCCTGACTCCACTGCTGATGACTTGCATGATGTGGGGCAAGTTTTTTAAATTTCTCTGGCTCAGTGTCCTCTTTCATGGGGGAACAGCAGTACCTCCTTCCTTGGGTTGTCATGAGGACTACTGAGTTTACCTGTATGACGAGTTTAGAGTGGGTGGTGGCTGCACTGAGCCAGCTCTCCCTTAGCTCTGATGAGCAGGCTGCCTGCTGCATCCTGTGCATTTGGCACCTAGTAACCTTGCTGGAGCATTTGTGATCTGCTGGAAGCATGGGCTAGAGGAGAAATCAGCATGCTCAGTTCAGATTAAGATTCTCTGGACTGCCCTGCCTCTGGGTTGGTAGCTAAGTGCATAGTTGCATGGTCAATGGTCAATGCTGCCTTTTTTTTTTTTTTTTTTTTTTTGGTCTGCTTCTGGGTTGTCCACCAGAGACTTTATCCCTGGAGTGGTGCTCTCAGACCTAGCCAGGCAAGACAGGGCTGCCATCACCATTGTGGGGTGACTGATGGCTCCCGGGGAGCTGGGCTTCCCTTCTGCCCTGAGGCCTGGCTGTGAAAGAAAGCAGATGAAAAAATGGTAGCAATAAAGAAGGCTGCTCCTGGTAGACAACGCCTATTTGTTTCCAGGTAAATGATAAGGCTTGGGGCCTCAGAAGGCGGAGTCTGGAATCTGAGCAATCTGGTTCTCTTTCCAGCTTCTGGAACCCACCTGTGACATGGCTGCTCCCCTGTGCCTCCAATTTACCCTTAAGATCTTGCCCTTCAGAGGTCTGGTCATGATTTGCGGGTCGAGACTGGCTTGTGTAATGGAGAGCGGGTCGGATGTGGGGGAGACCACAGTGGCTGCAGGTAAATATTTCACAGCATCACTGGGCCGAGAGGCTCAGTGAAGGCACTTTAGTACTTAACCTCCTTGGGCCTCTTTTTGTGAAATGAAGGCCACCTGAACCAACTTTGGGGCGTGTTCTGAGACTAAGAAAATCCTTGGAGAAAGAGCTAAGGAAAAATCAGGTGGGCTATTTATTGTGTTGACAGAACAGTGATGCTTATCAGATACCAGATGCCCTGGTTTGAGGGCCTGGTTGGGGGCTCTCATCCTCAGGTGGAGCGTTTCCCTTCCTGCCTCTCCTCCTCCCTCCCATCCTGGCCCCTTCCCCGCAGGCCAGTATGATTCTAAGGAATGGTTGCCCTTGGACCAGCGTAGGAGCAGGAACTTCAGGGAGACAGCCCTTTAGGCTGCCTGGGCTGCTCCAGGAATGCAGCGGCTTCTCCTTGGGCGGCGAATCCTCTCAGAGCCCAAGGAAGGGCTGCCCGCATTCGCCTCACCCAGGCTGACCTGGAAAAACTGTCCCCACAAATCAGGCCCTGCGTCTTAGTTCTGCGCTTTTTATAAGGTACCAGGCCTCCTGAGAGGGCGGGGCCACCGCTCACGTGACGATAGGGGTGGTACGACGTACAGCCAATCAACTTACAGTGTCCAACATCCAACCTCTAGAGCATGACGGCCAAACAAAGCCATCCCGGTTCCACTGCAGTCTTTACGGGAAAATTTTCAGTCTGCCACCAGAGGGTGCCCACAGAGCTCTCTGAAAATGACCCAAACCTGCAGAATTAGAGAAAAAATTTCCAGTACTTCTAAGACCAAGACAAAGTACAGCTCCCAAACACAGGACTGGGAGAGATGCACGGGTTCAGCTAATGACCTGTGAGTTTTCAGGGGCAGAAGAGCCAGGGTGGGAGTGATAGAAATTACCTGAGTTTTAGTTAAACAAGTTGCATCTTGATTTTAAATTGGCAATTGCAAATAGCACTTTGGGGATTGGCTTCAGGCGCATTTTCATTCCCTGGCAAGACTCCCTTCCCCACACTTTCTTTCCCCAGCCTGTGTACAAAGGAAATGCAAATACATGTAAATATTGGCCTAAGCCACAGGCTTCTTGGAAGGTAAGGCTGCTGCTGCTGCTTAAAAAAAAAATCCTGTAATGCAAGTGAAAAGACAGAGATTTTCTGAGCTGCTGCTCTTGCACGAGGGTGAGGCCTTAGGAATTAAAAAAAAAAAAAAAATTGGAGAAGCCATGGATCTTTGAAGAGCTGGCCTGGTGTGTAGCGTGCTGGACTGAGTGGAAGAGAGGGGCAGGTTCCTCCCTGACCCCAGCAGGGCTGGCAGGCAGGCTGTCTGGCCTCCCTGCCTCTCCAGGGCCTGGCACAATGATTGACATACAGTAGGTGACAGTTGAGCTTTGCTGAATGAGTGAATGAATGAATGAATGAATGAGAGGTGAGCCAGAGTGGGTGGGACACTTGCCAGGGCCCCCTGGAAGCTTTCACCAGGATGACGGGAGAATTGGGAAAAGGGTGAGTGGGGTGGAAGGGGAATTTTCTGGGGAGGAGAGGTGCCATTTCTGATGTAGGCTGCCCCTGGCTCAGGCCTTTTCTGTGAATGTCCAGGCCTCCAGATGATATGTTTTGACTTTGCTCTAATGCTGGTTAGGACTGCCCAGTAGTCCCATTCATTCACAGGAACCACTCATTCCCAGTTACTGGATACCTGCTGGGGATCCTGGCAGTTATCCCCTGCCCCACACAGGGGGCCCCAGCCTTCTTTTGCTCTGGCTTTCTGGAAATCAGCCAGCAAGGAACCAGGCAGTACCAGTTGCTGGGCAATTGGGCCATTCATTTCTCTGGACAAATGCAGGGATTGTGTGTGTGTGTGTGTTTGTGTATTCGACAGTGAGTATGGATTGCAGTAATGCCTTGGGTGTGGGGGGGGTTGTGGTCTGCCATTTACATAGCCCTTTGACAGCACCCAGGGCTGCCTCTTGCTGATACATGCTTGCAAGAAAAGAGATCATGGACATTTACATTTAGAAGTGGCTCTAGTTGGGAGACAAATTATTTTACCTAGGTTTTCATACTTCTCATTCACCTCAGGAGGAATTAAGATATCTGTGCCTTGCGGGGTTTTAAAAGGTCCCTACACAAAATCTCTTTTCAATATTTCTCCCTTGGGGCAGCTTTAACGACAATTTGAGGGGCCTGCAGAGGAACCAGGAGGGCTGCTAGACTTAGAAGAAAGAGAATGGTTTAAGGAATTATCCTGTCTCTCTCCTCCCCCTCCTGGTTAAGCCTGTTCATCTCATTAGCACAATAAGGATCACCTTTTCCCCACCTGACTGACCAGGGTCCTTTTGGTTTGCAAATCTCATGCAAATGTGCCCCTGAGAACTCCTGGGCCCTCTCCTCCTCAGCCCAGCTGGGGGCCCCACACTTGGTGAGCTCTGCCCTGACATAGCTTCTGTTTTCCTCTGGTCTTTTTAAAATTTCTGATCTCCACCAGGCCCTGGCATAGCACTGTGTACTGGTGGAAGGTTAGACCCAAGGGAGAGGCTATTAGGAAACAGGCTCAACAAACCAGCTGTAACTAAAGTAAAGGGAAAGTTTCTAGAAAGCTAAGCAGGCTCCCCAAAGAATGTTCCATTAGATTGTTTTTGTCAAAATATGCTCTTTTTCTCGCTCTCTTTAACTGAATCACTTTGCTGTATACCTGAAACTAATACAACATTGTAAATCCACTATACTTCAATTTTTTTTAAAGTTGCTGCGGAAAAAAGATCTTCTCGGGGTAGGAAAACTTTGTTTTTTTTTTTAAAGGAAAGAAGAAAAGGAGGCAAAAAATGGTTCAAACCACCTCTTTACCTGAGCTCTCTGTCCAGAAGGATCAAAGCTCTGGCCAAAAGATGAGAGGGTTTGGACACCAATAGAAAGAGAGAGAGGTCAGGGAACTCTTTACCTTAGATCCACTGATGAGACACCGGGGTGAGATTGTGTGGATTTCTGAGTGCCATTTTATCAAATGTGTAGATATCATCTCTGCTATTTTCAAGAATGAGCTAAGGGGAGGAGTCCATTTTCAAATGACCCCTTTGTCAAGAAAGAACAGAGCAAGTGGAATAAACATTTACCTTCTTGGTCTGCGGAATAGCTGCAAGTCTATAAAGCTCAACTAATTCCTTTGTATTTAACAAACTTGTCTTGAATATCTACCACGTCCCAGGCACTGAGACCAACCAATATTCTTATCCTGGAACGGTTATCCACGGTCTAGTGAGAGAGGCAGGAAAATGACCAGATCGCACCAAAGAGGCCTGCACTCCTCTGGCCTCTGCAGGGGGATTTCCAACCCTGAGCCTGGGAGGAGCATGTTCTGCCTGGGGCTCCAGCTCACCTGTGCTGTAACTGGGCCAGAGATGGGCGCCCAGTGGCTGGTTCAGGGGTCCAGCCCTTGGGTAACTCTAAGCTGAGCCAACTCACACGAAAACTTCTAATTGGAATGCTGAGAGACAAAGTCAGTTAGATTGGGGGGGTGGGCAGGGGAGGACAGACAAACCTGAAGTTCATGGAGGCTTGGGGCCTAAGTCACCTCGATGAGCCATGCATACCCAGAGAGTGTAGGAAGCAAGGGAGACCAGCCAGGGGACAAAAGGGGACAGCTCACAGAGGGAGCAGTATGAGAAAGGGTGACTTTGAGAGCTGCAGAATCACTTCCCTTCCCAGCTCTGGTTTCCAGCTCCCAAAACAGGAGGCATAATTCCTTATCTTTGTGTCCTATGAGATTGTAATTCTTTAAATTCTTCACTTTCTGAGCTAACTGGAATTTCTTTTTCTTACAATCAGAAGTTCCCTGATTTTAGGGAGTTCCTCTGTGGCTCAGCCGGTTAAGGACCTGGTGGTGTTACTGCAGTGGCTGGGGCTGCTGTTACAGCGTGGGTTTGATCCTTGAGCCAGGAATGTCCACATGCCACAGGTGTGGCCAATAAAAAAAAAGTTCCCTAATTTTAATTCAGGATGTCGTAGAATACCGTATTACTGGCCTAGACTGCTGTAACAGATTACTTCACCTGGGAGGCTTAAAACAACAGAAGTGTATTCTCTCAGAGTGCTGGAGGCTGTGAATCCCAAATCAGTGTCAGCAGGGCTGGCTCCTTCCGGAGGCTGTGCTAGAAAGTCTGTCCCATGCCGCTTGCCTAGCTTCAGTGGTTTCAATAATTCTTGGCCTTCCTTGGCTGGTAGGTGCACTTCTCCAACCTGTCTTTGTCTTTACATGGTGTTTTCCCCTCATGTTTCTGTAGATCAGCTTCTCTTATAAGGATACTTGTCATTGGATTTAGGACCCACCCAAATCCTCTTCTCTAGAGGGCTTTACCTTAATTATATCAACAAAGGCCCTTATTCCAAATAAGATCACATCCTGCAGTTCTGGGTGGATGTATGTTTTGGGAAGATACCATTTAACTTACAACAAAGAAGGTATGAATGTGTTTATTGCTGGATGATTCACTTAGTGGGCTATACATGTGTAAGCAGAAAAGCAGGGGTGCAGAGAAAGAAAGACTTTTTTCGGGGGGTGGAAATACTATGACATATCAAAAAAATTAAGTCCTTGTGGAAAAATTATGATGTAGGTTTGCTTTTCATTTTCATTTCACATTGAAGTGGGAGAAAAAAATCCTACTTTCAGTGCCTGGGGTCTTCAACTGTATTAATCAGTGTAATGTGTGAATTATAAATAGTTCATGTGATTGGAAGGTAGCAGGTGAGAGGTTTTGTTGTTATTGTTGGCTTTATTCTATGTTGCATCTCATAATTACTGAGGTCCCTGGACCTTAGCAGGGACAACTACCCTATTGCCAACATCGGTGGGTTGGGGTTAAGGATTGAATGGAGGTGAGAAGATTGTTAGTGTGGGGATCATTCTCAGGAAGCTTGATTATGATGTGAAAGAATGATTTCGGGGTCTCTGAGAGATAGTCTTTTATCTCAGAAGGTTGATTAACAATCTGTTTGTGTCTGAATGCTACAAATAGCTCTAATCTCTCACAAGTTCTTAAGGATGGTATCCACTGATGATGTTTCTTTTTTTTTTTTTGTCTCCCCACTGGTGATGTTTCTTAAACCAAGACTGCTAACCAGGCCCCCAAACTTTCCCCAGGTACCTTCATTCTTTGGGTAAAACAGCACCTCACCGCCAGGTTTACCCACTAGCTTGACATGCAGTGAGCATGCCAGGCCAGTGAGCCTCTCGATCCTTGGTACTGAATGTCCTTCTTAATTACCTACTTGATCTTTCAAAGCTTGGCTGGAATATCCCCTGGCTGTTTTACCATGAAGTTTCCCACAAAGTTACTCATCCTTTACAATTCCCATAGCACCCTTAACTTATGTACATAGCACTGATCACTGTACTATAGATTTTCTTAATTTTCTCCCATTAAATCTTTGAGACCAGGATCCCTGTCTTTCTTCCTTCCAGTCCTCAGCTCCTCACACAGAATTGGGCATAAAGTATCAGGTCAATAAGTATTTATTGAACAAATGAGTCTGCAGATAACGCATTATGAAACACTAAGTTTGTACACACGGGGACATTATTAGCTGTCTAAGCAAAGGAAACCAATCGAGAGAAAGAAAGATGGGCAAGGAGCAGACTCACTATCAGTATCCGTTACCCACCTCTATTACTCCCAGAATCAGGGTCTGTGCGGGTATCCACCCTCTTCTAAGCAGCCATATGCCTTGGAGGGAACTCAGGCTTGCCCAGCCCCAGGGGTGGGTCTGAATTGGTCTTTAGGTGAATCATAATCCTGTTGCTGGTGATTGATTTGGGAATGAGCATGTCACCCAATTCTGGCCAGTCATATATGGGAGGCTTCTGGGAAATGTTTCCTTGCTTCTAAGAGAACAAAAGGAGATGCAGTCTCTTCTTTTTCAGGGTGTTGTCATGTCTGGAGTGGAAGCCTGGAAAAGCTGAAGTCATCTTGCCATCAGCCTGAGAATGGAGGCAATGGCTGAGGATGGAAGAACACAAAACCGGTAAGAGCCTGGATCTGTAATGACATGGCCAGGTTACTCAAACTGTCTATCCAAGCCCCTGCCCCTTGAGAACGAGTTATCGCAGTGGATGCATTTCTTATTGTCAAAGGCTGTTTGAATCTGTTCCTATGACTTGAAGCTAAAAGCACATCCAAAATAACTTGCCATATAGGAAATATTCATTAAGCATACAACTTTATTTTAAAGTGACGGCTACAGAAACAAAAGAGCCTGTTCTTTGTTATGCACTAGGATTTGGAAAAGTAAAATGTGGCATTCCTGTGGTCATCTCATAAGCCCCAGTTTACTTCATTCATTTGACAATGCCACTCAGATGGTAGAGGCTCAATTTCTTTTCCTGGAAGATAAAGAAAAACCCAGTCATGAGTTATCTGAGGGCAAGTAAACAAAGTTGTAAGACCCAGATAGCAAATTTTGTTCCCATGGATCACTGACCTAAAGGAAAATTTGCTTTAAGGAGATACATAAATAAAGTTTAAAAAATTAAAGTACAGTTACTTTTAGTTACATTAAAAAAAATCAAACCAGAGTGCCACTGCCACATGAATAGAGAGGTAAAACAGAATGGAAAATCAAGAAGTAAATCCAAATACATACAAGGATTTAGCATATGATAAAGGTCTCATTTTGAGTCACTGGGGAACAGTGGGTTTGTATCAGTGATGTTTAGACAACAGGATAGTTAGCTATAACAATAAATAAATAAAGTTGGAGCCATACCTCAAATCTTGCCAAATAAATTCCAGATGAGTTACAGATTTTAAATATAAAAATATAAAGCTATAAAAATACAAAAAAACCATAAAGCCATTCTTATTGTAATTTATGACTGAAGGATACCTTAGAATATGACAAAATTATAGCAGTCATAAAATAAAAGATTGAAAAATTCAACTGTGTTTTAAAAAATGTCTCCATGCAAAAACAATCATATCTGAGTCAAAAGTCAATGGATAGGTTAGGAAATATATTTGTAACTCATTGCTATACAATCAATAAAAAAAAAGACAATTAGGCAATAGAAAAGTGGGCAAAGGATATTGCATCAGGTGACATGGGGATTGGCAATTTGGCAATATCTATCCAAGTTACAAATACATAATCTTTGATTCAGCAATTCTATTTGCAGGAATTATTAATAACAATTCTATTAGTATGTATGTGGAAATCACTTATTGACAGGTTAGTCATTGCAGCACTCTTTGTAGCATCAAAAAATTGGAAAGAATGGAAATGATCATCAATAGGAGAGTGGTTAGACAAATAAGATGTATTAATATAATGAATTACTATTCATAAAAAAAAGATTGAGGAGGTCTTTGTGTACTGGTGTGGGAATGATCTCTAAGTTACATTATGTGAGAAAAATAGAATGGTGAGTTATCATTTGTGTAAATAAAAGATGGTGGGGGGATGCCTTATATCAATATATTTGTCTATTTCTGTAAGGAAAAGTAGGAAGTTGATGCTGATGCCTGTGGTGGGGGAGCTGGGTGGCTGGAAGATGTAGGTGAGAGGGAATCTTCACAGTATATAATTGAATGCCTTCTGAATTACAAACTATGTGAAAGGTATTACCTATTCCCAATCCAAAATAGACAAATTACACTTAAAAAGATATTTTGAAAGAAGAAATAGAAAACCCTTGATGTTTAAAAAAAATGAAAACCTGAAGTAGTAACTGTAAATCAGATTCAATAAATGCAGCACAGCCATATCTAGCATGAGTAGAGCCTAGCCTTTTGCCCGATGTCTTTGGCCCTCCACCAGTGTCGGGTAGACTGAAGCCTGATTTGCCAGCACTCAATGCCCTCTCCACCAGTTCCCACTCCTCCTGCCCCAGGTCAGGCTGTCTGCCAGGCATTCACCTCTAGGCTTCTGTCTTCTTTGCATCCAGGGCAGAGCTCTAAGCCAAGAATATCCTACATCCTTTGTGGGGCACCATTGATGGAAACAGTTATTTGAAGGGTGTCAGAATAGTGGAGACTCTTAATTTTGGAAAATTGGACTAAGAAGAAAATGAAGCAAGGCCGGAGGTTTTCATCTGTAGAGTAGTGTGATAGGGCTGGTGAGAGGAAATGGTAATAAATCAGAGAAAGGCGGAGAACCACGTACTTGCCGCTCTTCGGCTGAATTTTTCTCTTCCCAGAGTCCCATGGTTGATGCCTTATTAACATCAGAGGGGCTTTGATGACTTGTCACATTCAGCCCTGACTATTGAAATGAAAAGGACAGAAAATGAAAAGTATGGCAAATGAAAATCAATTGCATTCTTTAATTTCAGTCATCCCATTCCTGGAGCATACCAAATACTACTTTGGGTTCTTTCATTGTTCAGGTTATTAATAACAAAGAGCCCAAGTATTTCACATTCCTAAAGAGTCTTTCATCTCAAAGGAGCCAAGGTAATTCACTAATTCAGTTACCTGAACTACATTTGGTAATTATTCGAGGATCACTTCACCCAGGGGTGATTTCGATGAGTTGCGTGACACAGCCAACAGTCACTTCATTCTCCAGTCAGTGAGAAAGAGAAATGAATAGCTAATGGGGATGTCCTCCTAAAGGATTTGCCCAGTGAAAACTTCAGGGAGATGGATACTGAAAGAATGTAATTAACTGCCCGAAATTAATACCTCCAACCTTACTCAAGTTTTCGTGACCTCTTTACTAGAATCAGGGTGGAGAGGTGTCTTATCTCAGAGCTGGGCTCTCCAGTAGCCGAGAGACCTATGAACAGCAGTCACTCCATTGCTATATTTGTTGAGTGATAATAAATGGTATTGTATTTTTAATTTGTTCCCATGTATTCAGTGGTAGGATATAGAAATACGATTAATTTCTTCATTGTTATGGTTGATTTTTGTATGCTGATCTTGCTATCTGTGAACTTGCTGAATGTACTTATTAGTTGAAGGGACTTTTTTTTAAGAGTCCTTGGGATTTCTATGTAGACCACAATGGCATCTGCAAATAGGGGGAGTTTTAGTTCTTCCTTTCATATCTATATGCCCTTTATTTCCTTTTCTTGCCTTATTGAGCTGGCTTGATTCTGGCTGAATAGCACTGGTGAGAGCAGACGTTCTTGCAGACATCTTTACTTTGTACTGATCTTAGGAGAAAAGCAGTCAGTCTTTTACAATGTAATGTTAGCTACGAGTTTTTTTTTTTTTTGTAGATGTTCTTTATCAAATTGAGAGAGTTTCATGCTATCCTAGTTTTCTGAGAATTTTTATCATGATAGGGTATTGAATTTCTGCATCTGTTTATACAGACGTGTTACTTTTCCTCTTGAGTTTGTTAATATAATGGATTACATTGATTGATTTGTGAACAGCAGTTGTTCTAATACTATCTTATTTTAAAGTTTATTTATAAAGAATAGTGTCTCAATCATGTGACCCTATTTGGGGACAGAGGGAAAGGATGTGGGGGTAAGAAGCTGGAGCTCTTCCAGCTATGGGCATGTGGCTCAATCCACCTCAATGAATCCAGTGCCTTCTCTGTCTTTCTCTTCTATCACTGTCTGCTATTACCCAGAGGTCAGGAAAATGATGCCAGCGTGACAGCTGCCCAGTATCCATGAGACTGGCCCTCAGATGGTGTACTGTGGAGCATGGCCAGTATAAAAGCTTGGGTTTGTTGGTGCATGCTCACCAGTCACCCCTGCCCCAGGGAAAATGACTCCACTTTTGTTCTGCATTCCAGATAGCACATGAGTTCTTTTTATACGAAGCTAAATCTCATCTAGAACCCTAGCTGAAAGGGAGTTGGGAAAATATAGTTTCAAGCCTTCCAGCCCCTATGATCCAGAAGAGAGCACATAAAAAGGTGGAAAATCGAACTTGAGGACCAAGAGGTAGTATCTAGCCCTCCTCTCTACCTCCATGAATCTAATAAAAACCAGAGACCTTCCATTGTTTCTTTACAATTACTCTGTAAATTCTTTCTCTCTCTCTCTCTTTTTAATTTTGTTTTCTAATGCTGGACCTGTGGCATATGGAGGTTCCCAGGCTAGGGGTCAAATCAGAGCTACAGCTGCTGGCCTACACCACAATCACAGAAATGCCATATCTGAGCTGCATCTGTGATCTACACCACAGCTCATGGCAATGCCAGATCCTTAACCCACTGAGTGAGGCCGGGGATCAAACCCTCAACCTCATGGTTTCTAGTTGGATTAATTTCTGCTGCAACACGATGGGGACTCCTGTAAATTCTCTCTTAATGTCATCTTTCCTCTTTTATTTCTCCCATCACCATTCAAGAACCTACTTGGAAGGATGTATTTGCAGAAGTCTAATTGGAGTGGGAGAGGAGAGTAGAAAAAGAAAGAGGTAAGATGTAATGCAAATCAATAATATTCTATTTTAATGATCTCTTTGAATGAGTTTTGTTCATGTAGAGATGTTTGAGAATGTGGGAAAGGAGAGAAAACAGAGCCTGACCCCAGAAGAGTCTGGATTTTGGTTTGAGAGTGCCTGGAAGGGGCACATGTGGGTTGGAGACATGGTGCAGAGTGACCAAGGGTTAAAGACAAGGGCTCTGAGGGGTCTGTGGCTCAGGGATGGGGTGTAACCTACAAAGCCAAAGGAAGACAGGCCGTGATCATGCTAAGAGATGCAGAGAAGAGACTTGAGTGGAACAAGCTGCTGCTTGATTGGCAAGTCAGATTTGAAATGGAGTCAATTGGGCAAGAGAATTTGGAGTCAGGATTTGCGATTGTGACAGGGACTCTTACTGTGTGAGTGCCAGCCTCAGTCCTCAGGTATTTCTGATTTGAGGTGGCTTAGAGAACAGGGGAGCCCTCTGTAATCAAAGGGCCCTCATTGTGTCATCTTCTAGGGTTCTGAAGCTACTTCTGTGGGTGAGTGGTGGGCTTTAGTCAGACAAAGGCTGATTTCCAAGGTCCCATGATCTTTGTGGTTTAGCTCCTTTCCCAGGATTAGGTTGGTTAGAAGTAGAGCTGTGGGAATGGCTGAGGACATTTTTCCCTCCTCTCTCTTTTTCTCTCTCTCCTCCTCCCTCTCTCCCTCCCTCCCCCCTCTTCCTTTCTTCCTTCCTTCTTTCTTCCTCCTTCCCTTCCTTTCTAAATCTCAGATAGGATCCTTTTCCCATGTGGAGCTACTGAACCCTTAGGTAAGTAAGTACACTGAGTTTGATGGGCCAGAGAGGTCAAGACTATGGGAGGTAAAAGGAGCCACTGAGTGACAAGACACCTTCCTATTGGACATGGTTCCCCAGCTCCCTGTAGTCTATATTTATCACCCCAGAGAGCAGCTATGCCTCTTTCAGGCTGGTTAGTTTTTCTTCAGGGAGTTAGAGCACAGTGTGCAGGCAGCGGGGTGGCTGGTTTTATCCCCCAGGGATCAGGGCCTGTTGTATTGCTAGGTGGCCCCAGACTGCTTCCCTAGGCTGGTCTGCAAGTGTGGGCTGTTGATTCTAAGAAGGGTATCACCAGATGCATTGACAGTGTTGGAAAAATGTCATCTCAGGAGCACTGGTATGCCCCAAATGTCCTTACATATGAAGGACATTTTTCTATGCCAGTGATTTTCTTTTTCTTTTTTTTTTTTTTAGATAAATTTTATTAGAGTATAGTTGACTTACAAAGTTGCATTAGTTTCAGGTGTACAACAAAGTAAATCAGTTGTACATATACATATATCTGTTCCTTTTCTGATTCTTTTCCCACACGATATTGAGTAGATTACCCTGTGCTATACAGTGGGTCCTTGTTATCCATTTGTGTGTTTATGTCATTCCCAACCCCCTAATTTATCCCCCCCCACATTTCCCCTTTGGTAATCATAAATTTGGTTTCGAAGTCTTTTGAGTCTGTTACTATTTTGTAAGTTCTTTTGTATCATTTTTTATTATATTCCACATATTAGTGATTTCATATGATATCTATCTTTGACTTACTTCACTTAGTATGATAATCTCTAGGTCCATCCATGTTGCTGTAAATGACATTATTTCATTCTTTTTTTATGGCTGAGTAATATTACATTGTATTTATGTATCTATCCATTCCTCTGTTGATGGACATTTAGGTTGCATCCATGTCTTGGCTATTGCAAACAGTGCTGCAATGAACACTGGTGTGCATGTATCTTTTTGAATTATGGTTTTCTTCAGCTATACGTTCAGGAGTGGGATTGCTGGATCATACGGTAGTTCTATTTTTAGGATTTTTGTTTGTTTGTTTTTGTTTTTTGCTTTTTAGAGCCACACCTGTGGCATATGGAAGTTCCTAGGCTAGGGGTTGAATTGGAGCTGCAGCTGCCAGCCTACACCCATACCCACAGCAATGCAGGATCCAAGCTGCATCCGTGGCCTACAGCACAGCTCATTGCAAAGTCGGATCCTTAACCCACTGTGCAAGGCCAGGGATCGAACCTGCATCCTCATGAATGCTATTCGGGTTCATAATCTGCTGAGCCATAACAGGAACTCCCTATTTTTAGTTTTTTAAGGAACCTCCATACTGTTCCCCATAGTGGTTGCACCAATTTGTGTTCCCACCGACAGTGTAGGAGGGTTTCCTTTTCTCTGTACCCTCTCCAGTGTTTGTTGTTTGTAGACTTTTTGATGATGGCCATTCTGACAGGTATGAGTTGATACCTCATTGTAGTTTTGATTTGCATTTCTCTAATAATTAGCAACGCTAAGCATCTTTTCATGTGCCTTTTGACCATCTGTCTGTGTTCTTTGGAGAAATGTCTGTTTAGATCTTCTGATTATTCTGATTATTTTAATTGGGTTGTTTGCTTTTTGGTATAAAGCTATGTGAGCTATTTTTATATTTTTGAGATTAATCTTGTGTTGCTTCATTTGCAAAGGTTTTTCTTTTATTTTGTAGGCTGTCTTTTCCTTTTGTTTATGGTTTACTTTGCTGTGCAAAAGCTTTTAAGTTTAATTTGGTCCCACTTGTTTATTTTTGTTTTTATTTTCATTACTCTAAGAGGTGGGTTAAAAAAAGATATTGCTCTGATTTATGTCAGAGAATGTACCTCCACAGTGACCTTGGCTGCTGCAGTTGGATTCTTAACCCACGGTGCCCTGGCAGGAACTCCTGAGTTTACTTTTGTGTATGGTATTAGAGAATGTTCTAATTTCATTCTTTTATTGTAGCTGTCCATTTTTCCCAGCACCACTTATTAAAGACCATGCCAATGATTTTCACATTATTTTAGCCTTTTAATTCTTTTTGTCCACTCCTCCAAATGAGAACTTACTTGGAACATCCACATAAAAATTAAATAGAAAATATACTGTTCTGTTTTCCTATTGGTTGAAGTCCAGATACCAATCTCTTCACCCCCTCACTCCTTTGAACTATGTCCAAAATTTTTTTAGAGTTTTAAAACACTGTGTTATGTGTTTTGGATGCTGTTGGTACTCTTACTCAGTTTTAAGAAGAAAGAAATTGAGCCATGAAGGGGTGAAATAACTTAATTTTCCAAGAGCATGCCATGAGTAGTCATGAACTGTACTTTGCTGATCTGAAAACTGGTTTAAATAAGATAGGACTTTATTTTCCTCTCATCTAATAAGAAGTGGGCTGATGTGGTGGTGCTATGAAGTGTTTGGGGACCCAACTCCTGGCAGCTCACCATTCTATAATCTCTAGGACAGATACTCATCTCATGTGTATAGTATGTCTCCTGGGGTTCCAGCCATCTTATTAGCATATGGAGGATGTAGAAAGAGGCAGGACAGAAGGATACTGTCACATGACGAAGTCCCCTTAAAAGGGGCTTTCTGGAAGGCCTCGATGACTCTTATATCTCAAGGAAGTCATAAAAAAAATTTAGGCTGGGAATCCTGTCGCTCTCAGCAATGTAGGAGCTCTGCCAGTGAGCAAGGGGAGACTCAGTACTGGGTGGGGAACTAATAGTCTGCCCCAAATATGATGCCTCTACCCTCTAAATGAGCACATGTCATGGTTCGTCCCAGTTGCAAAATAATCTGCCTGTTCTCCTCACAGGCCTACAGAGTCAATATTCCAGCACCAAAATGTATGTTTTTCCTCTTCAGAAAAGGCTCAAATATCCTTTGTCAGCTCCACATGTCCTGAATTTCATTTAGAAAAAGAAATAACCTAATAAGCAAAATAACCTAATTTGTCATTTGCTCAAATTGCTTGACACATGGAATGTTTTAAAAGTAAATATTGTGAGAGTTCTCTCCATGGTGCAGTGGAAATGAATCTGACTAGTATACATGAGGATGCAGGTTTGATCCCTAGCCTTGCTCACTGGTTCTGGGATCCAGCGTTGCCATGAGCCTGGTGTAGGTTGCAGACGTGGCTGATTCAACCCCTAGCCTGGGAACTTCCATATGCCACAGGTGTGGCCCTAAGAAGCAAAAAAAAAAAAAAAAAGAGCAAAAAACAAACAAACAAAAAAACAGCAAAAAGTAGATATTGTACATGTTTTCATTCTCTTCAGGTGGTAGGTGGGAAGGTGTAGGTTATTAATAGGGGAGGTTTGTGACCAAGAGTGGGAGTCAGATTATCCTTCAGGGCATAGTAACCCTACTCTTTGACCCTTTACTGCATGAAGGTCTCTACTAGTTGCTCCCTGAGGCATTACTGTCTCCTACATGTTTCCTTCTCCACCCTGCATGGGCGATGGAGGCATCACATGCCCCAATGGTAATATAAACCAGCCTGTTTTCTTTAACTTTCACTGAAGAAGGTTTGTCTTCCAGACCTTAGAAAATTTTCCTAATGTAGGTCTTTAACTAAAATGCCTTCACTTGTAATTCATTGCCTGTTTGCTCTTGCCCCCCCCCCCTTTTTTTTAATGCACCCACAGCATGTGAACATTTCTAGGCCAGGGATTGAACCTGCACCACAGCAGTGATCCAAGCTGCTTCAGTAACAAGGCTTGATCCTTAACCTGCTACTCCACATGAGAACTTGCTCTTGTCCTATTGATTGTAGGATTCTCATCCGGTCGTTGATAGCAGAACTTCAGACAAAAATCAAAATTTCCACAAGATAAAGAACATTTTCCAAAGGAAGATATGGGATCTAGATTGCTCATTGTCTATTCATGAGCTTACTAATTACCTCACCCAACCCATTAAAAAGCCTGGGTGCCAGCTATGTGCAGGTCACTGCACAGAAGATGTGGGCGCTCATGCTGACCTGATCTACTGATGAAAGTGCCACTATATCCCAGACACACATGAGACACACATTTATGTCTCATTCTCATCTAATCTTCACAACAACCATATGATGCAGGCATTTATCATGGAATTCTAGTGCTTTTGTCTTCCCCCTATTTTGACTGGAGAGTCTGCACACTAACTATTCCCAATAATTTATTTACCTGATTCTGGGGACACCTATTATGGGCTAGGCACCAGGGATATGATTGAACAAACAGAAAGGATTTATCTGATAGGCTTGTCCACCTGTTAATCATAGTGCCCTTCCTACTCCCAGGCACCTGGCCCAAGCCTGGCCCATCAAGAAACTTTATGTCTTTTTTGACAGTGATTGGGAGCATGACCCAACTCAGGCCAGTTAGCATCCTTCTGAGCTACATAATCCAATTCTAGTTGCTAAAAAAGAGAAGGGTTCTCTTTATTCATTTAAGCTGTATATTCATGTATGAGTGGTAACTATTCCACTGTTATACTTTCCAGCTTCATAAACCAATAAAATCTTTTTTAGTTTAAGCTATTATTTTGAACCATATAAAATGCCATTTTTGCAGATTGGATGTCAACAATTTCATCTGGTTTAATCTAATGATTTGAATTTCTGCTGCCTGCAGTGGAAGGAGTCCTGACCAATATGGTGGTATTGCTACCTTCAACTTAGATGAGGAAGATGAAGCTAAGAGTATTTATCTGTCCAAGGTCATTAAGCTGTTCAGCATGGTGAGAACTGAAACTCAGGTGACTTCAAAGTATGTGGTCAATTGCTTTAGTGCTAGGCCTATAAAGTCAGGCAAGGGATGAAGAGAAGAGACTGCCACTCAAGGGTGGTCTGCAAATTGTTTGCTGCTTGTGTACGAGGAGGTGAGATGTGCTGATCCAGATGTAACCCAGCTGTGTCACTAGCATACTCTTGTTCAGTTGTCATTTAAAATAATTTTTTAATAGCAAGATTTTCTCATTGAAGTAAGCAGAGTATTTAGAGTCTGGTGCCTGCTCCTTATACCCTCCTGGATTGGCATCGAACTGTCTTGGAGACTTACACTTGGAGGTGCATGGGTGTAGAGTACCCTTGGGTTTGCCCCTCTGACAGCCATCCTCCAGTCTCTGGGGACTTGCACAGAAGCCACATCTTTACCATGTGATGCTGACCCTCTCTTTGTTAATCATAACTCATTTGTTTGGGTCATTTGAGCCCAGCTGGACCAACCAAATTTCCTTGTCTAAGAATAGGGAATCTTAAAAAAAGAAACAAAGGAACCAAGAGATGTTAGTCTCTGAACTATAAAAAGAGCAGAATAAGCCCAGAATTCTTGTTTTCATATCTCAGGAACTGCTGTGATTCTTGCACTTCCCAGGTATGGCTGTTCAGGTCTTCTTTATCTTTTATGAGGTTGCTAATATCCTTTCAAGTAAATCTCATTTTGTCTTAAGCTAGCCAGAATTGGTTTCAAGAGAACCTTAAATAATACTATTGAAAAATATAGGGAAGATTACACATTCATGACTGAGGATTCCGTTTACAATTTCAGTGATTTGCTAGACTTTATGAGAGTGTCTCCCACAATTCTAGGTCTCAGTATTAGCTGAAAACATTGGTACCTGAGCTGGGACCCCATTATGACATGGAAACAAGGATGTGCATCATTAATATCTCTGGTTAAAGACTAGTAGAGACTAAACATCTAAAAGCAAAGAAATAATCAACCTTTGTTGGTTTAACTACAGATAAATAGAACCCAAATGAAGAATTGACTCATTGCTAACGTTAGAAACGTTACTAATTTGGGTCTACAGCCCTGACATTTGCTCATCTAACTGGCTTTAAAATAAGAGTGCCCATTTGCTCTGGGAAAACAAGCATCATCTCAACCAGCTAAATTCAAGTAACAGGTTCTTGAATTCACACTTTTTTGAGGGGGAAAAGGATAGATACACAAGCTGAATCCTTTTGTGACTTGGTCATATGTTTTTTAGATGCAATATTTGTTTTTTTTTTTTTTAATAATATTTGGATGTCATCTGAGATCATCTCACTATTTGAAGTTGTAAGTCCCAGTAGAGGCCTGCCTTCCAACTTGGTGAAGGAAGCAGTGAAAGTGGAGGTTTGAAGATGCATCTTTAGCAGCTGGAACGGGCTGCCTGGAGTGATAGCAGAAGGAAAAAGGGAGCAAGTAAACATGTCTGCTGCTCTTATTTCAGTGGAGGAAAAACTGCAAGGTATTGGGAGTAACTTCACGGGCTTGATGCTTTTATCAATTTTTTTCTGAGTCGAGATAATTGTCTCCTACATGTTTACCTAGAACCTCTGTGATCTTGTTCTGAATGGCTTTAATCTATTCTTAAAGGGTTTCCAAACGTGACTAAGATAATTCTTTCATTCTTTTGCTCTTTCTGTTTAGAAATTAAAGAGCTTATAGTAATAGAGATCTCTAACCAATATAGCCTAGAGGATCACCTACAAATGCTCTCTGAATAGAAAAAAATTTAAACCTGATTCAAATATAGTTCACCACATTTAAAACCTCTCCTCAGTCTCTGTTTAAAATCTGGTGATTTAAGTGTGGAGTTCTTGTTTCTTCATTGTATTGCTGGACTTATGTTAGATATAATCTATAAGACTCTCAACAGGATATCATATAGCCAGTATTTTTTATTGTACTAAATTTCAGGGCTAATTTAAGTTTAAACTCTTTATTTTAGAAAATCAGTAACAGCAACTAATTAGCACATCTCATTCTGGATGTATTTGCCAACCAATTTCAGAGACTCATTTGCCTGTTAAGAGATCTTATTGAACACCAGCACCACAGACTCTCCTTTTTTTTCCTAGTAAACAGCTCATGCTTATTATCTTATTACAGGAATGCCACTGGTTAAATCAGCCTGTGAATATAAATAGCCATATTACTGCCATCAGGCATCAATGTTTATTTAGTGGCTGTGAGTCATGCATACCTCTTTGATCGGGTTTGGAATGAACCGTTGCAGTTTTTGTTCAAAAAGGTTATTTGCAAAAGCTACAGAAGTATCAGTTAGATTAAACATGAAATTAATCAGTGTGGAATTTTATCAGCCATTTCTGCCACCAAACACCAGGTGTCAAGAGCATGTGCAAATGAAGGCTTAAACATAATGAAGCTGGGGGACAGCTTAGTGGGGAGATCAGAAAGGATTTCGAGAGGTCTATCATGCTGAGGGAGGAAAGTTGGAGTGATGGAGAGAGGAAGGGAAAGAGGAAGGAAGAAGGGGGTGGGAAGGAAGGAAGGAACGGAACACTGAAGGCCTAGTGAATCATCTTGCACTCCCTGGCAGTTTCACATGGCATATCTCTTAGCCCAGTATATGGAATGTTAAGTCAGGTGACCTGAGTTAGCCTGAGCTCTGCTCTGCCCAGTGATCTTTGGAAAACTACTTAATGCATACACACATTTTATAGCATACATGCATTACAAAGTATACATATATAATAAACTTGCACAAAAGCAGAGGAAAGCACATTTTCCACTTCAACATTTCTTTAGGTGAAAAATATCAGAGAGAGAGAGAGACCCGAGAGAGCTGTTATATGGTTTCAGCTGATGAAACTATGTTGGTGGAAGAGATGTGGCCCTTTAATTGGAGGACTCACTTAAACTGAGTCTGTTCATTTATTCAACATTTAGTGGATACTCCAGGTTGTCAGGCATATATATTAAGAGAGGCCTGTGAATATTATAACATACCATGTTTAGTACTGTGATGATTGCCACTATAAATTCCTGGTGACCTCATTCTCAACCCAGGCCTTATCACTGCTCAGCAATTCTATGGCATTTCACTGGGTGGTTCTCCCAGTGCCTATTTCTAACATTCCCCACTATCTTCAAGGTTCTGACGCCCATATTTCAGTTCTTCTTACTCTCAGTAGATGATCTAACCTTCCCTGAAGTAAAAATAAATTGACCTACATTCGCATTCATCCTCTCCTTCTACCTCATTCTCATCACAGGGAATATCGTTCCTCTTAGACAACTGTTCTACCTGTGATTTGGATCTCATTTCTTCTCAAAGTCCTTTTCCCATCCAGAATCTTTCATTCTTTACTGTCAATTAGTTCTTTCTCATCTGCAGATAAAAATGCTTAGTCTTTTCAAATTAAGAAAAAAAAAATCCTCCTTTGAAGAACTACAAAGAACAACTGGAAGACAAGTTTTAAAATGGCAATAAGTACATACCCATCAATAATTACTTTAAATGTTAATAGATTAATGGTCCAATGAAAAGAGTTAGAGTGGCAGATTGAATAAAAAACATTAACCTACAATCAGCTGCTTACAAGAGATGTCAGGGTGAAAGGCCTACACAGACTGAAAGTGAGGGAATGGAAAAAGATATTTCATGCATGTGGAAACAACAAGAAAGCAATATTCATATCAGACAAGATAGACTTTAAAACAAAGGCCATAAAGAGAGACAAATGAGGACATTATATAAAGATACAGGTATCAATACAAGAAGAAGGTATTGCAGTTGTTAACATATATGCACCCAATATAGGAACACCTAAATATATGAAACAAATACTGATAGACGTAAAGAGAGAAATCAACAGGAATACAATAATAGTAGGAGATTTTAACACACCAATGATAGCGATGGACAGATCATCCAGGCAGAAAAATCAGTATGAGAGCTCCTTAATGAGACAATAGACCAGTTGGACTTAATTGATGTCTATAGGACACTACTTACAAAAAGCCAAACTATCCATTTTTTCAAGCAAACATGGAACATTCATTAGGAAAAAAATCGCATTTCTAAGTACAAACAAGCCTCAACAAATTTAAGAGGATAGAATTATTTCAAACATCTTTTCTGAGCACAACAGTATGAAACTAAAAATCAACCACAGATAGAAAAATGGGAAAATAATGAACACATGAAGACTAAACAATATGCTACTAAAAAAAAACAGTGGGCCAGTGATAAAAATCAGAGAAAAAAATTACCTTGATACAAACAATAATAAAAACAAAACCATGCAAAATCTATGGGATGCAACAAAAGCAATTCTAAGAGGGAAGTTCATGGCAATAGAGGTCTTCCTCAAGAAGGAAGAAAACTCTCAAACAACCTAACCTACCATCTAAAAGAATTAGAACAAACAAAACCCAAAATCAGAAGAAGGAAGGATATAATAAATATCAGAGAAGGTAATTATAAAATAGAGACAAAAAAAGAAAAGAAATGATCAATAGACCTAAGAGCTGTTTTTTTAAAAGAGAAACAAAATCAACAAATCTTTTGCCAGGGTCATCAAGAAGAAAAGAGAGAGAATAAACAAAATAAGAAATGAAAGAGAAGAAGTAACAACTGATACCCCAGGAATACAGAAAAATCATAAGAGAATACTGTACCAACAAATTGGACAACCCAGAAGAAATGGACAAGTTTCCAGAAACACATAGCCTGCCAAAACTGAGTCAAGAAAAAACAGAGAGGAGTTTCCATTGTGGCTCAGCGGTAAGAAAAGAAACCTGACTAATATCCATGAGGATGTGGGTTCAATCCCTGGCCTTTTGCAGTGGATTAAGGATATGGTGTTGCTGTGAGCTCTGGTATAGCTTGCAGAGGTGGCTTGGATTCTGCATTGCTATGGCTGTGGTGTAGGCAGTTCCAATTTGACCCCTAGCCTGGGAACTTCCATATGCCACAGGTGTGGCCCTAAAAAAAATGCAAAAAGAAAAAAACAGAATTTGAACAGACCTATCACTAGATATGAAATAGATTCTATCACTAGATATGAAATAGATTCAACAGTTTTTTTTTTTTTAAAAAACTCCCTGCAAACAAATGTTTGGGACCAGATGGTTTCCCTGGGGAATTCTACCAAATATGCAATGAAGAAGCTATCCTTTTCAAACTATACCCCAAAACTGAAGAGGAGGGAACACTCCCAAATTCATTTTATAACGCTACCCTAATACCAAAAGCAGATGAAGATACCATCAAAAAAGAAACAGGCCAATATCTTTGATGACTATAGATGCAAAAATTCTCAACAAAATATTAGCAAACTGAATCCTACAACCATAAAAAGGACCATACTCTAGGGTCAAGTTGGATTCGTCCCAATGTTGCAAAGATGGTTCAACATAAGCAAATCAATCAATGTTATATGTCACATTAACAAAAAGACAAAAACCACATGATCATCTCAATAGATATAAAAAAAGCATTTGAAAAAAGTCAGCATCCATTTATGATAAAAACTCTCAACAAAGAGGGAAATAGAGGGAACATATCTCAACATAATAAAAGCCACTTACAACAAACCACAGCCAATGTAATACTCAAAAGTGAAAAGCTGAAAGCCTTCCTACTAAATTCAGGAATAAGACAATGTTGTCCACTCTTACCACTACTATTAAACATGGTATTGGAAGTTCTAGCCACAGCACTCAGACAAGAAAATGAAATAAACATATCCAAAAAGGAAGAGGTAAAATTGTTACTACTTGCAGATGACATGATACTCTATAGAGAGAACTCTAAAGACTTCACACAAAAAGTATTAGAACTAATAAATTCATCAAACTAGCAGGGTACAAGATTAATTCACAGAAATCTGTTGTATTTATTTACATTAATGATGAAATATCAGAAGAGAAAGTAAACAATCCCATTTAAAAATTATGTTAAAAAAAAAACCTAGTAATAAACTTAGCCAAGGAGGTGAAAGGCCTATACATTGAAAACTATAAAACCTTGATAATTCAGAGAAGTAGAAATATATCTCATGGTCTTGGATTGGAAGAATTAATATTGTTTAGCCATCCTACACAAGCAATCTTCAGATTTAATACAATCCTTATAAAAATACCCAGGACATTTTTCACAAAACTAGAACAAATAATCCTAAAATTTATAGGGAGCCAACAAAAGACTCAGAATTGCTAAAGCAATTATGCGGAGAACAAAGCTGGTGGCATAACCTTTCCAGACTTCAGACTATATTACAAAGATATTTCAATCAAAACAGTGTGGTATTGGCACAGAAACAGACATACAGATCAATGGAATGGAATAGAGACCCCAGACCTGTAGTCAATTAATCTATGATAAAAGAGGCAAGAATATACAATGGAGAAAACATAATTTCTTCAAAAAGAGGTGCTGGGAAACCTGGACAGCACATATAATTAGAATACTCCCTCACACCATATACAAAAATAAACTCAAAATAGTTTAATGGTATGACATGACACTGTAAATGTCCTAGAAGAGAACATAGTCTAAATACTCTCTGACATAAATCATAGGAAAAAATTTTCTGAAATCAGTCTCTCTTGGCAAAAGAAATAAAAACAAAAATAATAATTGAACTTAAAAGCTTTTGTACAGCAAAGGAAATTACAGACAAAATGAAAAGACCACCTATGGACTGGGAGAAAATATTTTCAAACAATATGACAGACAATGGGTTAATACCAAAATATATAAACAACACATACAACTCAATGTTGAAAAAATAAACAATGCAATAAAAAAATGAGCAAAAGACCCAAAAAGATAATTCTCCAAAGAAGACATACAGATGGCCAAAACTCATATGAAAAGATGCTTAACATCGTTAATTATTAGAGAAATGCAAATCAAAACCACAGTGAGGTACCACCTCACTAGTCAGAAAAGCTATCATCAAAAAGGCTACAGATAATAAATTCCTACACTGTTGGTGGGAATGCAAACTGGTGTATTATGGAGGACAGTATGGAGATTCCTTAAAAAACTAAAAATAGAGTTGCCATATGATCCAGCAATCTCACTCTTGGGCATATATCTGAAAAAGATGAAAACTTTAACTTGAAAAGATACATGTGCCTCATTGTTCGTAGCAGACTATTTGTAATAGCTAAGGTATGGAAACAACCCAAGTATCCATCAGCAGACAGTTGGCTTAAGAAGATATGATATATATCATATATATATGTATATATATATAATGGAATATTACTCAGCCATAGAAAACACTGAAATAATGCAACTTGAGGCAAAGTGGATGGACCTGGAGAATATTATATTTAGTGGAGTAAATCAAAGACAAATATTATATGGCATCATTTATATGGGAAATCTAAAAAATAATACAAATGAATGGATATGCCAAACAGAAACAGGCTCAGGTAGAAAACAAATTTAAGGAGTTCCTGTTGTGGCGCAGTGGGTTAAGTGCCCAACTAGTATCCATGAGGATGCAGGTTAGATCCCTGGCCTTGCTCAGTGGGTTAAGGATCCATTGTAGCTACAAACTGGTGTAGGTCACAGATGTGGCTAGGGTCTGCTGTGGCTGTGACTGTGGCTGGATGCTGCGGCTCCAATTCAACCCCTAGCCCTGTAACTTCTATATGCCACAGACGTGGCCCTAAAAAGAATAAAACAAACAAAACAGAACAAAAACAAATTTATGGTTATCAAAGAGAAAGGGAAGGTGGGAGGGATAAATTAGGAATATGGGATTAACAGATACAAACGGTAAAATAATTAAGCAACAAGAATTTATTGTCTAGCACAAGGCACTATATTCAATATATTGTAATAACCTATAATGGAACATTATCTAGAAAAATATGTATAAAACGGATCGCTTTGCTGTACACCAGAAATTTGCACAATATTGTAAATCAACTATACTTCAGGGAAAAAAAACAAAAACAAAAAACTACTCCTCTGACAGAATCCTTCTTCAGGAATCTTCCTTCCTTGTCATAGACAAGGTTCTCAAGAGCATGTCCACCTAGAATTCTCTCTCAGTTTCCACTCTGTGTTGGGTCAGGTTCTCTGAGAGACTCTGACACAGAGATTTGCATGCAGGGGATGTACTGGGTGGCACTTTTGGAAACCAGGCTGGGAATGGGATGAAGGAGGCGTGATTGGCAATGTAGATACAACAGTGGCATCATCCAATTCTAGGGAACTCTAGAGCTGGGATGGCCTTTCTGAAATGACCTGAACTAAGGCAAAGAGGACAGGCCTTCCTAACCTCACATCAACCTGTCATTGGATGCATGGGGTAGGTGCAGAAACTTGGGGAGGACAGCTTCCTTTGATAAAGGGTCCTTCCTGGAGAGGGATTTGGCCATGAGCCCAGCAGGCAACCATCCTGGCAGCTGGGAGAATGAGTGCTTCATTCCTAGAGGGGTCTTCTGGGACCCATAGCTTAGCATACACTGCATGTTCACTATCCAGCTTTCTCCAACCTGGCTTTCTTTCTCTTGAGCTCCAACTTTGTCTATGTCCAGTTGCCTACTGAAGATGGAGCCAACAGAACAAATTCAAAATGGAGCTCTCATCACCATCTACCACTCTGTTAATTCCTTCCTTCTGGTTCTTTGTCTTGGTAAATAGAAAATAGGAGGTGACTTATGAGATAAAGTCCCTCTCCTTTCACTCTTACGTGGGTTGCTGCAGGGTATGTTTGTTCTTTGCAGCCTTACTGAGGAGTTTTGTTTGCTGAGTAAACATGTTGCTGAGTGACCCAGTGTTTCTCTTTGTATGTTCTCCTGCTGAGGAACAGGAACTAGGGTGGCTGTGCAGCACAAGGTCATTCATTGCTCAGCTGTCCTTGCTCCCTTCCCCTCTTCCTCATTTTCACTTCTTTGGCCTTGTTTCTATGAAATCAATTGTTATTACCTTAACTCTGGTCTCAGGCCTGGCATTTGAAGACCTGGGAAAAGATAACATCTTTTCCCTAATGTCATGTTTCCAATAAGTCGTATTAACTCTAACATCTAAGTAGCTCTTCAAATTATCTTTTCCTTAACATCTCCATTGCCACTGCCCGAAATCAGGCACCATGAGGTCCACTTGGATCTTGGCATCAGCCTCCTTACTGGGCTCCAGGATTGCTTTCCTACAAGGTCTTCATCACTCAGTAACATGACACACAGTAAGAACATAATGTTTGTTGTAAGAGTGCACGAATAAATGAGTAGGTATATCACAGGATGCTTCATATTGTAATTGGGCTACTTTACAAAACATTAATGTGTTGGCATAAGAATTTTTCTTATATTGTGGTAAACCACAGAACACTTCCTTTCTTCTTCTCTACGTTCTTTAAGATTTAATGGGTTTTTTAGGAGGTTTAAATGCGTAGCACACGTGAATCACTTAGTTGTGCTAGGAACATAATAAGCACAAAATGTTTCATCTATCATATAATATTATTATTATTTCTCAATTTTTTTTCTATTTCCTTTTCCCCAAGGGTTAAAATAGTTTAAAAGTATTTAATTCAAAATTGAGTAAATACCCAGCCATAAAAAAGAATGAAATAATGCCATATGCAGCAACATGGATGGGCCTAGAGATTATCACACTAAGTGAAGTAAGTCAGAAAGAGAAAGATAAATACCATATGATATCACTTATATGCGAAATCTAAAATACAATACAAATAAACTTGTCTATGAAACAAAAACAGACTCACAGACATAGAGAATAGACATGTGGTTGCCAAGAGGGAGGGGGAGTAGGAGAGTAATGGATTGGGAGTTTGGGATTAGCAGGTGCAAACTATTATATATAGGGTGGATAAACAATAAGGTCCTACTGTATAGCATAGGGATCTGTGATAAACCATAATGGAAGAGAATATGAAAAGGTGTCTATATGTGTATATATGTGTGTGTATATATATATATATATATATATAACCGAATCACTTTACTATATAGTAGAAATTCACATAACATTGTAAATCAAGTATACTTATGTTAATAAGTTTTAAAAAATTGAGTAAATTCCATTTCCTATATTTAGCACTCTAGGAAACAAAATGCAATAGAAATCTATGTGGTCATCAGCCTAAAAATTGACACTCTAGAATTGAGTAATGTTTCTGCAATATGTTTTTGTGGATATAAAATAGAATTGAAACCTTGAGGTTTTAAAATTCTTATTCAATTTAGAAAAGTTAAAAAAGAAAAATAAATCTGGTTTTCCTTAAGCTTTCAAATTCAAATTATAATTCTTATGTTAGAAACAAATAAATGCAGGGAGTTACTTGATTATTGTTTGATTGACTAGCAGAACAGACTAAATTCCCTTAAACAGTTTGTCCTGTTTGTATCTTAATTTATGAAATTCCCTTGAACCTTTTAGGCTGCATTTATAATAGACTCTGATTTTTTAAAAGCAGTTCTACTGCCTAACTTACCTACCCAAACGTTCCCATTCTAATAAATCTAATGGAAATCATGAATGTGGTCCTTCTCAAGTTAATCATGTACATTTCAATTTTATTTACAAACTTGCGTAATTCTCCTTATCTTCAATCTGAAGGTCTAAGTCTAAAACAAATTAGTCAGTTATACATTTTAAGTTAGAATTAAAGCTCAAATCTATCAAAGTTCCTTGAATCTTTTAAAAATGCCAAATGCTTAAAATATAAAATAATATAGAGATCATTTCTAACTGTGTGGAAAAAAAATTAACAGCATGGTTTGGTTTATTTCAGCATCCCTATATTTAATTCTAAACATTCCAGAGTTGGCAGATAGACTTTATCATCTCAAGTAAGTTGGGTTACTTTTGGCCAAGAGTTCTGACTGGAATATAGTTGTCAGGTCTGAGTGCCAGGGTGCCTGGTCTACACTGAGGGGAATGCTGAGCACCTTTTAAGTAGTCACAGCAATAACAAGTGACTCCTTGTTCATGCCCTGCAAATGGGGCTATTTTCACAGCTGACCTTCTGGTTTCAAATTAGACCATTATTCAATTCTTTCTTCTGATTTGAGTCTGAAGCTCTGGTTAGTTTACCTCCTGATTGGAGTTAATTAATCTCTTTACCACTGGTTAATTTGAATTTTTTTCCCCCATTTACTTCTCATGTTTGGATATTGGCTACAGTTCTAAAGTTATTTATACTATCAGGCACATTGCTGTCATTTACGAGAAAGGAAAATACAAAAAAGTATTGAGCATAATTTACGTGCCATACATGTCAGTATATATGTATATGTATTTTATTTACTCTTTTCACAATTGTATTATATGGGCTCTATATCATGTGCCTATATCATACAGGATATATGGATAAGGGAATTTGACAGATGAGGAAACTGAGGCTCAGAAAATTAAGTGGCTATTAAGTTTCAGAGCAAAGATACAGCCTAGTTGTAACTCTGTAACTCACAGGCTGTACTCAGGGGAATTTCATGTAAGCCATCTGAGATTTCTAGCTAGAAAAGAAGCTTGATCACACATGCAGAACCCTCTTGGGGTTCTTTTTATTTTTTTATATCCTAGTATAAGTAGAATATCTAAATTTTAATGGAAAACAGAGTGAAAGAATCATCAAAGTATGTTGGTTAATACAGTTCTCCTTATTTGATGGATTCTTCTTAAAAATTAAAAAAAATTTATGCAGTTTTTAAAGATTACTTTCCATTTACAATTATTACAAAATATCAGCTATATTTCCTATGTTGTATAATACATCCTTAAGCCTATCTTATAGTATAAGCCTATACTTACAGTATACTTATAAGTATACTATCTTATACTCAATAGTTTGTACCTTCCACTCCACCTCCTCTATGTTGCCTCTCCCCCTTTCCCACTAGTAACCACTAATTTGTTCTCTAGATCTGTGAGCCTGTTCCTTTTTTTGTTATACTCTCTATTTTGCGTTATTTTCTAGATTTCATATGTAAGTGATAGTCTTTCTCTGTCTGACTTACTTCGCTTAACATTAATACCCCCCAAATCCCTTCATGTTACAGCAAATGGGAAAGTTTCATTCTTTATCCATTCTTCTGTTGATGGCCACTTAGGTTGTTTCCATGTCTTAGCAATTGTAAGCAATACTGCTATGAACATTGAGGTGCATGTATCTTTCTAAACAGTGTTTTTGGTTCTTTCAGATATATGGGGTTGTCTTTTTAAAAAATTATTTTTCCTGCTTTTTGTAACAGAGTGGTCATGAATGATTTGGGGTTGCAGCTGTGAGTTGGACTTTTGACACTTGCTCTTCCCTCCTGTGAGGGATCATATCTTAGTGGGCCAACTGGTGAGCTTCAAGATAGGAGACTGGACTCCTTTAGGACAGACTCATGCTGGAGGCCACCTTTAGGTCTCAGGGCTTTCCTGTTACCCAATCGGTAATTCTCAAGCTCTACACAAAAGCCAAGAATGAAGTACCTGTCGTGGCTCAGTGGAAACGAATCTGACTAGTATCCATGAGGACTTGGGTTCAATCCCTGATCTTGCTCAGTGGGTTAAGGATCTGGCATTGCTGTGAACTGTGGTGTACGCTGCAGACCTGTCTTGGATCTGGTGTTGCTGTAGTTATGGTGTAGGCCGGCAGCTGTAGCTCTGAATCAACCCCTAGCCTGGGAACCTTCACATGCCTCAGGCGCAGCCCTTAAAAAAGAAAAGGCCGAGAACAATACCCTGCAGTTTCAACTGTTAGCTATGATGCCCAGGTGATTTCCTTTTCCCTCCCTCCTTCCTTCCTCCCGCCCTCCCTCTTTCACTCTGCTGAAGTTCAGTGATCAAATCAGAACATTTGAAACCAACGTAATGCTCTTATCTAATCTGCAGACCTTCAGAACCCCCTCAGAGACCATAAAATGATGGGTAGGGGAGCCTGTGTGTTCTGCAGTAGTTTGCCTCCTCTGTCTACATCCTCAGGTTGAGTCACAGATCTTGTAAGAAGGACTAGAGAAAGTGAGGCCATGAGAGTCCAGCAGCAGGGACCCCTGTGTGCATCAGGGTGGCCATGTCATGGAACCAATCAAAAATCTAAGGCTTGTAGGAGAGCTTATAAATAACCTGGACTAAGACACAGTCTAAGCTCATTTTGTAGGCAAGAATCAGGCCCACAGAGGTAAGCAGCTTGCCCAAAGTCACAAACTTAGTTATCATAAATGCTTCATAATATGACTTAAAACGAAATAAGCTTTTTCAAAAGTAATCCATGGGTTGAAACACATGCATTCAGATGGGTGTCATCCTGGCCAACTGTCTACCTAATTCTAGCAAGTGCCATGGCTAGAACTTTTCTGAAATTCTCTTATCAAGGGGGAGCTGAGAATTTGCTTTGGCTGGTTGCTATATTCATTCATTCTTTCATTTGAATAATACTGACATATTTTTCTGATTTTTTTTTTAGACTAGAATCCTACGAATACTCTTTTTTTTTTTTTTTTAAATAGATCCCTGTATAAATAATTTGGTTTGGTTTCCTTTTGTTATATTCTAGTATGACAGATACTCCCTAATTAACTTAATTGGACTCTTGTGTTTCCTAAGCCTCCTAGATAACCCATTTCTACCTAGATCAATTCAATCTATGTTAGTGTTTCCCAAACTGCTAATCACTCGGGATACTTGTTAGACACACATATTCAAACACACCTTGGCTTTCCAAACCAGACTTTCCATGTGACTGGAAATCAAAAATTTTAATTATTAAACAAGGATGCAAATTTTATAAAGTAATGATTCTGTGTTAGTTTGAGGAGTTTTAACTCTCTGCTGGCAGCTTCATCCCAAATCCTCTTACATGTGGATTATCCCTAGGCCCTGAGAACAATGCCAATACAACTTTTTGGTCTATGGCCGAGTCATTGCAATAAATATACAGCTTCCTAACACAGGCAATTCATCATCATGTGGGTGTCTGCTTTGAAAGGGAGTGAGCTCCCCAGGATGATTAGGTATGTCTCATGCCAAGTCTTAGTACTTTATAGTGACAGCTGTTCTTCAGCAATTCAGGAGGAAATGGGTGGTCTCCACACTGCCATTTCAGAGTTGGATGATAAAGGCAGTCAGTCTTTCAGTCACCAAGATCTGTTGACTAGACCACTTGATCAAGCACCAGGGCTGCTTCAGTGACCCCAACAATCCCGGTGCTGTTGTGAACAGACTGACAGCCGGCTGGGGCTGCAGTCATCTCAGTTGCCTTCCATTCCTACCAGTAGGGCCGTCTGCAATAGCTGCTCATGAATTCACCCTTTGGATTTCAGTCTTTTGCCTTAGAACATCGTGCCCTTTCTTCATTAACACAACATTTAATAAATGTAATTATTATAGTGAGTGATTACTTTGTGCAAGGCACTGTGAGGTGGTGGAGCAGCAGGGAAAGGTACTAAGAAAAATAAATACTCAGCCAAGTTGTCAAGGCTATAAAAATCCTTAAGCAGCAGTTCCTGCTCTAAAGGAACTTAAGTTCACTAGGGGGATAAAATAAATAAATAACTATTAAAACTTGGCAATGAGAATAGTCAAAGAAAGGCAGGTATAAAGCAAACATTTTTGTTGTGGTAATTAAAACAGTTTTGTACTGATGTAAGAATTCATGTAATAATGAAATTGAATAGTGAGCATAAAAATGGTTCTAAACATATAAAAATAGTTTATGTTTGATAATAGCCTCATTTCAAATTGGTGAGGAAAATAATGCATATTACTCAACAGTTATAGTGTGACAACTGGCAAGGCTTCTGAAAAATAAATTAAGCTGAATTCTTTTTTTTTTTAAATTTAAATTTTTCTTTTTTGTCTTTTTAGGGCCACACCCGTGGCATATGAAGTTTCCCAGGCTAGGGGTCTAATTGGAGCTGTAGCCGCCAGTCTATATCACAGCTCCCAGCAACGCTGGATCCTTAACTCACTGAGCGAGGCCAGGGATCAAACTCACAAACTCATGGTTCCTAGTCGGATTTGTTTCTGCTGCGCCATGACGAGAACTCATAAGCTGAATTCTTAACTCACTCCTCACAGCAAATTAATTCTAAATGGATTTAAATGTAAAAAATTAAACCATATATATATGTGTGTGTATATATATATATATATACATATGAGAAAACTTAGGTAAGAGGCTTTCTAATTTAAGTATACAGATTTTTTCTAAGCATGAAAAACCCAGCAACCTTTATTTATTTATTTATTTATTTGTCTTTTTAGGGCCGCACCCAGGGCATATGGGGGTTCCCAGCCATGGAATCAAACCATAGCCACAGGTGCCAGCTTACACCACAGCGATGCCAGATCTGAGCTGTGTCTGCCACCTACACTGCAGCTCATGGTAACGCTGGATCCTTAACCCACTGAGTGAGGCTAGGGATTGAACCTGCGTCCTCATGGCTCCTAGTCAGATTTGTTTCTGCTGGGCCACGATGGGAACTCCAACCTTTTTTTTTTTTTAATTAAAAAAAATTCTTTTTGGCCACACCTGCAGCATGAGGAAGTTCTGGGGTCAGGGATTGAACTGCACAACAGCAGTGATAATGCCAGATCCTTAACCCACTGTGCCACCAGGGAATTCCATAGCAACCTTTTTAAAAGGGTAATTTTCAATACATAAAAATCCAAAACACATCATAAACAAAGTCAAAGACCAATGACAATGGAAAAAATATTGCTATCACATATGACAAAGGGCTAACATTCGTAATAGCCAAAGAACTCTTACAAGTTGATAGAACGATAGAGAACACATAGAAGGATAAAAAGAGACATGAATTGGGATTTCATTATGGAAGAATTACAAATGGCCAATAGGTAAATAAAAAATATACTTCAATAATAAAAGAAATGCAAATTAAAGCCTTTTTTTTTGCCTATTTGGTTGAAAAAAAATTTTTTTATTGATAAAATGCCCAGTAAGATTTGCTATCAGTGGAGTATAAGTTGGTGTATACTTTGAGGAACAACTTGGCAACATTTGTTGAAAATGGAAATGTGGATTCTCTGTAATTCAGAAATTCTATGTTTACAAAATTACAGGTTTGCTCAAATAACTGTGCAAAGGTATGTGTACAAGGTCATTTATTGTAGCCCTGTTAATTATATGAAGCACTGGCAACAATCAATTAGGTTATATAGATTATAGTATATCCACATGATAGGATGCTCTGATCTGATGAGCTCTGTGATGCATAATTGCTTAACAGAATTTTTTTGAATGGAGAATCATTAAAAACTGATACATACATACCTTAAAAAAATTTCACTGAAACTATCCAAATTTGAATGATTTATTAATCTTTTGCTAAGACAAGGATTGTTTGAGTAAGGGTTTGCTGAGTAGAATTCTACTTATCTTTCTCTCATAAGCCACACCTACAATGTCTCTGCTCACCTTCCCAATCTTGTCTTCTTTTCCCTCACTCACACTGACCTCCTCTCTGACACTCTAGCTGCTAAATGTTTCCCCACTGCACAGCCTCTGCCCTAGTGATTCTCCTTTCTTCTTGCTTCTTTGCATGGGTGGCTCTTTTCCTTTTTTAAAAAAAATTAATAAAGCAAATTTTATTGAGATATAATTGATGTACAATATTGTAGGTTGCAGGCATATAATAGAGTGATTTACAATTTTTTAAGGTTATACTCCATATATAGTTATTATAAAATATTGTTTATATTTCTTGTGTTGTACAATATATCCTAATAGTTTATTTTACACATAATAATTTGTACTGCTTAATCCCCTAGCCCTTAATCCCCCTTTTCCCTCTCCCCGCTGGTAGCCATTAATTTGTTCTGTGAGTCTGTTTCTTTTTAGTTATATTCATTAGTTGGTTTTATGCTTTAAATTACACATAAAAGTGGTATCACACAGTATTTTTCTTCTCTGCCTGACTTATTTCATTTAGCATAATGCCCTCCAAGTCCATTCATGCTGCTGAAAAAGGCAAGATTTCATTTTTTCTGGCTGAGTAGTATTCTACTGTGTGTGTGTGTGTGTGTGTGTGTGTGTGTGTATGTGTGTGTGTGTACACACTCATCTTCTTTATCCATTTATCTGTTGATGAACACCTAGGTTGCTTCCCTCTCTTTGCAGTTGTAAATAATGCTGAATGAACATTGGGGTGCATATATCTTCTTGAATTAGTGTTTTTGTCTTTTTTTTGGGTATATGGATGGCTCTTTTCCATGTTTTCAATTTCAATCTAAATGTCACTTCAAAGTCACTTTCTCTGATGACCCTCATATCATTTAGGATAATTCCCCTTGCAAGTAACAGAAATTCCAGTTTAAATTGAGTTATAAAAAGGAAATTTATTATCTCACGTAACTAAACAACTGGTCATAGATCTGGCCTATGATTACACCATAGCCACAGTTTAAATTAAATGACAAAGATCAGTTTTCCATTTTTCACTCTGCTTCCTTGGTGTTGGCATAATTCTTCTCTCCTCCCTAGAGGCTGTCAACAGCTCATCCAAAGTCTGGATATTGAATCAAATGCACATTGTCCCTGATAATACCAATATGGATCTTGAGCTCATTTATCTTAGGTAATTTTTACAGAAACAGAGCCTGAGGTAGGTGGTTAGTGCTCTTTGGGAAATGCCTGTGAGGTATCAATTATCTTTTCTGACCAAAATGGGATGAAACTGGAAATCAGTAACAGGAGAAAAATTGGAAAATTCATAAATGTGTGAAAAAAAATAAACAACACATTCCTAAACAACCAGTGGGCCAAAGAAAAAATTGGAAGGAAAATTTAAAAAGTATCTTTAAATGAAGGAAAATGGAAACACAACATATCAAAGCTTTTGAGATGCAGCAAAAGCAGTTCTAAGTGGTGAGTTTTATAGTGATAAACACTTACATTAAGAAAAAAGAGGGAGTTCTTGTCATGGCTTGGTGGAAATGAATCTGACTAGTATCCATGAGGATGCTGGTTTGATTCCTGCCTTGCTCAGTGGGCTAAGGATCTGGCATTGCTGTGAGATATGTTGTAGGTTGCAGACATGGCTTGGATCTGGTGTTGCTGTGGCTGTGGTGTAGGCCAATGGCTACAGCTCCAACTCAACCCCTAGCCTGGGAACCTCCATATGCTGTGGGTGTGGCCCTAAAAAGACAAAAAAAAAAAAAGAAAAGAAAAGAAAGATCTTAAATAAACAACCAAACTTTTATCTCAAGGAACTAAAAAAAGAACAAACAAAGCCCAGAGTTAACAGAAGGAAAAGAAGATCAAGTAGAAATAAATCAATAGAGACTAGGAGAACAATAGAAGAGATCAACAAAACTAAGAGTTGGATTTTTGAAAAGATAAATAAAATTGACAAACCTTTAGGTAAGCTAAACAAGAAAAGGAGAGAAGACTCAAAATCAGAAATGAAAGAGGACACATCACAGCTGATGGTACAGAAATACAAAGGATTGTTGGCAACTTCTATGAACAATTATACACCAACAAATTGGAAACCTAAAAAAGACTGATACATTCCTAAAAATATACACCCTACCAAGCCTGAATCAAGAAGAAATAGAAAATCTGTGTAGACCGATAATAAGTAAAAGAGATTGAACCAGTAATCAAAAATCCCCCAACAAAGAAAAACCCAATATTGCATGACTTTACTGGTAAATTCTATCAAACATTTGAAGAATTAATACCAATCCTTCTCAAACTCTTCCAAAAAATTGAAGAGGAGGAAACACTTTAAAGCATTTTACAAGGCCAAATATTTTATAAGGCCAGTGTTACCCTGGTACTGGAGCCAATAAGAACACTACAAGAGAAGAAAACTAGAGGCCAGTATCTCTGATAAGCATAGATGCAAATATCTTCAACAAAATATTGGGAAACCAAATAAACAACACATTAAAAGAATCATTCCCATGATCAAGTGAGATTTATGCTGGGATGCAAAGTTTGTGTAACATATTCAAATCAATAAATGTGATATGCCATATTAACAGAATGAAGAATAAAAACCACATGATTATCTCAATAGATGCAGAAAAAACATTTGATGAAACTCAGCATCCTTTCATATTAAAAAAACTCAATAAACTAGATATAAAGGAGTGTTCCTGGACATAATAAAGGCCATATCTGACAAGCCAACAGCTAATATCCTACTTAATAGTGAAAAGCTGAAAGTTTTTCTTTTACAATGAGGAACAAGAGGATGCCCACTCTCACCATTTCTCTTTAACATAGTACTCATCAGAACAATTAGGCAAGAAGAAGTAAAGCCATCTAAATCAGAAAGAAGTACAGTTGTCTCTGTTTGCAGATGACATGATCTTATATGGAAAACCCTGGCCAAAAAAAAAAAAAAGACAAACTATTAAAAGTAATAAATTAATTCAGTAAAGTTTCAGGATACAAAGTCAACATATAAAAATCAGTTGTATTTCTATACACTAACAATAAACCACCTGAAAAACATATTAAGAAAATAGTCCTATTTATAATAGTCTCAAAAATAATGAAATCCTTAGGAATAAGTTTAACCAATAAGGTGAAAGATCTATACATTAAAAACTATAAAACACTGATGAAAGAAATTGAAGACAAATAAATGGAAAAATAATCAATGTTCATGGAAGTATTAATATTTTTAAAATGTTTGTGCTACCCAAAGTAATCTATAAACAGTGTAATCTCTTTTAAAATTTTAATGGTATTTTTCACAAAAAATAGAAAAAAAACAGTCATAAAATTTGTATGGACCCCAAGAGAGCCTGAACAGCCAAAGCAATCTTTAGCAAGAAAAAACAAAGCTGGAGGCATCATACTTCTTACTTCAAATTATATTACAAAGTTACACTGTTCAAAACAGTATGGTACTGGCATTAAAAAGAAACGCATATATCAGTAGAACAGAGAAGGGAGCCCAGGAAAAAACTTACCCATATGCAGTCAACTGATCATCAGCAGAGGTGTTTAGAATACACACAGGGGCAAGGAGAGTTTCTTCAATTTATGATATTGGGAAAACTGGACATACATGTGCAAAAGAATGAAATTGGACCCTTTCTTACACCATACACAAAGATCAACTCAAAATGGATTAAAGACTTACATGTAAGACCAGAAACCATAAAACTCCTAGAAGAAAACATGGAGAAAGCCCCTTAATATTGATCTTCACAATGATTTTTTGGATTTGACACCAAAAGCACAAGCAACAAAAGCAAAAATCAACAAATGGGACTGGATCAAATTGCAAAGCAACAAAATTAAAAAGCAACTTACAGGATAGGAGAAAATATTTGCAAATCATATATCTAATAAGGGATTAACATCCAAAATATGCGAGAAATTCATATAACTCAATGAAAAAAAAAACTCTGACTTAAAAAACCCCAAATAACCTAACTAAAAATAACCAAAGAACTTGAAGAGATGTCTTTCCAAAAACGACATACAAAAATTGCAACCTGGTGCATGAATATCACTAATTATTATATAAATGCAAATCAAAACCACAATGAGCTATTACCTTACATCTGTTAGGATGATTACTGAAAAAATCAAAAGATAAGTGTTGGTGAGCATGTGGGGAAAAGGGAACCCTTATACACTATTGATGGAAATGTAAATTGGTATAGCCATTATGGAAAACTGTATGGGGGCTCCTAAAAAATTGAAAATAGAAATACCCTATGATCCAGAAATCCCACTTCTGGGATTTATCCAAAGGGAATGAGATCACTATCTTCTTTTTTTTTTCTCCTGATCTTTATCTAAAATTTTTTTTTAATCAAAGTATAGTTGATTTACAATGTTGTGCCCATTTCTACTGTACAGCAAAGTGACTTAATCTTACATATATATACTTCTTTTTAAAAAAATATTATTTTCCATCATGGCTTATCCCAGGAGATTGGATAAGTTGCCTGTGCTATATGGTAGGACCTTTTTTTATCCATTCTAAATGTAATAGATTGCATCTCCTAATCCCTAATTCCCAGCCCATCCCACTCCTTCCCCTCTCCCCCTTGGCAACCACAAGTTTGTTCTTTACATCTGTGAGTCTTTTCCTGTTTTGTAGATAAATTCATTTGTATTGTATGTTAGATTTCACATAAGTGATATCAAACAGTATGTGTTCTTCTCTTTCTGACTTACTCCACTTAGTATGATAATCTCTAGTTGCATCCATGTTGCTGTGAATGGCACTATTTTGTTCTTTTTAAATGGCTGAGTAGTATTCCATTGTATATATGTACCACATCTTCTTTATCTACTCCTCTGTTGATGGACATTTAGGTTGTTTCCATATCTTAGCTATTGTGAATAGTGCTGCTATGAACATAGGGGTGCATATATCTTTTTAAATTATAGTTTTGTCCATATACATATATATACACCCAGGAGTGGGATTGCTGGATCATAAGGTAGTTCTGTTTTTAGTATTCTGAGGAATTCCATACTGTTTTCTGTGATGGTTGTTACCAATGTACATTCCTACCAACAGTGTGAAAGGATTCCCTTTTCTCCACACCTTTTCCAGCATTTGTTATTTATAGACTTATTAATAATGGCCATTCTGACCAGTGTGAGGTGATACTTTATTGTAGTTTTGATTTTCATTTCCCTAATAATTAGTGATGTTGAGCATCTTTTCATGGGCCTACTAGCAATCCATATGTCTTCTTTGGAGAAATATCCATTTAGGTCATCTACCCATTTTTCAGTTGGGTTGTTTGGTTTTTTTGTTGTTGTTATTGAGTGGTATGAAATGTTTGTATATTTTGGAGATTAAGACCTTATCCTTTGCATTGTTTGCAAATATTTTACCTCATTCTGTAGGTTGTGTCCTCCTTTTGTTTATGGTTTCCTTTGCTGTGCAAAAGCTTGTAAGTTTGATTAGGACCCATTTGTTTATTTTTGTTTTTCTTTCTATTGCCTTGAGAGACTGACCTAAGAAAACATTAATACAATTTATGTCAGAGAATGTTTTGCCTGTCTTCTTTTCTGAGAGTATTATGGTGTCGTGTCTTATGTATAATCTTTAAACAGTTTATTTTTGTGCATGATGAGGGTGTGTTGTAATTTCATTGATTTATGTGCAGCTGTCCAGTATTCCCAGTACTACTTACTGAAGAGACTGTCTTTTTTTCCATTTTATATTCTTGCCTCTTTTGTCAAAGATTAATTCACCATAAGTGTCTGGTTTTATTTCTGGGTTCTCTATTCTGTTCCATTGGTCAGTGTGTCTATTTTTGTACCAGTACCATACTGTCTTGATTACTGTATGAAGTCTGGGAGAGTTAAGGCTTCTATTGAAGAATTAATTGATTTTAGGTGTCTTGTTTATTTCTGGGCTCACTATTGTGTTCTATTGATCTGTATGTCTGTTTTTGTACCAATACCATGCTGTTTTGATTACTGTAGCTTTATATTATAGTCTGAAGTCTGGGAGAGTTGTGCCACCTGCTTTGTTTTTTTCCCCTTAGAATTTCTTTGGTAATTCTAGGTCTTTTATAGTTCCATATAAATTTTTGGATTATTGGTTCTAGTTCTGTGAAAAATGTCATGGGTAATTTGATAGGGATCACATTAAATCTGTAGATTGCTTTGAGTAGTATGGCCATTTTAACAATATTACTTCTTCTAGCCCAAGAGCCTGGGATATCTTTTCATTTCTTTGAATCCTCTTTCATTTCCTTTATTAATGTTTTATAGTTCTCAGCATGTAAATCTTTACCTTCTTGGTCAGGTTTATTCCTAGTTGTTTTGTGGTTTTTTTTTTTTTTAACATCCCTTTTCTAATATTTCATTGTTATATATGAATTACAACTGTTTTTTTTAATGTTAATATTGTATCTGGCTATTTTTCTGAATTCATTTATCAGAGTAGTTTTTGTCTGAAGACCTTAGGGTTTTCTTTATATAGAATATTATGTTATCTGCATATAGTGACAATTTTACCTCTTCCCTTCTAATTCAGATATTTTTATTTCTTCCTCATGTCTGATTGCTCTGGCCAGGATTTCCAATATTAAGTTGAATAAGTGGTGATAATGGGCATCCTTGTCTTCTTCCAGATTTTAGTGGGAAGGCTCTCAGTTTTTCTCTGTTGAGTATTATACTGGCTGTGGGTTTGTCATAAATAGCTTTTATTATGTTGAGATATGTTCCCTCTATACATACTTTGGTAAGTTTTTTTTTTATCATGAGTGGATGTTGAATTTTGTCAAATGCTTTTTCTGCATCTATTGAGATGATGTGATTTTTTACTTTTCTTTGTTAATGTGGTATGTTACATTGATTGATTTGTGCACTTGTGAACTTGGGATGAATCCCACTTGGTCATAGTGTATGATCTTTTTTATATGTTATTGGATTCGGTTTACTAAATATTTGTTGAAATTTTCTGCATCTATATTCGTCAATGATATTGGCCTATAGTTTTCTCTTTTGGTGGTATTTTCATCTTGTTTTGGTATTAGGGTGATGATGGCTTCATAGAATGTCTTTGGAAGTGTTCCCTCCTCTTCAGTCTTTTGGAAGATTTTAAGAAGGATGGGTATAAGTTCTTTGTATGTTTGGTAGAATTTTCTTTTGAAGCCATCTGGTTCTAGACTTTTGTTTGTAGGAGGTATTTTTTATTACACACTCAATTTCATTTCTAGTGATGGGTCTCTTCAAACGATCTGTTTCATCTTGATGCCGTTTTGGTGGGCTATACATTTCTAGAAAGTTGTCTATTTCTTCAAGGTTGTCAAATTTGTTGACATATAATTTTTCATAATATTCTTGTTTTTTTTTGTATTTCTGTGGTATCTAAGATTTCTTTTTTTAAATTTCTTATTTTGTTTATTTGGGTTCTCACTCTATACTTGGTGAATCTGGCCAGAGGTTTGTCAATTTTGTTTAACTTTTCAAAGAAACAGCCCTTGGTTTTGTTGATATTTTTCTGTTTTTTTTTTATAACCTCTATTTTATTGATTTTTTCTCTTTCTTTTTCCTTTCTTTCTTTTTTTTTTTTTAGGGCCACAAGTATGGCATGTGTCACACGGCAGTTCCTGGGTGAGAGATCTAATCAGAGCTACAGCTTCCAGCCTATGCCACAGCAATGCTGGGTCCAAGCCACATCTGCAACATACACCACAGCTCATGGCAGTGCTGGATCCTTAACCCACTGAGGGAGGCCAGGGATCAAACCAACATCCTTATGGATACTAGTCATGTTTACTTCTGCTGAGCCACAATGAGATCTCCTTCTTTCTGATCTTTATGATTTCCTTCCTTCTGGTGACTTTAGGTTTTAGGCTTTGTTTGTTCTTTCTTTTTTTTCTAATTCTTTTAGATGGTAGGTTAGGTTGTTGTTTTGAGATTTTTCTTCTTTTTTGAGGAAGGCCTGTATTGTTATGAACTTCCCTCTAAGAACTGTTTTTGTGGCATCCAATAGATTTTGTATGGTTGTGTTTCCTTTCTTGTTTATCTCAAGGTATTTTTTAAATTCCTTTTTTATTTCCTCATAGACACACTGTTTTTTTTAATAGCATGTTTAATTTCCATGTGGTTGGTTTTTTCTCATTTCTTTTCCTGTGATTGATTTCTAGTTTCATGCCATTGTGGTCAGAGAAGAACTTGAAATAATTTCTATACTCTTAAATTTTTTGGTGTTAATTTTATGCCCCAGTATGTGGTTAGGCCTAGAGAATGTTCCATGTGTACTTGAAAAGAATTTATATTCTCTCTCTCTCTTTTTTTTGGATTTAATATCCAGAAAATATCAATTAAGTCTAAGTGTTCTATTGTGTCATTTAAGATTTCTGTTACCTTATTGATTTCTGTCTAGAAGGTCTGTGCATTGATATGAGTGGGGCATTAAAATCTCCTATTATTATTGTATTCCCATCAATTTCTCCTTTTATGTCTATTAGTATTTGCTTTTTTGTATTTGGGTTCTCCTATATTAGGTGCCTAGATGTTGATGATTAATATCCTCTTCTTGAATTGATCCTTTTATCATTAAATAGTGTCCTTCTTTATTTTTCCTTATGGCCTTTGTTTTAAAGTCTATTTTGTCTGATATGAGTATTACAACTTCTGGTTTCTTGTCATTTCCATTTGCATTAAATATCTTTTTCCATCCCCTCATTTTCAGTGTATGGATGTCCTTTGCTCTAAGGTGGGTCTCTTGTAGGTAGCATATGGTAAGCTCTTTGTAAATTTCTTTAAAAATCCAGTCTTCCACTCTTTGTCTTTTGATTGGAGCATTTATTCCATTGACATTTAAGGTAATTATTGATAAATATGTATTTATTGCCATTTTAATCCTTGTTTTTCAGTTGATTCTGTTTCTGCTTTGTTCCTTGATTTTTCTTTTTGCGGTTTGGTGATTTCCTTTTATTTTATGCATGTATCCTCCTCTTTTTGTTTTTTGTAGCTCTATTGTATGTTTTTGGTTTGTAGTTGCTCTGTTTTTTTGAGTATGTGACTCTTTCTGTATATGCTTGCTTTAGCCTGATAGTCATATCATTCCAAAAAAAAAAAAAAAGAAAGAAAGAATCTACCTTTTCTTACTCTCTTTCCCACATGCTATGATTTTGATGTCCCTTTTTACATTTTCATGTTTATCCTTTTGCTGTTCCTTTTATTTATCATCACTTTCATGAATAGGTTTTTTTTTTTTTTGACTTGTATACTAGCTTATTTAAGTGATTAATTTCCAAGTGTGATTTCCTCCATTCTATATCCTCTTACTTCTTTCCTATTTATTGGAGACCTTTCAGTATTTCTTTTAGAATGGGTTTAGTATTGCTGTGTTCTTTTAGTTTTTGTTTGTCTGAGAAATTCATTATTTCTCCTTCTATGTCAAATGATAATTTTTCTGGGTGGAGTATTCTAGGATGCAAATTTTTCCCTTTTAGAATTTTGAATATATCTTGCCACTCTCTTCTGGCCTGCAGCATTTGTGTAGAGAAATCAGCTGATAGCCTTATGGAAAGTCCCTTATAAGTAACTCTTTGTTTTTCTCTTGCCACCTTGAGAATTGTTTCTTCATCTTTAACTTTGCCATTTTTATTCTGTCTTGGTGTTGGTCTGTCTGGGTTTATTTTCTTGAAGACCCTCTGTGCTTCCTGTATCTGAGTATTTGTTTCCTTTTCTAGATTTGGGAAATTTTCAGCTGTAATTTCTTCAAATACATTTTCAATCCCCCTTTCTCATTTTTCTCCTTCCGTGATTGCTATTATGCCTAGATTGGCACACTTTATATTATTTCGTAGATCTCTTATATTGCATTTATTTATTTATTTATTCATTTATTTTCATTTGCCTTTCAGTCTGCTGCCCTTATTGGATGATTTCCATTATTCTATTTTCCAAGTCACTTATTCATTTGTCTGCATTATATTCATTCTGCTGTTCATTGCTTTTAGCTTACCTTTCATTTTGGCAAATGAATTTTCTAATTCTTCTAGGCTCATCTTTATTTTCTAGTTCTTTTTTATAGTAATGTGCATTACTATTGATAGCCATTCTTAACTCCTATTTTCTTTATCTCCTTTTTGAATTCAATGTCTATTTCATTTTGCTTATATTTTTCTTACTTTGTGAGTTTAGGGGAAACAATGATCTACTGTAGTCTTGGAGGGCTGTTTATATGCAGGAGCGTCCCTGGGTAGCTTGTGTGGATTTACTATTTTTTTTTTTTTTTGGTGTGAGGGCTTCTTTTGGTTTGTATGCTTGCTATCTCTTTCTTCAGTGTGTGCAGGCCATTATCCCCTTGATAGTGGGTATACATGTGCATTGCTCACAGATACTTCCAAGGAGGTGGAGGCAATGGGCAGTGCCTGCAGATGGCACATGGTCTTTGGGCCTTCAGCAGTAGCAGTGACCCCCCAAGGAGGCAGAGGTGGAACCCAGTGATTGGGGTCTTGTGCAACAACAACAGTTGGAGGTTCCTGGGGAGGTGGGGTGAGGATGAGAGGCACACCCAGTTGCAGGGCCTTTGTAGTAGCATTTGTACTTGGAGTGTTGAAGGCAGTAGGCACTTGGGGGACCACCCATCTCTGGAGTCTGAGATTGCTACAGTGGCTTGCACCCATCCACATAGCCTGATCCAAGTGGTTCCCTGATGAGAGCCCCTGCACATGCACAGAGAAAGATGTTTCTATGATGGTTCCACTCCAATGCTTTGCTTCTCTGGCAGGCCCAGGACTCCTGCATTCCCTTGCTATGGTGCAATACTCCTTTAGCCCCCTCATGCTGTTTCTACACAGCCAAGCCCAGTCTCTCCTGGAGGACTGATCTCCAAAGTCTCAGTGCCCAACCCCCACCTGAATGTCTCAGGCTATGATGAGCAGGGTGGAGGTACTGATTGTCTGGGTAGCTCTCTCTCTGTTCAGCCCTCCTCAGACCAGCTGCTTTTTTTATTTCCAAGGCTTTTAGGTTACCCCTTTGTCCTGGCTAATCTCCCCTCTAGTCAGGAGGCCTCCCTATGTCAGATTCCTTTCCTCTTTCACAGCTCCCTCCAGGAGTGCTGGTCCCATCCTAATTTTTTTTTTCTTCTTTCTCTCTCTCCTTTTTTTTCTCTTTTGTCCTACCCAGTAATGTGGAGGTTTTCTTGCCCTTTTTGGAAGTCTGAGGTCTTCTGCTAGTGTTCTGTAGATGTTCTGTAAGAATTGTTCTACATGTAGATTTTTTTTTCTTGATGTCTTTGTGGGAGAAGGTGAGCTCCACATCTTACTCCTGCTATCTTAATTCTGGCCCCTGAAATCACTACCTTGAAGAGATATTGGCACTCCCCTGTTTGTTGCAGCATAATTCACAATTACCAGCACATGGAAACAATCTATATATCTGTCAGTGGATGAATCGGCAGGGAAGGTGTGGAATAATATTCTGTCTTTAAAAAGAAGGAAAATAGGAATGTCCTGTTGTAGCACAGGAGAAATGAATCCAACTAGTATCCATGAGGATGTGGGTTCAAGCCCTGGCCTCACTTAGTGGGTTGGTGATTCAGTGTTGCCATGAGTTGTGGTGAAGGTCGTAGATGCGGCTCGGACCCTGTGTTACTGTAGGCTGGCAGCTGTAGCTCTGATTTGATGCCTAGCCTGGGAACTTCCATATGCTGTGGGTGCGGCCCTAAAAAGCAAAAAAAAAAAAAAGAAAGAAAGAAAACAGATAATCAAACAGACCTACTGTATAGGACAGGGAACTCGACTCAATATTCTGTAATAATGAAGGGAGGGAGGATGTGAGTAAGAGGGAGAGGAAGGGAGGGAAGAAGGGAGGGAGGGAAGAAGGAGCAATGTAGCTTTTCATGCCCATATTATTGGCTGAAGCCTGCCGCTAGCTAAGGCAGTTCCTATCAGCCAGGGCGATTCTCTGGAGGAGAGGGCAGCCGTGTGCCTTAGCAATTAATGCTCACAGCAGCTGGGGAGGGCGTGCTGCCTGATAATGGACCTCTGAACTGGATGCCACAGTGTCCACCACACCACTGAGGCCAGGAAGAATTGCTCTGCAAATTGGCTTAAAGCAGTTGGCCTTTGGAGCTATGAGTGGGGCCAATCTCACCCAACCAACATTGCTTTGCAATTCATGATAATGTAAGAATGGGAAATAGGGAGAATGGATGGTGACCAGTTGCCCAAGAAATGTTTGAATCCCTCCTCCTCTTAATTAGTTGTTATATCATCCTATTTCCTTCAGAGCATGTTCCATCATCTGTAATTCCCTTATTTATTTATTTATTTATTTATTGTCCGACCGTTGGAATATAAGATCCATGAGGATAGGTACATTATTTGTTTTGTCCACTGTTTTAGCCTAAAAATCTCTTGGCTTCTCTAGTATGAAATATGTTGACTGCATTCCAGATAGGACTCTAAATGTGCAACAGCCCAGGGAGGAGAAGGAAAAACAAATGAGGAGGTAAGGAAGATAATCCTAGACCAGTTGTTCTCAAACCATAGTCCCTAGACCAGTGGTATCAACATCACCTGGGAACTAGTTAGAAATGCAAATTCTCTGGCCGCACTCCAGACCTAATGAGTCAGAAGCTCTGGAGAAAGAACTCAGAAATCTGTTTAACAAGCCTACCAGGTGATGATGCACAGCCAAGTTTGAGAACCACTGCTCTAAAACAATTTGACTAAAACATGAGATTTGGTCAAGGTAGATAGTGGCAAATAAAGTGCTAAGGGAAATATAGGATCACATTATTGTGACAGGGCAATATTAAAGTTTAATGCAGTGAGCACCCTATGTATTCTTGGTTTGTTTTTACCTCTCTGAAATATGATCAAGAAAAGAAAAGAAAGATCTCTCTCTCTTGTTGGAAGAGCCATTAGAATTCTAACCACCCTTGGTGATTGGGAGATAGGAGTGGGTAGAGTTAACGGTGTTAGGGTTTTTCAGGCCAGGAGGGGATGTGCCACCCTCAGGATACTCCTGATTACCCCCATCCTTACCCTCATCCACAACCAGCTCCTTGCCCTATATACACACAGTTATTATTATTTTTAATAACCTTTTTTTTTAGCATGGTTTTAGATTTCCAGAAAAATTACAAAGATAGTACAGAGTTCCCACACACCACCACACCCAGCTTTGCTCTCTTATTAACATCTTATTCATTTGTCAAAATTAATAAGCCAATATTGATACACTGTGATTAACTAAAGTCCATGCTTTATTTAGATTTCATTAGTGTTTGTATAATGTCCTTTTTTTCTGTTCCAGGATCCCATTCAGGATACTACATTACATTTAGTCACCACCTTAGGGTCCTTTGGCTATGACAGTTTCTCAGACTTCTCTTGCCTTTGATGACCTTTACTATTTTGAGCAGTGCTGGTTGGTATTTCGTAGAATGTCTCTCAACTTGGATCTGTCTGATGTCTTCCTCACAGCTAGACTGGGGTCATGGTTTTGGGGAAGAAGAAGCCAGAGGTTAACTGCCATTGTCATCACATCAGATCAAGGGTATGTACCGTCAATGTGATTTATTGCTGTTGATGTTGACCTTGATCTGGAGCCTCAGCTAGGGTAGCTGTAGAGGGAGGATGGAGTTATGAGATGTCACACAGGGAGCCTTTTCAGAACTTGAAATTGCCTTAGATTTGGGAAGGATGGTTGGAGCAGAAGGAAAAGGAGAGAGAGGAGCCTCTCTGAATACCCAGCCAAACCCCGGGAGGAGGATAGGGAGGAACGTCTTGCCAGGGAGGCCTGGGGAAAATGTCTGGGCATTTCTGCTCAGGCCAGGGCCGAGGGCTGGGGCTTTTCTTCTTGCTGTGGGCTGGGCTGCTGGCTTCCTAAACACTGGGTTTACCCGAAGAGATCACTTATATTCCCTGAAGCAGCCTCCCCTTCCTAAACAAACACAGGAGGGCGGCTTGGAAAAGCAGGAATGTGATAACTGAAGCCACATTCACCCTGACTGGGCAAACACTGCCTGGGAGTCAGACCTTGTTTTCCCCAACTGTCTTAGGTGCCGGGGCTCCCAGGGAGGTGATTTCTCTCTTGATGGCCACACCCTAGGTCGTTCTTTATTAGTCACAGCACATGCTTCCCTTGGTTGTGTTCCCCTGACGTTTTGCACGTCCCACCATCCAGCTGTACGTGTTTACCCCTCCCCAGGGCTAGTTGGACGGAACAGCATCTCGTGCAACTTGTTCTCAGGGAGCAGCTGGGAATCACCCTTAGATTGTGGATTTTCAGCACGACTGAGTTAAAACCCCCTTGGACACTTTCGTTCATGGGTGCCAGGGAGAAAAAGCCACCCATGGAGGAAAAAGGAATTCCTAGTGTGTTTCACTTAAAAGTTCTGTCTGCTTCAGAAATCACTGGTGTCCGAGTTTTTTTTTTTTTTTTTTTTTTTTTTTTAATGTAAGAGCATCCTGTTTGGAATTGGGGGCTTTTAGTGGATCATTTTGGCTATTAAGAAACAAAAACACAAGTGGTTCTTTAAGTGAGGGATGACATTTTTCAAATAACTATTTCTAGGCCTAAAAAACTCTTAGAATGCCAATATCAAGTTCATTACCACGTGAGGCAGGCACAGGCTTTCATCCTTTTCTACACAGCTATTTAACCCTTTATTAGGGTAGAGGACAACCATAGGATAAAAGATAACCTCATCTTTCCAACAAGCCCCGTTATCAAAAGACTTCTTTTCCTGATGCTACTACACACTTAGGACTGCTGTTCTGTCCTCCTAGTATGGCAGTTATCCACCTACTTTCTAAAAGGAAACAGAGGCTCTGGGAGGTTGAGTAATTTGCCCTAAATCATAGGCATTGGAATCTTGACCACTTCATTGAGCTGCTCCCCAAGTGGCCAACACCCATAAAAGTAGCCTCAGCAAAGGCTGGGAGAGCAGACAGTCACAGATGGGAGGTGGATATGCTTTCCATGTCTCCCTTGACCATTTTGTATGACATTCAATAGCTTGCTGAAGTTTTCAGCATCATTAAATGACATTCTTGTGGATCACCCCCTCTTAGGTGTTCTGCTGTCATCCGGTGTTTCCCCAGCAGGCACCAGAATGCCTTATTTTAGGGAGGCTAAAGAGTAAAAGAGGAACCTACAAAGCATGGGCCCCTCCAGTACCATGTTCAGGGAAGCCCCAGCCCGGACCACTGGCAACCTTGGCTTCGGTCCCAGGGTACAGTTAGGATAGGGTGGGGGGTTCAGGAAGCCAGCTCTGTCCTCTGTTGTGACCAAAATTTCTGGGCAAGCAAGCCTAGCTTTACCTGAGACGTGCCCTCCAGGCCCACCCCTTCCATAACTTTCATAGCCCTTCTGCTGCAAGGTTGTAATTATTTTAAATTTGAATATGTATAAAAGTACAAATGAAAAAGTTATGATCATTCATACTTCAGCAACCCAGAATTAGCCACTGTTGACTTACTTGCTGCTGGTTTTATTTTGCATCTCTATAGCTTAAAAAACCACAAATAAAAAACCACAGAATATATAAGTACATTGTGCTTTGAAACTGTTAGTAAGTACAACACGGAATAAGCTAAATTCCTAACGACCATTGTTTCAAATCTTAATTCCTCTTCTTCCATCCAGAGATATCTTTACATTTTTGTGTATTCTTCCAGCATTTAAAAAATACATACATATATAAAATATATAGAATTTTTTTGCATGCACACTTTCTTTATAGAAATGGCATCATGCTGTATCATTTTGCAACTTAGTGTTTTTCATTCAATCTCTTTTGGAGACTTATCCATTCTGATAACACATGGATGTAATTTATTCCTATTAATGGCTCTAAAAGTACTCCATTGTATGAATGTACCACATTTTATTTATGAATACATGCATTTGAATTTTCAATTTTTTTGCTGTTTTGAACAGTATTAAAATAGACATGCTTGTACTCAGGACTACCACGCTGCACAGCTCTGGCAAGTTTCATTCACATCCAAGTGTGCGTGTCTTCTGGAGTTGTGCAGTACACAGCTTGCGTTGGTGTGCTTGGCCCTGCCTGGGTCACCTTCATTCTTTTAATGATACTTATTGAGTGTCTAGTGAATGCAGGGCAAGGACTTTGCTTGTATTGCTAATGTATTTAGTTATCTGAAAAGTCCTAAAATGGACTGTTCTCACCATTCTCATTTTCCAGTTAGGAAAATGAAGAGGGATGCAGTCAGTTGGCTAGGGTCACATGTAAGCTGTAAGCTGCAGAGCTGGCATGGCCATGTGGACAGCCTGGCTCTATTTAGCTGATATCCCCCTCTCAACTGTGAACCCCTGACAGCAGGGACCATGGGAACAACTTATTTTGCATCTCCAGTGCCCAGATGTGTTGACCTCCTCTAGGGACGCAGTAATGTTCTATTAATCACTTACTCACGTTCAGTGCTCCTTTCCTAATTAATTTTTTCTCTTCCCTTCCTCCTGTATCTCTTTCCCCTCACAAGCATCCTTCTCCTGTCTCCCTCCCTATTACTCACTTACTCCTGGCAGGGGCTTTGAAAAAGTGACATAGGCACATCACAGACACATGCAGAGGAAAGCTTTGTAACGCGCCCTAATTTGGGAAAGGCTGTTTTACCGAAGGGCAAAGGAGGACTTGGACTTTTTTCTGCCCTCAGGAGGCCCAGTCTTGCAACTCCGCAGGTCTACAGCGGAACAGGAGGCCCTGCTCTGTTCACACGTTCAGTGGAGAGTACTTCTAATTCTGTCCTTCAGCGGGCAGGCACGTAGGCAACTTCCTCTTACAAAGTCGGTTGTTGTAACTAAACAGGTGCAGATTTGAGGAAATGCAGGCAGACTAGAATAAGTCCCCGTTGAATGTGAGATTAAATTGATAAGGGACTTCCCTCCCTTAATTTATGGGCTTCAGCCTCCCGGTCTGCCCTGGGCACGACCCCTGCAGCTGGAACGCAGAGTCTACCTCTCAACCGCGGAGTGAGGGCGGGGGACCACCAAGTCGGGCCAAACGTGCGGCTCCAAGTGGGAAAGCACACGGGGACAAGGACAAGGCCGAGTTCCCGGGGAGGACCGAGCAGCCCACCCCCACTGCCTTTCAAGCCCAGACGCCCCTCCCACGGGCCCAGGCTGGGAGCCCTGGGCAGGGCCAGGAGCGCTGGGGCGCTGAGTCCGCGGTACGTGCAGGCGGCCAGCAGTGGTCCAGGGCTTCCACCCCGGTTTGGGGCTGCGGTCGAACGCGCTGACTCACGCTCTCGCTACGTGAGCTGCGAGGCGGGCTGGGCCGGGCCAGCCGCCAAGCCTGGGCCGCCGCCCGCCCGCCCGGTTATTTATTTATTCGGGGGCAGCTGCGCGCGCAGGCGCTCTGCGCGGGGAGTCAGCCGGCCGCCGCCCTCCAGCCCGGGACTTCATCCTCCGCCCGGCCGCGCGCTGGCGATTCTGAATATCTTTATGACTTGATGGCTGCGTCGGGCTGTGATCTTTGATCCTCGGCGGTGATAGCACCCGGGGGTTTCAGCCGGCAGGGGCAGCCAGAGTCACGTTAGGTCTGCACGGGTCCGCACGGGCACTTAGGGCTGGCTGCTTCTCGCTCCTTGCCTCCACAGGGTCCGGCTTTTTGGGTTTACGTTTTATAGTATCTTAAGTAAAGAGTCCACGTGCTCTCTCGCACCGTTTTTATCTCAGTTGATCCTACAACAACGCAGTGACGTTGAAAGGATGGGAAGGGCAGGCGCCCTTCAATCCATTTGATCAATATAGAAGCATTTAGCTTTTGGATAATAAATTTTAATGTTGGCGTAGCCTATTGTAGCTGACAACTTCCATTCTCCTGTGTTCACTGAAAAGACAAGTTTAAAGAGGAAAAAAGCAGGGAGGAGGGAGAGTTTGTATCAATGGATGTGAAGTCTCCCTGTCTCTACAGTTCTGGGGCCTTTTGGTAAATTTAAATGAACTCAGCTGAGCTTACAGCAAGGCCAGTGTTGGCAGGCTAACTGGCCAGTCCTCCTCAGCTCCACCGAGGGGGTCCTTGGATGCCTGCCATGGCCCAGGGTCCTGTCGGGTGCCATGGACACAGCATGGCCTGAAGCCCCCAGGCCTGCGTCTGAGTCCTGACACCCTGGTTACTGCCTGTGAGAGATGCAGGGCAGGGCGGCAAACATTGGCAAATTTCTCACTTCTCTGGGTTGCTGAGAGGCTTGAGATGAGAATGTACTGAGAAGCAGTCTCCTTAACTACTGAGGCCCGTGGAAATGAGACATGGGATTCTTTTCCTTGGTCTCACAGTACCAGTGGTGGAGAGTGAATGGTGCTGTCCTTCTCGGAGAAAGTCTGTGTCACTCTTGTTTGCTCCTCTTGGGGTAAACCATGGAGAGTGCAATTTCTGTAGAGTCAGTAGAAGCAAAAATGGGATTAATTCTCATGGAAATTCTGCCTTTAGACACAGAGTCCTAGGTTACAGGGTCTTGACTGCAAACACACAGCTAAGCCATTTGTAGAGCTTTCCAGTTCTGCATATTTGGGGGGGAGGTTGTTTTTGTTCCGGTTTCTTTTTTTTTTTTTTGAGGGAGTAGGGGGCTTACCAAACTTTTTATACATTGTAAAATTAACACATGCTCTCATAAAAACAAATAAGCCGGAATATAAGGAGAAAAAACTTTATAACTCAACATTCATATGTCAGTGATGTTAGTTAGCATTTCAGGTATATTTTTTTCTAGGTATTTTAAAACTTCAGTTAATATAATTGAGACCACAATCTATATTGTATTCTTTACCTTGCTTAATGTTATATGTTTTCCCATGTTATTAAGCCTTTTATAGTCAATTTTATGAATGTATTTTTTTCAACAGTTTCCGTATTGTTGGAAGTTTAGGTTGTTTCCATTTTTTTGACTAAGCAATACTCCAGTGAATATCTTTGTGTATAAATATTTGACCACTTTATTATCTCCTTAGCTTGGGTTTCCTGAAGTGGAATTTTTAGGTCAAATAACATAAACATTTTTGTGACAAGATCTCATTGCTAAGTGGCAATTTCCATGAGTGCAGACTTTCTGCCTTCTTGCCACTGCATTTCAAACATCCAGCAGGGAATTGGTTCTTAAAGCTCCTTGTTGAAGCAATGAATGAATAAAAGGGAAAGGAAAATTTTTTCACTTTTTCACAGGCAGAACTTGCCCGGGAAGTATCAAAACTAAGGATTACCCTTCATTCCAACTGGTTCTAACCCACTGAAGCTAATAAAGGATTGTGAACTTTAAAGCCAGCGGCCCCCCGCCCCAGCCCCAGTATCTGACTGAAGACTTTTCTCACCAGTGAGTAATGGGACTTGTTTAAACCAACTGCCTGCCCAGAGTGCTAGTTTTCAGCACTTAATTAGAATAACAACTAGGCACTCCTCCTTCCTAGCACTTCAAAAACAAAAACAGATCTCCCCCCACTTTTTCGCCTTCAGGGAACTACTCTGCAGATTTCTCCATTGGCCTGTCTTCCCTTGACTGGTAAATTAGTAGAGTCAACTGTGATTTCAGATAAACAAACAGACAAACCAATCTCTGGTGATCTTGGTCTTTATTCTTTTACAGATGAGTGTTGCCAAATTGAATTACATAAAATGTGTAGCCGTCTACATTCTACCACCAGTTTCTAATTGTGTTTCATTGCTCCTTTGCTAATGTTGCATATTATCATTTTCATAACCTTCATTATTTAAATTTTTTTTTTTGGTCTTTTTTTTAGGACTGCACCCACGGCATGTGGAGATTGCCAGGCTAGGCATTGAATCAGAGCTGTAGCCGCGGACCTACACCACACCCACAGCAACACCAGATCCGAGCTGGGTCTGCAACCTACACCACAGTTCACAGCAACACCGGATCCTTAACCTTCTGAATGAGGCCAGGGATGGAAACTGCGTCCTCATGGATACTGGCCAGATTCATTTCTGCTGAGCCATGACCAGAACTCAGCCTTTGTTCTTTAAAAGGATTGCAGTGTGGGAACTTTTTTGCCTATTAAATGAGCTAGACTGAACTTTTTTTTAATTATTAAAAATTTTATTGGAGTATAATTGATTTACAAAGTTGTGTTAACTTCAGGTGTACAGCAAAGCAAATCAGTTATATACATATATCCGTTCCTTTTTGGATTCTTTTCCAAAAAGGATTCTTTTTCAGTACTGAGTAAATTTCCCAGTGCTGTATAGTCGGTCCCTCAACCCCGAAATCTATCCCTCCCTCCTTGTTTTCCCGTTGGTAAACATAAGTTTGGTTTCAAAATCTTTGAGTCTGTTTCTGTTTTGTGAGTTCTATTATATCATTTCTAGTAGATTCCACGTATTAGTGATCTTATATGATATTTATCTGTCTTGGTCTGACTTACTTAGTATGACAAATTCTAGGTCCATCCATGTTGTTGCAGTCGCAACACTGCATTCTTTGTTATGGCTGAGCAATATTCCATTGTATGTATGTATGTACCCCATCTTCTTAAGCCATTTGTCTGTCGATGGACATTTAGGTTGTTTCCGTGTCTTAGCTACTGTGAATAGTGCTGCTAAGAACATAGGGGTGCATGTACCTTTTTGAATTAGAGTTATGTCTGGATGTATGCCCAGGAGTAGGATTGCTGGATCATATGGCAACTCTATTTTTAGTTCTTTGAGGAACCTCCGTATCGTTTTCCATAGTGGCTGCACCAACTTCCATTCCCACCAACAGTATAGGAAGGTTCCCTTTCCTCCACACCCTTTCCAGCATTTATTATTTGTAGACTTTTTAATGATGGCCATTCTGACTGGTGTGAGGTGGTATGTCACTGTCAACTTGATTTGCATTTCTCTAATTGTTAGTGATGTTGAGCATCTTTTCACGTGCCTGTCAGCCATCTGTATACCATGTTTGGAGAAATGGGAATTGTTTGTGTTTTTGTTGTTATTGTTGTTGTTGAGTTGTATGAGTTGTTTGTATATTTTGGAAATTAAACCCTTGTTGGTTGCATCATTTGCAAATATTTTTTCTTCTCATCTGTAGGTTGTCTTGTAATTTTTTAAACTGAAGTATAGTTAATTTACAAAGTTGTATTTATTTCCAGTATACAGCAAAGTAATTCAGTTATACATATGTATTCATATCTATTTGAAAAAAAAGAAGCTTTTAATAGTGGCTTAGGAATTTGACTGGAGATGAAATGATGAAGAGAAGTTAGCCACTGAACTGTTTTGAAATCCATTGAAGAAGGAGTTTAGAGCAATTAGATTGGGCAAGAATTAGCACCTGTGCCCAGGGGCCACCAGTCGTTTGGGTGGGGTCTGCATGAACACATTCCCCAAGAAATGGGAATACTGCTGGGCAGGGATCCGCCACTCTGTAGTTGACTACAGGCGGTTTATCATGGGCTGGAAGCATAGCCAGCCGGGAGGGAGTGCAGGAGTCTCCCAAGGAATATTGTGCGGGACAGTTCCAGGCTGGGAGTGTGAGCCAAAGGGAGAGAGGAAATGAGCTTTTCCTGGTGGGTGGATTCCACCCAAATGGAAATCCAAATATGGGCCTCCCAGAGCCTGAGGCTCGCCGAGGGGGCCTGGTATGAGTGGGAATCCCAGAGCCAGCATTGTTTCAGAGCTGAGTGGGTGTGGATTCCTGGGGAGACTTCTCATCATTACAAAGCATTTATTAAGTTTTAGGCTGTCTTAATTTCCCCCCAAACAAACATTTCTGGAAAATAGATTTAGAAGGTGTGGGAGAAGCATCTTCCTGGGTAAATGGCTGAAGGCGGGCAGCCAGGCTCCCAGCAGCACTCTGTGCTGGGTGATCGGCTGTCCTAGTTTGCCTGGATTGTCCTGGATTTTGCATTGAAAACCCTCCCTTCACACCCCCCCCCCCGCCCCCGCACTCAGGACCCTGCTGCCTTGCCACCTCCCAAGAGAGGCCTTCCCTGACCATTTTCTGAAATAGCATCCCACCCTGTGGTCACATCCTACCCCTTATCCTGAGAACACTTATTCCCTGATTCTCCTTCCTTCTTCATTCATTGTCTCCTCCAAAACTAGAATATAAGCTCCAGGAAGATGGGGACTTTAGCTTGTTCGCTGTTGTCTTCCCAGCACATCAAACAACCCTGGGCACAAGGAGGGGCTCATTCAACATTTGCTGAACAGGAGTTCCTGTTGTAGCACAGTGGAAATGAATCCAACAGGGAACCATGAGGTTGTGGGTTCGATCCTTGGCCTCGCTCAGCGGGTTAAGGATCCGGCGTTGCCATGAGCTGTGGTATAGGTCACAGATGTGGCTCAGATCTGACATTGCTGTGGCTCTGGTGTAGGCTGGCAGCAACAGCTCTGATTAGACCCCTACCTGAAGAAAAAAAAAATTTGCTGAACAAATGAGCACTTTTTAAAGTTTCCAGTGCTGTGTCAGCTTTGAATATACAATAGTAAGCAAAGCCGGAAATGGTCCTTGCAGTCATGATGCATATTTAGTGGCGAGGAGAGACATTAATGACTTATTTTCACTGAAACAAGTAAAATTACAACTAGATGTGTGATTGGATACTTGGGGCCCTAAAGGAGAGGTGCCAGTGCTTTGGGAAGGTGCGATGCTGGGTGGAGCCTGGAGCTTAGAGCCAGTGACAGCTGGCTGAGGAAGTGATGATTGAATTGAATCTGAAGGTTGGAGAAAAAAAATGCTGTCTAGGAAGTGGGAATTGCACATGCAAAATCCCTGTGGCAGAATGGAACAGCTTGTTTGGGGAACCGCCATCAGGTCTGATGGTTAGAGTGAAGAAAGCAAGTGGACTTGTGGTACCCAGTGAGGCCAGACTGGAGAGGCAGGTGCAGCCAGGCCACTCAGGGCCTGTGTACTAGAGGCCTGGCTATGTGCTTGGCTATTTTTTTCCCTCAAATGATGGAAAATTGATGAAGGGTTTTAAGCTGTGTGTGTGCGCGCGTGTGTGCGTGCGTGTGTGTGTGTGTGTGTTTGAGAGAGACAAATAATATTTTACATTTTAAAGTGAGCATGTGGTAGGTTATCAGTGTTCCTCTATCCTAGTGGCTAAATGGTTAAGAATCAAGGAAGGTACCATCAAAATATCCAAAAATCAAAAGGCAGCTCAGAGCCTTGGTTCTTTCCTTCTTCTGTCTGCTGATGAACTAAATTCCTGTGGCCTTAATAAGGGCAGAAAAATGGGGACTAAAATCTATGGCCAGATCACTTTTTGAGGACTCCTTCTAGACTTGGTATCCCATAAAAAGCATAAAACTGAGGAGCCACCGTGTTTGAAGTACTCTTCTAGGCTCTGTGGGAAGAGAAAAAGGAGACCACAGGAATGTTCTTCCCCCTTAGGCACCTTAGATGTTTAGTGAGAAGCATGCAAATAAAAAAGGCAGGGGACAGACCCAGAAACAAGTTCAGCAAGAACTGCTTCCTAGAGATACCCAGGCCCATGTTAATGTACAACCTCCCCAAGAGCAAGGTCTGCATCATTCGTGTTCTTCCCACAGAAGTTAGCCAAGTGCCTTGCCCAAGAGATGTGCCGAATGAATGAAGCTGAGCCTGGTTGCCTAGGGAGAGAAGAACCATGAATCAATAAGCAAGTCAGGCCTCGAGTGACACTTCCATTAGAAAAAGTGCTTCTAAAAGAAGGTAAACTCCATGAAGACAGAGTTTTGTGTCCATTTTTTGGTTTTTCACTGCTGTGTCCCCGGCATCCAGGGTATTGTCACTCAGTAGTATTTGTTTAATAAATGAATGTATTAGCTTAAGTGAGAATTTCAGGAATGATCAGATGACTTAGTAAAGAGTTGGTTAAGTAAAGGAATGGTCCCTCCATATGATGGGATACTATTGAGCATCTTCACTGTATGTCAGAGAAGAAGCCTTACTGACTAGTCAGGGCGGTGAAAGCACAGGCGCTGGTGGCCCACTGCCTGCAGTGGAAGCACAGTTCTACCTCTCACAGTTCTACCTCTCACTAGCTGTGTGTCCTTGGGGGAGTTATTTAACCTCTCTGTACGGCAGTTTCCTCAACTATAAAATGGGTATAGTAATAGGGTGTGCCTTAGAATACTTATGAGTTGATGAGTTAATGTATATAAAGTATGTAGGTCAGAGACTGATACACAGTAAACACTCAATGAGTATTAAGTGCTTTACAGGACCCCCCCCCACTTAATAGTAAATGATGTATAATAATTTCTCTGAATGTGACAGGTAAAAATTAGAAGGTTTTGTGGAGAAGAATGCTATGATCTAATTTCTATTGTAATAGGATCAAGGTGTCAGTAGTGTTGAAAGCAGCCTGAGAAGAGTGGAAGGGGCAAGGCCAGAACCCCAGAACTAGGAAGACCACTTAGGAAACTAGAGTAAGAGTCCAGGTAAGATATGATGTTAACTTGCTTCAGGGTGGTGGCCGTGGAAGTGGTAAAAAAACAACAACAACAACAACAAAAAAACCCATCTGACTCAGGATATCTTTTGAAGATAGAACTCAAAGGATTTGCTGATGGAATAGACAGGAGGTATGAAAGAGATGAGTCATGGATGACTGCACGGTTTTGGATCCAATCAGTTGGAAGGATGGAATTGCCAGTTTACTGAACAAGGAAAGACAGCGGGAGAGTAGGGCTGGATGCATCCTTTGAGATGCCTATTTGTCACCCAAGCTGAGATGGTGAGTAGGCAGGTGGAAATAAAAGTTTGCATATCAGGGGAGGTCTGAGTGTGGGAGTCATCAGCCCACAGATGATGTGAAAAGCCACGTAATATCATCAATGATATCAGTAGAGATGGAAGGCAGAAGCTCAAGTATTGAGCCCAAACTTTAGATATTGGGAAGATGAGAAGGAATCAGTAAAGGTGCTGAGGTGGATACTCAGTGAGGCAGGAAGAAAAACCATGAGCATGTTAGATACTGATACCCAACTAAAGAAAAAACTTGAGGTGTTTTACGTGCTTTTAAATTTCATCTTGGAAACACCCTTATCAATGCTCCTGTGTCAGTGATGCCATAGGTGAAGGAACTAAGGCTTACAGAGGTTGGGCCCAAGATGCATTTTGTTAGAGAAATAGGCTTGGAGACCAAGCCCTTTGACTCTGTCCAGTGCTCTTTCATTCCTTGATGAAACTTGCCTTGTCTCATTTGTTAAATTCTCCCACCCTCCCACCCCTAAATGATCTGTTCAGCTTGTTTGCCTTGCTATAAAAATCTATTTGATGTTCAAATAAGACCACTATAAAAGAAGACCAAAGAGGAAATAGGTTAGGTGGCTCCACTGTCTATAGCTGAAGGAGATGGTAGAGTTAGTGTAATTGGCTTAGGGACTTCAGTTTGGCCTCATGATAGTTGATGGTGGAGTGATTTTGAGCCTGAGTTCCAAGCAACAGAGGATTGGTTGTATAGAGATGGTATGTGTGTGTGTGATAGAGAGAGAGAGAGAGAGAGAGAGAGAGAGAGAGAGAGAGAGAGAGAGAGAGAGAGAGAGACAGAGAACAGAGAAGGAGAGACAGAGAGATATGAGTAAAATCGCTTGCCATACTGATCAGCTCTTTGGCTCTGTGAACTGACCCTGGGATAGGGATGCCTGGATCTCAGTAGGCCTTCAAGACTCTGCAGTTGTTCTGAGGTCAGGCAGATGAGCGGTGACTGAGATGACCCCACCAGGGAGAAAGATGCAGGGGTTATGGAACATCCCCTGCTTGTTCCCCAACCCTTGTAGAGGAGGATGCTATGGTGGAAGCCATCCAGAAATTTAAATTTATCTACTCCATCTTTTCTCCCCACCTTCATCTCCCCATCAGTGACCTTGGAACTAGTAAGCAGAGTGGGATGAGACTGTGAGAAAGTCCATGGGGTGGCACTGAATCATCTGTAAGGGCAGGAGCAGGAGATAGATTAGTGGGAACTAACCAAGTGGTGAACCAGGAGAGAAGAATCGGGTAGGGAGTGTTTGGAATTTTTGGGAGGCAGGTTGTGAGGCAAGGCAGCTCAGAAACAGCCTCAACATGACAGTGGGATGGAGGCAAGGATCTGTGGTGTCACCACCAGGGGCCTCTCTGCTTGGTAACAAACTTCATTCAGCTGAGATGGCACCCTCAGAATGGCCTGGGAGGGGAATGCAAGACTGTTTAAGATGGTGTTGTTTCCACGGAGAGTACATATTTTTTAAAAATGATGACTTTCACCTTTGCATTCCTGGAGGAACACTGCCCTTGATACTAAGGTGTATTTTTATAGTTACGTCACTATAATTTCATTTAGAATTTCTGCATTTATGTTTATAAGAGTGGTGTACAGTTTTCATACTGTTTATGTTAGGTTTTGTTATTAAAGTTCTATTGCAGCCATAAAAAAATTTATGACTTTGGGAGTTCCATGGTGGCTTAGCAGTTAAGGATCTGGCATTGTCACTGCTGTAGATAGAGTTTGAGCCCTGGCCTGAGACATTTTTTTTTTTAATTTTGTAACTTATTTATTTATTGTTTAATTATTATTATTTTTAATAGTTATTTTCCCAATACATTTTTTTTCTACTGTACAGCATGGTGACCCAGTTACACAAACATGTATGCATTCTATTTTCACACATTATCATGCTCCATCATAAGTGACTAGACCTAGTTTCCAGTGCTACACAGCAGGATCTCATTGCTAATCCATTCCAAAGGCAATAGTTTGTATCAACTCCAAGCTCCCCAACCACCCCACTCCCCCTGACCCTTGGCAAGTCTATTCTGAAAGTCCATGATTTTCTTTTCATTTGTGCCTTATATTAGATTCCAGATATAAGTGATATCATATGGTATTTGTCTTTCTCTTTCTGACTTACTTCACTCAGTATGAGAGTCTCTAGTTCTATCCATGTTGCTGTGAATGGCATTATGTCATTCTTTTTTATGGCTGAGTAGTATGGCCTGGGAAATTTTGTATGCTGTGAGTACAGTTTTCATACTGTTTATGTTAGTTTTTTTTTTATTAAAGTTCTATTGCAGCCATAAAAAAATTTATGACTTTAGGAGTTCCCTGGTGGCTTAGTGGTTAAGGATCTGGCATTGTCACTGCTGTAAATAGAGTTTGAGGCCTGGCCTGGGAAATTTTGTATGCTGTGGGTACAGGAACTCCCCCTCCCCCCAAAAAAAGAATTATGACTTTATATTTTGAGAGAAGTGTTAGGATTAATTTTAGAGCAGCAAATCTAAAGAGGTAGGTATGGAGATTTCCTGTCTACCCCCTATCCCCACACATACACAATGACAACATCTCCCATCAGAGTGGTGCATTTGTAACAGCTGATGAACCTGCCCTGGCACATCATAATCACCCCAGGTTCATAATTTACAATGTCATTTTTCCAAACCCATAGAATGTACAGGACCAAGAGTGAATTGTAAAACTGTGGACTTTGGTAAGAATATTTGATCCTTATAAATCAGCAAAGATTTATAAATACACATAGAAATGTTTAAGAGTATCACTAAAGTCATAATATTTTTGGTAATTTGGACATATTGGCTATTTTAAACTTTTGCAAATTTTAAAGAAAAAATTGTCCTTTTAGAGTAATGATCACCCTTTTGATACCAATTTAAAATATGCAATCAAGAAATTAATTTAGTATTGTGATTTTTAAAGACATTCTAGAATAATGATCAGTCAATATTGGAATATTTGAAAGAATCTAAGATTTGTCATATTTTAAAATTTAATTAATTGGATCTATAAAAGGTTTTTTTTTTTTAGTAGGTTGACATACTTATGAGAGAGATTAAATATAGTAAATATATAAACATGGTTTAAAATGTTTGGATTTTGGAGTTCCTGTTGTGGCTCAGCAGCTTAAGGACTCAACGTTGTCTCTGTGAGGATGTGGGTTCAATCCCTGGCCTTGCTTAATGGGTTAAGGATCTGGCATTGCCATGGCATAGGCCACAGCTGCAACTCTGATTCAACCCCTGGCCTGAGAAATTCCATATTCCACAGGTGTTGCCATAAAAAGAAAAAAAAGTTTATATATATAACCATGAAGAACAGACTTGTGGTTGTCAAGGGGCAGGGGAAGGGAGTGGGATGGACTGGGAGTTTGAAGTTAGTGGATGCAAGCATCACATTTAGAATGGGTAAGCAGTGAGGTCCTACTGTACAGCACAGGAAACTGTGTCCAGTCTCTTGGGATAAAACATTATGGGGGATGATTTGAGAAAAAGAATATATATATATTGTATGTATGTATGTATGACTGGGTCGATACATATATGTATGTATGTATGACTGGGTCAATTTGCTGTACAGCAGAAATTGACACAGCACTGTAAATCAACTATACTTTAATTTTTAAAAATATAAATAAATAAATACACAGAAAAGAAAATGTTTGGGTTTTAGTTTGTGAATGGAGTCAAACATTTATTAAAATCTCCCTTAGGATTTCCTGTTGTGGTTTAGCAGGTTAAGAACCCGACTACATCCATGAGGACGTGGGTTTGATCCCTGGCCTCACTCAGTGGGTTAAGGATCCAGTGTTGCTGTGCTATAAGCTGCAGCTGCAATGTAGCTCACAGATGTGGCTCAGATCCGGAGTTGCTGTGACTGTGGCGTAGGCCTACAGCCACAGCTGCAATTCAACCCTTGGCCTGGGAACCTCCATATGCATCGAGTGCAGCCCTAAACAAACAAACAAACAAACAAACAAACAAACAAAAACTCCCTGAAAGGTAATTAACGTTTGCCATATTGATAAATGGGAATAGTGTCTCTACATTGAACTTAAAAGCTTAACGAAGACCTAGAGGTTTTAAATTTTATAACTAACAGATTGAGGATTAGGTTTTAAAACTTGAAGTAACTTTCTATATAATCTTTTTTTTGTGTGTGTGGGGGGGTTGTCTTTGAGATGATCAATAAGACTCGTTACTCTATTAAAGGCCCTATGGAAGCTCCTGGGTGTCTTGTCCCTCCGTGGATTCAGTGGGTCCTATTTCCATGTAACTTGCAGGACCTTGTCCTCTTGGAGGACAGCTCTTGGAGGCCCCCAGGGGGAAGAGGAGAGCCTAGGTGCCTAGGGGGCTGAGGAGGCAGAGGCAGTTCAACTCTTCGTCCAAGGGCAGGAGATTGGGTAAAACACTGAGAGCTACAAAGATAGTAGAGGAAGCAAAATGTGAAAATAGAATAAGAGGAAACTCTGGAAACCAACAGAAGAACCAAAGATGGTGGAGGCTGTGAGTGCATCTTGAGGAGAGGATTGCTACCTTAGCGTGAAACATCTGTGGTTATTGTCTCATTTTACAGGTAAGGAAACTGAGGTGCAAAGAGGTTATGTGACTTGCTGAGATCTCATGGCTTCTCAGAAGAAACGATGTGCCTGGGAATTGCGTCCTCTAACCACTCCTCGTTTAGGATTCTTTCTAGACCATTTCTTTGTACCAAATGCAGGGCAAATGGCTTTGATGTTGAGGATCAAGTCAGAGCAAAGGTTGGTGGTTCAGATTTTAGGATTTGGCTGCTGGGACACTGCCTGACTTCCATAACATTGGATAGAAGTTGGTTAATTTTTAAATACTACTCCCCACCCCCTGCAGACTTTTAGGTCTCCTTGGTTTCTGGGCCTGAATCTTGAGCCTTTCAGAGTAACCTTCTCCTAAGGGGAATATCGTCAGCACTAAGGTCTCTTATTCTGGTGGATGTTTTCAGAGGAACACACCTTTGAGGCAAAGTCCTAACATAGCAGCATCCAGCTGGGATAGATCAGGATGGGAGTAGGAGGAAGAGAGGTTGGGGGTTTAGGGGGTTCTTGTAGCCAGGGGATTGGGCCTAGTGAGACACGAGGGACAGGTCAGTGCATCCTGGAAAATGGAAGTTTCCTGAATAAGGGGAATGTAGAAGACCTGATTTAGCAAGGCTGCTCCCAAAGAAATGAGGAGAGACACAAAGGAAATGTCCTTGAATTTCAGGCTCCAGACAGCTCTTATAAGAAGGAGCTTTAGAGTGATTTCCCCGAGGCAGGCTGAAGGAGCTCTGAGTGAGTGAGAAGGAGCTTGTTCTCCAGGGAAGAAGGGCAATGGTGCCATCAAGGATCCTGTACAAAGACGCCCTCGTTTTGCATTTTCTTCCCATGGCCCTTACCACATCTAGTGTGTGTAGTGGTATGTTCTACATCTGGGCAGGTTTGTGCAACTATTGCAATAAACTCTGTAGAGAGGTGAGCAGGTATGACTGAGGAATCTAAAGTGCCAAAAGGATGAAAACCTGTCTAATATAAAAAACCTAGGAAATGGCAGCACCTGATTTCTGAACTTGGACCCACTCCTCCCCAACCCCTTTTCTTGTGTTCTTTCTCTTTTCCTTCTCTTTTTTAGTTGAAAGCCTTTATTTTTTTCTTTTTGTATGGAGGCCATCTATGATCCCTGTTAAATATCATTAAATATATTAAGATAGAATAAAATACAAATAGGTAAAATAAAATTAAAAAAAAGAAAAAAAAACTTCTAATTCTACCACCTAGAGATAATTACTGTTAACACTTTGATGTATGTCATTTTTGATTCTTTTCTAAACTTGCAATAGAAATAATTATAAATATGGTCTTATACTGTTCAACTTTTATAACATTTTTTTTTCTTTTTCTATCTTTCACTGACCCAAAGAAGGGAAAAAACAAAGCCTTTAGACTAAATTCTTTAAAAGTTTTTTTCTTAAACCCAATATCACACGTATCTAGTTGAAAAAGTAATACTGCAAGTCTTACGTCAACAAATACTTGCCATGCTTACCCTCCCCTACACTTGATTCTACCCCAGAGAGGCAACCGTTTCTGAATATTAAAACTTTCTAAATAATGTGCTTATCCAGCTATTTGTTGATTTTTCAGGTTTAGATTATTATGCATTGACTTTCTGCTGTGTAATATGAGAGTTGAGTTTCTCACATTTATGTTCCCCATTTCTCATTCCTTTCTTCCCTTTCTCCAAGTATGGTTATAACACTGTTTTGTGAAGTGGATTAAATCAATATATATATATATAATTTTTTAGGGCTGTACTCACCGCATATGGAAATTCCTAGGCTAGAAGTCGAATTGGAGCCACAGCCACCAGCCTACACTACAGTCACAGTAATGTGGGATCTGAGCTGTGTCTGTGACCTACATCACACCCACAGCAATGCCAGATCCCTAATCTGCTGGGCAAGGCCAGGAATCGAACCTGCGTCCTCATGGATGCTAGTTGGGTTTGTTACCCCTGAGCCACAACAGGAACTCCCAGGATTAAATCAATATTTAGTGATCACATTTCTACAAGTATGTACATATTAAAGCAGAGCCATATAGGGTACTAGGCTTGTTCTTCCTTTCTTAACTCTTTACCCCTGGAGTTATTTATTGGATTTATTTTGTTTTAATTTGATTCATTTCTTAGCTTCTGTACAGAGCTCCCTTAGAGAACCATAAATCACATCTTAATCTATGTGCAAACATTATCATGATTTTCCTTGAGAGAGAGCTTCCCAGAGGCCCCCGTCCCTTTTCTCCATCAGGACTGGTGGCTTTCCAGAGTTGCTACAGGCTTTCCTCATCAGCAATTTCCCTCTCTCTCTCTCCTGAGTTGGATCCCCTGAATTCTGGCTCCTATGTCTTACGTCTTGGTTTACTCTCAGTTTCGTTGTAGTATTATGTAGTAATGGCCTGAGATCACCTATTTGCTTTTTACTCTACTGCACATAAACCACACCCTTTTAATGGATAAGGAAATAAGTGTTGGTTTTGTTTTCGCATCAGTATAAGCCAAGAAGGAAAATTCATCCCACATGGGGTCTGATAATTCTCATTGTGCTTTATAGACTCAGAATTGTGGTCAAAATTTTTTTTCTTTCTAGATTCAGTAAGTTTCTTTTAGTTAAAAACTTCCTCTGATTTACATTGACCTGAATCTCAGGACAGTAGAAAAAAGAAGAAAAAAAACTTTATCTGAAAATCCAAGCTATGACTATTGAAGGAAATAACAGCCTAAAGTTTGCTCCCTTTAAAGAAAAGAACTTGAACCCAGAATCTTCAGTTTCCCCACAGGCATGCCCTGGAGACACTGGCAGGCCATATGCAAATTGTCATAGGAGCCTGGCCCAACTCAGCTCCTTCTCAAGCTTCTGACCTGTGTGTAGCCTGTGAGCTGTCAGATGTGGCTTGGTACTTTGTTTGCTACGAGTTCTTCTGTACAAAGTACAAGCTTTAGACAGGTAGGTGCTGGGGACTTTGTGGTGGCCTCTGAAATTGTTTCTCAGAAGGCAGTGACTCATCACAGGAAGCCCCAGTTGTTTTCTCTCTGACCTTCCCTCAGCTTCCTGCTCCACCCCTCTGTGCCTGCATTTTCACATTCCCCGCCACAAGACAGCAGCTTTCCTTTGACTTCACACAGCAGTGGTGACTGAAGGTGGTTAGGGGGTGAGAAAGGAATACCTCTTCCAACAGTGATGTCCATGAAGGCAGCAGGCTTCTTCTTAATACCTTGGTGTCTCCCCCGTGGAGACGTGTGTCGATTTCTGTTCCACAACTCCTGCAGAATCCTTTTTCCCATGTGCCTAACCAGAATGGATTGTCACAGGATCTGAGAGCTAGATTTGCTCTCTTCGCCTTTGCTCACCAGCGACTGCTTTTGCACAACTCTTTTTCTAGAAAACATATATTGCTATGCATTTATTAACAGGTGTTTGTTTTTTGAATGACTTGAGCTAAACTGAAGAGATGTTTGTGGTTGTCCACACATAGTGCTTCAGACATAGAAGGTTTTCAGTGGATAGATGCTGAAATGAAAAAGACAATTCAGATTCCTGTATGTTCAGAGTTAGAAGGGACCTTAAAGCTCATCCATCTTGCTTTTCTATGTATAGACGGGGATCCCGAGGCCCAAAGAAAATACTTTTTCATGGTCACCCATCCAGGTCCTGGCCTCTTGAAGGTTGTCTGTGCCTGCCTCTGCACTGCTCTTCAGCTGGACTCTAGTTCCCATGCCCTTTGTCACTCTGCATCCCTTCATCACTTTCTGCACCTCAGGGTGGAGCCTTCAAGCTGGCAGAGCCCCTTTGCAATGTCTCTTCCTTCCTCTGTCACTTAGGTTTCCCCGAAGTCCCTCCATGGTTCCAGCCTCCTCTCCAGACTGCAGGCAGATTCAGACCATTGATTTTGGTTTTCTTTGGCTCAAAATCCATGACTTCCTAGGAAGAGTGCATTTCAAAGTAATTTTTCAAAACTTTAATGGCAGAATATTCACTAAAGGACTTTTGATGAGGATACAAATGAGTGATTTTTTTTTCTTTCACATTTTTGGTGTTTTCTTTGGACATTTTCTTACAATACTTCCTTTCCAAGGACCAGGTTGCTTGTTTGATTTATTAGAATTACCATCTTATTCAGTTTGTATCGTGCTATTTTCCACGTGTGCTCTTTGAGAGTAACTTTACAACAGAAGGATTGGGAGTAAATACCAGTCTGCTTTTTAAAGGAATCTTTTGTTAGAATGTCATCACCTAGTTAGAAAAATAGGTTCCTCTACTTTTTGGTGGTGCAAACACCAACATGCACATCCAAAGCTAGTTTTTGGAGACAGGAGACTTGTTCTGTGTGTCTCCCACATCTTCATGTCTTCACCATGGTTCCATGTGGGGCAGTCGGGGTTGCATTCTCTGTCATCATCCATGGGCACTGTGCTACCTGATGGTCTGTGAACCAGAACCCTGCTTCTGCCACCGCATCCACATTCAGTCCTATCTTGTAGTCTCCATGATGGTATCCGTTTGGCACCAACCACTGTGTTGACCTGTCTGCCATCTTTGATCTCTTGTTTTGTGTAGGATCTCATTTATTGTTATAAAACTAACTAGCCATGAAGCCTGCACATCCTATAACTCTGTGAAAGTGGGAGGCAAGTCTTCCTATATGTCTCTGGAATGTCTCTATATCCCCACTGTGATGCCCAGTCTATCGCCGATACCTCATGTGTGTATGGTGAGTGAATGAATGAACAAATGAATGAAGAGCTCTAATTGTGGTTGCAGAGTAGTCTTCCTTTTTAGTAATTCCAAAAGCAAAATCATAACTGTGATGGAGACATGCCCTTCAGAGCTTTTCCAACCACAAGGAAGAAACAGACCAAATAGGAAATTGAGTCAGGATGGTTTGAGCATTAATTGAGTAAAAACAGTGTCCTGGGTTACTCATGTTCCTTTTTCCTTAACCCTCACGGCCCATCAGACCTTGGACACTGCAAAATTCTGCCATTTAAAAATCTTAAACGTCTGATGTTTCTTTGTCCTTTCCATAATTTTGGGGCAAAGAAGGTTTACTTCCCGAGATAGAAGCCTTAAGCTCCACTCTAAGGAAAGTCTATATTTTCATAAACTTCCCTTAACACCCCAGAATCTTAGTCCCACACTGAACTTGCTTGAGATGTGAAATTGCTTCTAGGTGGAAGAGTACTCTGCTGTGAAAAGGAGGGAACAGCCGTGATAAGATGTAGCAGCATGAATGAATCTCAAAATAATTTTACTTCATGAAAGAATCAGACCAAACATGAGTATATCCTGTGTTATTCCATTTATATAAAATTTTGGAAAATGGAAACTAATTTGTAGTGACAGAAAGTGGTGGCAAGAAGTGAGAGGCAACAATTACAAAAGGGCACCAGGAAACTTTGGGTCTTCATAGGTACACTTCTTACTATGATTGTGGAGATGGGTTTCACAGCTTTGTTTGTGTGTCAGAGCCTGTTGAATTTTGCCCTGTAAGTATGTGAAGGGTACTGGATGTCAATTTTACATCAATAAAGCTGTTTTTAAAACTGTTTCTAGCAAGTGGAATTCTATTCCCCATACTCACTTTCCAGCTTCCGCAACTGAAGGATGATCACAGCCAGTTGTGTTCCTACAGTGCAATTGGTCTTTGGGAGCAAAGAAAGCATTTTAACTAGGCCACTGTCCCCTCTCAGTTAATTGCCAGACCCTCTTGTGTACTGTAGACAAGCTCACCCTCTTTTTCGTGTTTGTAGCCCTTTAGAGACTCTCCCCCTCCCTGTTCCAGTGGCAGGTTTTTGAAGAGACAGCTGTCCATTGTGTGGCCTGTGAGGCACTGGCCCCAGTCTTAGACCTTTGCCATGTTTTCAGGATGCTATTCAAAATAACGCATTGGTTCCATACAGGGAAGCCCAACACAGCAACCTACCAGTGTTTGCTGGTCCTCTCTCATACATGTCTTGCATCACTCTCTGAGGTACTTTACAGTTGGGTGGCTCTACATCAGCAGTATGAAGTGCAGACAGATCCCCTTCTCAAGAAGTGGCATAATTCTTTTTTTTTTTTTTTTCTTTTTTGGCCACCCCGTGGCATATGGAATTCCTGGGCTAGGGATCAGATCTGAGCCACAGTTGTGACCTTCGCAGTAACTGTGGCAACTGCCAGATCCTTAGCCCACTGTGCTGGGCCAGAGATTAAACCTGTGTCCCATTGTTCCAAAAACACTGCAGATCCCATTGTGTCATAGTGGGAACTCCAGAGTGGCATTATTCTAATGGCAGAAATACTCCCAGAATGGAAGGAAGAATCAGGAATGAGTGCCTGGAATATACAGATATGGGACCCACTGAGATGTGGCCTGTTCTCCTGTCTTATATGTGTGGGTCAGGCTAAATAGCAGAGGCCCCAGGTTACCAGGTTAGAGCAGGGATACTCCAACCTGTGCTGGCCAGGGAACAAGGTAAGAGATGGAGAACAAGTATTTAGAATTTTTTTTTTTTTTCTTTTTAGGACCACACCTGCGGCTTATGGAAGTTCCCATGCTAGGGGCCAGATCAGAGCTGCAGATACCATGGATGGACCTAGAAATTGTCATGCTAAGTGAAATTAGTCAGACAGCGAGACACCAACATCATATGGTATCACTTACATGTGGAATCCAAAAAAAGGACACAATGAACTTCTTTGCAGGACAGATACTGACTCACAGGCTTTGAAAAACTTAGGGTTTCCAAAGGAGACAGGTTGGGAGGTAGGGGGATGGGCTGGGGGTTTGGGATGGAAATGCTATAAAATTGGGTTGTGATGATCATTGTACAACTATAAAGGTAATAAAATCCATAAAAAAAAAAATCAGAGCCACAGCTACCAGCCTATACCCCAGCCACAGCAAAGTGGGATTGGAGCCCATGGCAATGCCGGAGTGAGGCCACTGAGCCTCGCCAAGTATCGAACCTGCATCCTCATGGATACTAGTCAGATTCATTACCGCTGAGCCACAGTGGGAACTCCCAAGTGTTTCTAAACTTGTATAGCAGAATGCTACAATCATGTTAGGACTATTATCTCCAATAACAAGAAAAGTTAGGCTTTTATTTCCTTTTATTTAAAATTCTTTTTTAGTAATTCATTTTTATTTTACAAATAGTTTGGTTCATAATGGATTGGAAATTATAAAAAAATAAAGAGGCCCTTCACCACAGATCATTTGTGAAGTACTGGGCTAGTTCTTGGCCTCTGAAGGGCAGTTCTGGGCACCTTCCTTCCAACAAAGCCGGTAGGTGACCTTTGGAGAGATGGGGACAGTGCCAAGCAGAGGAGGGCAAGGGATCACCCCTTTGTCTCTATCTAGTTCCTTTTCTTTCAGTCCTTTTTTTAAGGGCCATACTTGTGGCATATGGAGGTTCCCAGGCTAGGAGTCAAATAGGAGCTGCAGCTGCCAGCCTACACCACAGACACAGCAGTGCAGGCCAGGGATCAAACCTGCATCCTCATGGATGCCAGTTGAGTTCTTAACCTGCTGAGCCACAATAGGAACTCCCCTTTTCCTTTTTTGACCCAAGAACACACACATCCCTGGGGAAGCACTGCGGCAAAAGTAATTACCAAAGTCAAGAGAAAAGTCTGGGGCTTGCTGTTAGAGAAAGGGCTGGGAATGGCAGGAGAAGCAGAAGAAACTTGTGGTTGTCACATTGAGCTCCTGACTTCAGCAAATGTCGTTAAGAATGGACCTTAGGAGCAGGTAGAGGAAGTAGCTGAGAAATAAGGATTTGAGGGGAAGCACAGCTCACACCTTACTAGTCTGTAATGAAGCTGGAATTGGGAGTCCCATTGAAGAGAGTTACCTACACAAGAGATGCTCATATAACCTAGGAGGAGGGGGAGGAAGGCTGGCAATCACTGTCCTGTATGCATGAGAATATACTGCCATGTTCCTGTGGAGTTGCTGACTGGAGAATCAGCATAGGGGAAATAGCACGTTGGACAGATAAGTTTTAATGAAAAGAGTGGGGATCAGAAAAGGGTTGAACACGAGATGGCTTCATTATCTATCTTAAAACAGAGAGATCCAGGTAGCTGTGAGACATCAGGAAGCACCTGGAACTGAAGTCTTTGCCAGTTGCTAGAGCTGTCTCTGCTGATCCTAGCTCTGTTTTTGTAGTAAACAGGGTATGAGGTGATGTTCAGATTCCCAGGGGACATGGAACAGCCTACTGCCCTGCTCACCTTTGAAGTAGTCACCTGACAGCCCCCTCACTGTCACATATTCCTGAGAGGTAGCAGGACAAGATGACGCCTTTCTGTCATTGTCCTTCTGACGTGACTCAGTACACCCTGGTTGCTGTTGACATGGATGTACTTGTTGATGGAGAGGAGAAAACTGGGTGGGTTGGGGCTCTTTAATATGAGAAGAGCTTTTGTGTCTTAGCTTTGGGAAAGAGAGGAAACATCCCCCTCTTGCTTTTTGGTTAAATTAGAGGCTGCTTTCTGCCTTATCCATTCTCCTGGAATACATCTTGGCTGTGACTTGGTGATGACACATGCATGTCTTGAGTGTGCCTGCCATGTGGCATTATTTCTTGTCTGAAGGGTTGGGGGTTCAGAGAGGTTGCGATGAGACCTTGGGTCCCCTGCTGGTTGGTGCCACACTGGGCAGTGGTGGTGGGCTACCAACTGAAAAGCAAAAGAGGGATAAAAAAATGCAGCTAACTTAGGAGTTCCCGTTGTGGCTCAGTGGGTTAAGAACCCAACATAGTGTCTATGAGGATATGGAGTCGATCCGTGGCCTTGCTCAGTGGGTTAAGGATCAGGTGTTGTTGTGAGCTGTGGTGTAGGTTGCAAACTTGGCTTGGACCTGGTGGGGCTGTGGCTGTGGCATAGGCCAGCAACTGCCATTCTGATTTAACCCCTAGCCTGGGGACTTCCATATGTCTCGGGCAAGGCCATAAAAAGGAAAACAAAAAACAAACAAAAAACACAGTTACCTTTCCTCTTTGCCAAACCCAAGTTAGTGACAATGCAGTCACAGTTACCTACTTTACGTATGTTGGGATGCTTTGCAAGGTCTTGACCCAATTGCACGAAGTTTTACAGACACTGACAAAAGAGAACAAGATTAATGCAAAAGCCATTTCCAGCTAAAGCTAGCACCTTCTCAAGAGGAAGCGACTGAGTCCCCTGCCCCAGGAGATCAGGCTATGGTTCTAGGTCTTTACCTCTCCCAGTTTTCCTGCTCTGAAATACCCAGAAATGACCTTAAGTAAAATTCAACCCACAGTCACTTGGGCGCACCCCCACCCTCCAATTTGTAGCCAAGTTAACAAACAAGATTGGCCCCCTATGAAACACTGTTAGTAAGCACTAGATGATGGCAAAGATTACAGGTAATAGAGGTGTTTCAGAAAGAGGGACTGATGTGGGTCTGAGGAGTCAGGGCAGGATGCTGGAAAAATTGGGTTTGGCCTGGCACCCGGTCCTTCCCTCCTTTGGAACCCAATGAGGTTGGAGTCCTGGATTTACCAGGACTGAGATTGGACAATGTGTCAGATCTCTGGGTCCCAGCATCCTCATCTACAAGCTGGGGAAAACAACAACCCTGTCCTAGGCTTTCTGTGAGTGCTAAGCACCCGCTCAGTGGTGTTGGAGCCCTTCATTCATTTCCACAGTGACGGCAGCAAGGAGTTCCTTCTGGGATGAATTCCTGGGAATAGCTCATCAATTTGGACTCTGGGCTTCGATCTGTGAGGCTGCTGTTCTTCCCTGTGGGGATGCGGTGCTGTAAACAAACACGAGTCAGTAGCTACTTTTCCTAACTCTGCCCCCAGTTTCCCCAGTTGGGCTAATGGGTCTCTTTTAAGCCAGAAACATCAAGACATACCTTGTATGAACTGAGAAACTTGTCCCAAGTACTCACTTGGCTCAAACACCAGAGTTCTCAGGATTTACTCCGAGATACCAAGTTCTCAAGCAGTGCAGCTTCCCTTCCTAGCTTTTCCTCATTTATCGACATTTTACTATAAACAAAAGAGGAAGTTATAGAATCCTAGCTCTGCACTGGAAAGCAGTTCCTCTGGAAGAATAGGCCTAGGAATATCATACCTTTAAAAAATATTTGATCAGTCAGAAATCGGTCTTGGAGGGAGAGGAAATACAGCAGAATGGATAAGCCCAGAGACCCTGCCTCCAAACTACCCAGACTTGCTTCCTGGCTCTGCCACTGTACGAGTCATGTGACTTTGGGTAAATTATTTAACCACTCTGTCCCTTAGTTTACTCATCTCTTAAGTGGGGACATAATGGAACACATCTCATAGGGTTGCTACCATGAGTAAATGAGTTAAAATATATGTAAAGCATTTAGAGCAGTAAGGGGCCAGTGTAAGCTGTAAATATGTGTTGGCCATAATTAGTATGATATCCTAATGGAATGGGGAGAGGGAAGGTTTCAGACCTGGAGGGAAGCTGTGGCCTAGAGAAGAGGGTACCAAGACAGCCAGCACTCTCAGGGCCTGGCAACAGTGGGAGGCACAGAAAAGAATACTCTTGGGAAGCTATAAACACACGTGCCAAATCCTAGTGAGAGTCCCAGGTTCATCCATTGACATTGAAACGACCCTCAGAGAGCCCCCCCTTTTCCCCCTTTTTAGGGCCACACCTGCTGCATATGGAAGTTCCCAGGCTTGAGGTCGAATTGGAGTGGCAGCTGCCAGCCTACATCACAGCCACAGCAGTGCTGGATCTGAGCTGCATCTGTGATCTACACCACAGCTCACGGCAACGCCGGATCGTCAAGCCACTGAGTGGGGCCAGGAATTGAATCTATCCTCATGGATACTAGTCAGTTTCTTAACCCACTGAGGCCCCAGCGGGAACTCCACAGAACCGTTTTAGAATTTGACAGGCTCTGTTCTAGACTCCAGGTTGCCTGGATACAGCCTCTCTGCCAGCCTGGTCCAAGACTTGTTTTGATAAGGATGACATGCTTATACAGGTCTAGTCAATAACAGGTCCTTTGTTCTGTCTCCTAGACCTCTGGGTGCCACTGTACGGACATGTCCAGCTTGGCAGGCAGCTGGCATCTCAAGGATCTGGGTTGTTATCAGATGGACATTCACCAAACAGAGTCCCTCCTGGCCCGGTGGTGTGTGCTGCTGTGCACGTAGGCCTGCATGCCTCATATCTGTGCCCAGCAATTACATCCCAAGCACCCTGCCCCATTCCAAGGCAGCCGGAGCCAGCTGGGACACTGTGCCCGGGGTGGGAGCCAGGTAGTTTTCCTCCTTTCATCATTTTTGATTCCATAAGCATTTTCTTCTAAGCTTGGGCTCTCACAGCAGTGTCCGACATGGGAAAACAAACCCAGAAGGAAGGAACTGAGCTGCATCTGCTCGTAGTGCTGCCTTTTGCTGTTCTGAAATGAAGCCAAAAGGCACAGCCTCTGCCCTCCAGAACAGGAAGCCTGCAAGCAGCATGTGCTTTCTGCAGCACTGCCTGCTTGGTGAGTATATTGCATATCCTTACACGTTAGTGGCATGTTGTCTGGTCTTACGTTCAGGTCTAGATTTAAATACTAAGGTGGAATTCAGGGTTTGAGTAAAATGCATGCCCAGGCCTGGTCTCTTGGCCAGGCCCCAGGGTCTGCAGCCCACCCAGCTGGTCCTCAAAACTGGCCTCTTACATCAGAAGTGATCCCACGCGGTTTATTTATTTTTATTTTTTAATTCCTTTTTTGTCTTTTAAGGGCCGCACCCACATCATATGGAAGTTCCCAGGCTAGGGGTTGAATCAGAGCTGCAATAGTTGGCCTATGCCACAGCCACTGTCACAGCCACGCCAGATCCGACCCATGTTAGCAACCTACACCACAGCTCACAGCAACACTGGATCCTTAACCCACTGAGTGGGGCTAGGGATCGAATCTGCATCCTCATGGATACTAGTTGGGTTCGTTACCACTGAACCACGGTGGAAATGCTGATCCCATTCGGTTCTGATGACAGATGGATTGTGATAACTCACCCCGGTTTGGGAAGGCTCCCTGTTCTCTTGTATCAGCAGAGAAAACCATGTTTGAATACTAACAACTGGTGTCATTTATTGAACACATGTGATGCCCCAGGGAGCCTTCTAAGGGCATGGTCCTTTCCCATGGTCCCCCACCAGCACTCCAGTGGAGGTAGTATGGTCAACTGTGCCTTACATGTGAGGACACTGAGATGCGTTGACATTGGGTAACTCGCTCAAGGCCACCTAGGTCGGAAGTGGCAATGCCAGTATTTGAACCAGGGCTTGCTCCTACTCACCATCATGCCCGATGCTGTGGCATCTCCTTGTTTCCACCTCCACAAGGATTAGACTGATGCTTGATCATCCTCTCATTGTTATCATTGGTCTTATCAGCTTGTGGGGGCGCAGAAGCTTCTCCTGGTTGACATTTGTAGCTAATTTGCTACATCCTTGATGTTAGAGATAACAACGCAAACATTGAATTATTTCCTCATTGATTTACATTACTTTGATTCCTTAAATATTTAGTGAGTGTTTACTTTGAGCCGGACATTATACTAGACCTGGCAAAGAGGGGCACTACCAGGTACTTGCTTTCAAAGAATTTTCACTCTAGAAAGAGAAATAATCTTCCCAAATTCCCAAGATGACTCACAGGACCTTCTGAGATGGGCGGTGCCTTCCCCTTCAATCTCATTGCTCCACATTCTCTGCCTCTGCGTCCTTTGGTTTGTTGAGCTTCCTACCACCTCAGAGCCTTTGCACCTTCTGTTCCATCAGCCTGAAATACTCCACCCCTTTGCCTGGTTAACTCCTCATCCTTCAGGTCTCATCTTAATTCACTCTTCTTTAGGGTGTTCTCTCTCAAACCCATAGATTAGCTCAGGAACCTGTTACATCTCATCGTAGCTCCTTGTGCTTTAAATTTTTGTAATTATTTGATTCATTCTCCAGCTCCTTAAGGGCATCAATAATGCTGTTCTTATTCACCACTGTATTCCAGGCATCAATAGGAGCTTACTCAATATTCTGAAATGAATGAAAATTATTATTTATTAAAGCAGAAACTGGGATGTTAGTCCCCATTCCTCCAAGAAGCAGACATCAAGACAGTATTAAACATGCTAGGATTTTATGGGATGGGGTCATGCGTAATTTAAAAAATGAGGGAGCTGGAAGAAGCTGGGAGACTCATCACACTGATGCTAGTCTGATCCCAGAGGGAAGTATGAGGAGGCCCATCCTCTATGTTCTCGTGCAGCCTGGGTAAAAGTCAGTGAGGTGATGGAGCAGATCAGCCAACAAAGCTGAAGGTCAGAGGCACACTCCACCACGTGAGCACTCACTCATTGGCTGGAACGCCGAGGGAGGCGTGGCCCGGCAGCTGCAGGGTGCAGATTGGAGCATGCCCACTGGGGGCGCTCATCAATTATGGCCTCGGGGCGGGGGGGGGGGGGGGTGGAAGCCTGGGGGCTCCACGTGGCAATTCAGAGGCGGGAGGAGATGATTTCTGGCTTATGGGGAGCCGAAAAATTCCCAAGGGTATGTCTTCCACAAAAGGGAAATCTTCATTTTGAGGCTCAGCAAGTACTTATTGAACACAAACTATTCTTTGATGCCGTGGAGGGCAGTATGGGATTAACTGTACATGGTCTCTCCTCAGAAGCTTATTAGCTCGCTCAGAAGCAAGTACACTCACATACATCCTCCTGAATCTCAATTTCCTCATTTCCAAAGTGAAGATCACACCTCCTACCTTGTGTGACAAGTAACAGTTGGATCCAGTGGCTTCCGTGAATAGGGTAGGGGCTTAACAAAGGAGATTTGAATGAGTTTTAAAAAATAATTCGTTGTCTTCACCACTTTCTCAGCTTTTCTAGTCACTTCAGTTGGGTTGATGTTTAAGTTTTCGAAGAAACTTTTGGCGTAGGATGTGTGCTTTCCTTGTAATTACTCTCATCAGCAGTCCCCTGAGGCTTTTTCTTTTAAAAGATTTCAAGTGAAAGAACCACAGTTTAAATACGCCATCAACACAGAGGGAAGATTTAGTATCGAGTTACCACATTTAAGGAAATCTCTGGGGAATGTGGTGTGTGCTTGGCCCAGTGAGCTCAATGCTTGGGGTCGGTTTCTTAACTCTTAACCCTAAGGCGGGGTTAAATTTGTTCTGTTACAGCACAGGCATTGGGATATTGCTTAGTCAGACTTCTTTCTGTAGATGGAGCTTGCGGATCCCTGAGGGAACTGGAAACTTGGGGTGGGGTGGACCTCCTCCCTTTTCCTCACTACCAAAGTAAGGGGTGGTCTCTCTTTGGCCCCCACCTCCAACACCTTTCTCTTGTATCGCTCTTTCAATGACCATCTCCTCCCCACCCCAATGCTGCCTTGTGAAGCTAATCTTATCCTGGTTTCACCTGTTGCGTTGGCCTTTTCTTTCTAGGAATTGGTTTTAATTCAGTAACTATTCCCTGAGCAACTAAGGAGTGAATGCAGACCCTGGGCCTCAGCATTATAATATGTGGAATGAAGGGGGAGATGGGCTAAGGCCTAAGATGACATGACATGTAAACGACTCTTAAAAAATAATCTGTATCAATATTTATATCCAAATCACAAAGAATCATGGAAATGAAGAGGAAACAGGTTTTCCAGGTGAGGAGGCAGTCTCTGATCCAGGATTCAATGTTAATCATCTGAGAAAGGACTGAAAGAAATTCTGTACTGAGGAAGTAGTATGAGCAACAGTGAGACGAGTTTGCATGCTTTAAAGAGACAAGGTAGTTTGTAACAGCTGGAAGATTGGGAGGTATCCAGGGACAGATGGGGAAAAGGGGTGGCAGGTAAATTATGGAGGTCCTTGGAAAACTTGTTCAGGAGCATCATAGGTCAAGGAGAGCTGCTGCTCTTTTATAGCAGGGAGCAAAGTTTGAGCAAGTTGGGAAACAGTGTCTAGGTAAGGACAGAAATGAGACGGTCTGTAGCAGCCAGAGTAGTGCAGTAATTTAGGTGAGAGAGGATTGTTTTTGTAGAAACGAATGTAAGGGGCAGATCTGAGAGATACGATGGATGTGGGAATGGAGAAGAAGAGGGCTTTGAAGGTGACCCGAGGTTCCCAGCCTGTGCATATGGGGTGGGGGTGGGGGCAGAGTGTTGGGGTGAGGATGTCACTGGGAGGGGGAACCCAGCAGGAGGCTCCGCTAGGCTGGGAATGGGATCTCCACAAAGATCACATGTCATTTAAGGGGCTGGCGGGATGTCCTGATGACCCTGGAAATTTAGATCTGGGGCCCAAGGTCTGGGCCAAAGATGAAGATTTGGGAGTTGTCATCACAGCAGTCATGGTTGAAATATGGCAAATGGTTTAGCTTCTTCAACCACCTAAACAAGGACTTGGGTTTCCGGCTGCATGAGTGAAGGCAGGTGGACGGGTATTTTTCTGGGGCCTGAATGGCTGGTCCTGATCCCTGCAGCACAGTCCTTGGATCCTTGAGATTCCAGAAAAGGAGTAGGTTAACTCTGCCCTGCTTTACTTAGCATAGCTTTGCCTCTTCTTCCTCAGTTGTCCAGCTTCTAATTCTGCAAACAACAGCTGGAGAGGGTGAGTGAGGGCCAATCCAACAGCTGTGTGTTAGAAATCAGGAAGGCATCCAGGATGAAGATATTGTCCGGCTACAGCTGCTGCCGAGATGTGTGTGTGTGTGTGTGTTTGTGAGAAAGAGGCAAAGGGAGGGAGGAGAGGGAAAAGGGGAGGGGAGAAATTCACAGCAGGGAGTAGGTAAAAATTGCTGGCCAGTTTTGTTTTGTTTTGTTTTGTTTCTTAAACATGCTTAACTCACTTTATTTTTCTTACATAAAACTCTGTGGAGTCTGCACGTAGGCCCTGGTGTAGGTCTTTACAAAAAGATCAGTGAAATCCTGATAGGGAGACTTGGTGACCTTGGTCTCTTTTTGGAGGTCAAGGGTGAGACAGCTGTGGGTCTTGAAGATGGCATCAAAGGCAGCTGCCTCGGCCTCCCATTCCAGGGCCCCCTGGCGTCTCTGGGACTTCCAGGCCCTTCCACAGCACCAGCATCCTCCACCATTCGCTGTTTTCTAGAAGTGCTAGCCAGCCTTTTTTAAAGGTGGTAAACTAAATATTCTTTAAAAAGTTTTAATCCTGTACCAAAGATGATTTCACATCATACTTTATTCCAATCCTGGTGGTGACTAGAACCTTTCAAGATCCTCTGGGTGCAGGTGACCAGTCTTTGCTGGCACATCCTGGCCACACTAGCAGTGGAGTGTGTTCAGAGAGTCTGGGCTTGGCTGGAGACTGCCTCCAGGCTGGTGCTTCAAGGATCTGGAAATACATGAAAAGATGAAAAGTTCAAGGAAAGGCTATTGTCCCCAATCCCAGTTGAAGAGAGGCCTCTTCCTGGAAAGTGATTGGGGATTTGTGTATGTGGCTTTATTCTCGACCAAACAAAAGTCTTGAGCTGGGTAATCTGTTTCTAATCATAATTTGGTTTACCGCTCACACTAACTAAATGTTTGTGTGTCTGAGTAGGCCCCAGATGACACAGCAAACCTCCACTCAATCCAGGAAGCTCCTGGCTAGTAGGCTCTTTCCAAGTGCTTCCTCTTTTTGCTGACATAGGGCTGGAAGGAACTGTCCCTGGGATCTAGGCTTCTTCAGCCTGCCTGCTGTCCCCTGCAGTCACGGCTGGTTCTCAAAAGAGCAGTCCCCCCTCCTCTGGGTCATTTGACGACATTTGGGTCACTTTGGGTTGTCACCATTGAGGGGAGGGAAGAGCGCTACTGGCATCTAAGGTCAGCAATGCATCAGCAATGCTACTAAATGCTTGTGACAGCCCCCGCCCGACTCATCTGCCCCATGTGTCAGATGTACCTGCGGATCAGCCAACTCTGGAAAAACGGTGTTCTCCCCAGAGATGTTTGTTCTCAAGCAGAGAGTTGACAAGCCTTCTAGTAGGTAGATGCTGGTAAACCAGCCTCTCCTGGGGTAAGAAAAAGAGCCTTTGCCAACTTCACTGCTATAAATACTCTCACCAAACTTGATATCAAGGTACCAGGGTGATGTCCTTAATGTGGAGTTGGGAAGACTTGCACGGAATAGGCTTTCACTGGCCACCACCCGCCAGCTCTGCTCACCCACTTGGGACCCATTGATTCTCAAACCTCAGGAAGAGCAAGCACGCCAGCAGCACACTTTCCCCAAACTGACTGTGGCTTTTGGTGTTGTGCAGAGCCATGTTGGAGCCTAAGGCAAAGGAAAAATCAGTGATATTAATCATGTCTGCATTCAACATTTTGAAATGTTGTTCATCATGGATTTTTTTGCATGAGTTTTGCTTTTAAAATATTGTATTAAATATTATTTCTCTTTGTTCTCCCTCCTCCTTTTTATTCTTCTCTTCTCTTTTCCTTCCCCCTCCCCCACTTTTTTTTTTTTTTTTTTTACTATTTATAGCAGAATGGTTAAGCTCCCAGAGCCAGACCACACAGCTTCAAATTAGCAAATTGCTCTGGTGCTTAATAATCATATGACTCTGAGCAAATACCTGACATATGCATGTTTGCTATTTTATATATGTGTACTTTTTGACTAATATATATGTATATATGGCTAATATATGTATATGTAATATATATGTATACACATATGTACATGTATATTTTATAGCAAATATTGAGTATTTGCATTGTTTGACTTTTTGCTAATCATTTCATATATATTCTGTCTCATTTATATGTGCACACATAGACGCACAGAATGAGGTTTATCAGGAGCCTGCCCCTTAAACTTCACATTGTACATATTTTGGGGGTCAAGTCCATGCACCATTTCCTCACTGGTAGTGCCTTGGGTTAGCTTTAGGGCATCTTTCACCATGAACGTTCCTGGGAACTGGTGAACTCCTGTAAGCTACTCCCAGGCACCACACCCAGACTTATGCTTCCCATCCAGGCCAGTGCCCACTATCACAAGGCAAAGCTGGAAAGTCTGGAATGAATTAGGATTGATGCTCCTGAGAAGAGTGATTAAGGAAGGATAAAATCTCTGTCTGCCAATGTCTTTTTTTTCTTTTAAAACTTTTTACTTTTTATGCAGTTCTTAAAGGTTACACCCCATTTACAGTCATTATAAAAGATTGGCTCCATTTTCCGTGTTGTACAATGTCTTTAGAGCATCTCTAACACCCACTGGTTTGTACCTCTCCCTCCCCCACGCCAATATTGCAGACATGGGAGAGAAGTGGTGACCAGTGCTTTGGAAGACCCACAGTTGCTTGAATAGTCTTCCACCAAAGAATAGAAATCTTACTTAGAAAATTTGGGATCTGTTATTAACTAGCTGCAGTGCAACTCCGGAAGCTCCTTTTGTGGATTACAACGTGAATGGTGCCCAGGAGTTGGTGATGGGTGATCCTGCTTCTTGCAGTCTCTTCAGGCTCTTTTGATTCAAAGTGAACAAGGATGCCCAGTGAGATTTCTCTCTAAGGCAAGCCCTGAGTGACTTTTCTTTTAAGGAATCCCCCCAAACCTGGAAGGCAAGGAGAAGCACACTCTGTGTGGGACCCCCTACCTGTGGAGCTGCTGTTAATGACAGATAGACTGGCAAATGCTCCTGAACAGTGTCCTCTATGAGCGCTGTCTGTTCCTTCATGGCATCCTGTACTTTCCCAGAAAGCACGGATCACAACTCTGAAAAAATGCAGCTATTTGCCTGATGGTTTACCATTTGTCTGCCCTCCACACGGTAGTTAAAGAGGGCAGGACCGTGTTTATTTTGTTCATTACTTTGTCTCCAGCCTGAAGCCTGGTACACACTAGCCTAGTATGTGTTAGTAGGATGGATGAAGGAAGGAAAAACAATGAGGCGTAAAACCCAAATGGCTGGAGGGACCCCCAGCAGAACCAAAGTCAGCCTGGGAAATGTCTCGTAGTCCTCCTACTCCCCTTCCCTGAAAAGTTGAGGGCAGGGATTCTAATAGGAGGCCAAAGCCGGGTAAGAATAACAGTAGATGGTGACTTCTCTCAAAAAGGAACTGTGAAATACATGTGAGATATAAATCATACAGAGCACAGCTGAAGGAGTCAAGATCTGCTTTCCAGAGTATTCTGCTCTGTGTGGAGGATAGCAAGCTTTGTCAAGGCCCCTTGAGAGAACCAAGGGTGAGTCAGGTCATGGGCCTCAAGGGGCTTTCCTGGCCTTCCTGTCTGCCCCACAGGAAGTTCACCTCCCTCTGTCAGAGACCACCTTGTGATGGCCTGGAGCCATCCCTCAGGACAGGCGGAGCTTCTGTGCTGGGATGTTGGGGGTAGGGGTGGGGCTGCTGGAAGGAAGCCACAGCAAACATGTTTAATACTCCAAGAGGGGGAGAAGCCAGAGAGGGGTAGCACAAAGTTAGCAAAATTTAGCTGAAAACGGCCTCTTAGATTGACCGTATCCTTTAAGACAATGACCATGAGTTTGTCTTGCACTCTCAAAGGCCAAGCACGTCTCATTGATTTTGAAAGTAGTCAGCTTTGAAAAACCAGTTCGGCCAATTTTGAAATGCACAGTTCTTTATGGAGGCAGTGCTGCCTGACAGAACCACAAAATGGGCTAGGAGATGAGAAAAGGGTGGTTTTGCAAGGTCAGGATATGGGGTGGCTCAGAGAAGACAAATGAATAATCGGAGGCAGGCAACTTCACAAAAGGAAATGGATTCTCCTTTGATTAATGATGTGCAGGAAAACCTGACGTCATTATTAACAAGTATAGTATACAGATGACAAGGGCCCCACCCTGCTGTGAGCACAGAACAGGATGTGAACAGTTCCATGACTTTGTCACCATTTAGAAAAAGTCTCTGCACGTGCATGTGTATGGGTTTGGATTAAGGGTTTCAAGAGAAGTGTTGGTAGTAGTTTTCCAAGCAAGACATAATGGTTGTGTTTCTACATTCAGCTCTTAGGGAAAAAACACCTAAGAAGAGATGATTAATGACTGTTTAAAAAGTGCTTTGAGTTCCTCTGCTGAATGGTAATTGGAAGTAAGAGATGTGACTCCTGGATGTCTGAATATGGCATGTGATCATATGTAGGAGTGATGCTAGACTCTCTCCGATACTCTCCTCTCCTACGTCTCTGCCTAACAGGAAAGTACGTCCTGCGAGGGGTGGGGAGCAGGGCAGCAGGAAGAGCAGATATTAGGCGAAGATCCTAGTGCTTCATGTTAACAGGGAGGAAGATAGCCTGTGTTCCTGGGTTCTGTGCAGACTTTGCACCAGGGCCTCCCTTGATTCCCCAAGGAGTTTGCCCCTGAACCCCTGCCCTCTGAACTCTGTTGCCTTTGAGGGTGGTCTCTTTGGCCAGGTTTTGCCAAAGGATTTAAGCATTGAGGTATTGTCACAGTGGAAACCACCTTCTGTTTTTCAAGAGAACTGCAGCATTTCTGTCTGTTGTATTAATATTTGGGTAATAATCATCGGTCATTAAAATCTTTGTTATTCTCTGCATTTATGGATCTGCTTTTCTTAGAGCATCTCTTCCTTTTTAAAAAATTTATTGAAGTATAGTTGATTTACAGAGGTGTGTTAATTTCTACTCTACAGCAATGTGATATATACACACACACACACATATATATTATTTTCCATTATGGTTTAATTACAGGATATTGAAACAGTTCCCCATGCTACACAGTAGGACCTTGTTGTTTGTTCATTCTGTATATAAGTTGCATCTGCTAATCCCAAACTCCCAATCCATCACTCCCCCATCTCTCCTCCCGCTTGGCAACTACAAGTCTGTTCTCTATGTCTGTAAGTGCATTTCTGTTTTGTAGATAAGTTCATTTGTGTCATATTTTATATTTCACATATAAGTGATGTTATATGGCATCTGTCTCTCTCTGCTCTACTTCATTTAGTGTGACAGTTTCTAGGTCCATCCACGTTGCTGCATATGGCATTATTTCACTGTTTTGTTTTTGTTTTTTTTTTGTTACAGTAGAGTAGTATTCCATTGTGTATATGTGTATCACATCTTCATTATTCATTCCTCTGTTGATGGACATTTAGGCTGCTTCCATGTCTTGGCTGTTGTAAATCGTGCTGCAGTGAACATTGGGGTGCATGTATCTTTTAGAATTATGGTTCTCTCTGGATATAGACCCAGGAGAGGGATTGCTTGATCATATGGTAGTTCTGTTTTTAGTTTTCTGGGGACTCTCCATACTTTTTTCTGTAGCAGTTGTATCAATTTACCGTCCCACCGACAGTGTAGCGGGGTTCCCCATTCTCCACATCCTCTCTAGCATTTGTTGTTTGTAGACTTTTTAAATAATGGCTATTCTAGAACATATTTTCTTCAACCAAAGTCTTATTTTGACAGGAGGGTGCTAATATCCAGGCCATAGGTAGCGGGAGGCCACCTCACAGATAGACAGCAGTCTCCGACTGTGGGCGTCAGAGGCAACCACGTGTGCCAGTCAGACCTCTTCAGAGCTGGCTCCAATTTTGGATCTGCTGTTCCTACTCACAAGATTTTAGGCAAATTATTCACTCTCTCGGAGTCATGGTTTCTTATTTTTGAAATAGGATAGGAAAAGTATTTACCTCTCTGGGTTATTATGAGCATTTAAAGAGTAAGTATGGGGAGTTCCATTGTGGCTCAGCAGTGATGAACCCGACTAGTATCCATGAGGATGAGGGTTAAGGATCCAGTGTTGCCGTGAGCTGTGATGTAGGTCGAAGACACAGTTGGGATCCCTTGTTGCTACAGCTGTGGTGTAGGCTGGCAGGTGAGGCTCCAACTTGACCCCTAGCCTGGGAACTTCCATATGCTGTGGGTGCGGCCCTAAAAAGACAAACAAACAAAAAGGAGTAATTACGTATAACACATAATCGGGCCTGCTATGTAGGAAGCACTCCATAAGTGTTTTCTGCTGCTGCTTCTATTACTACTACTATTACTATTTCCTGAGAAACCATAGGCTGATTTAGAGTAAATTATTATGATTATTATTTCTGTCGTTATTACAGTCTCCTAAAGACACTAGGGTTGATTTAAAACAAAATGCTCAAGTAGATAGAATCATTTTTTGTACTCTCCCATTTCAGTTCTTACTTTCTCCCTGTTCCCTTAGGCTCTTCCAAATTTCTGACATATTACCATGTATCTGATCATTCCCCAGGCTTAAAGTTTTAGTGATGTGTTAAACATATCCCCTATGAGTGTAAGCTACTTTTTTTTTTGTCTTTTCTAGGGCCATACCCATGGCATATGGAGGTTCCCGGGTCTAATCAGAGCTTTAGCCGCCTGCCTACACCACAGCCATAGCAATACCAGATCTGAGCCACATTTGCAACCTACACCACAGCTCATGGCAACGCAAATCCTCAACCCACTGAGTGAGGCCAGGGATTGAACCCACAACCTCATGGTTCCTAGTCGGATTCGTTAACCACTGAGCCACAACGGGAACTCCAAGTATGAGCTACTTTTAGGGTATAGATACCTATAAGGATGAATTCACCCTTTGAAAGGAGATTGAAAGCTTGACACTTTTCTTAACGATGAAGTAATAAACTCTATAGACTACTAGAACTTTAAAGCTGGACTGCAGAGGCCATCTAGTTCAGCCCCAGAGCAGGCAAATGATTCACCCTTGGAGACAGTGTAGGTAGTTTTCTAGTGGCAGAGTGGGGCTGGAGTCTGTGTCTAAGTCAGACAATTAATAATACGAACATGAGAAACATGGTATGACTTCTTATAAATCTGCTTCTACTGAACTGCACTGTGGCAGGGAGCATGCCAGCAGTCTCCAGAAGAGGATGTCATAAGATTATCTATAAAACTCTATTTTATGCACTGAAGGAGGTATTGCTAAGGATGTCATCCTGATCCTTTTCCTAAAGGCACTTGAGGGCCCATATCTTTCATTTCCAGGTACTAGGAATAGCTGGTGCTTTATCTGATGAATGCCTTTAATTTTCTGTGTGATCACTGATCATGTTATCAGTGTGTTCATTGGCTACTAGGAAGCTCAAGAACACATTGACATTGTGTCTCTGTGAAAAAAAGCCCATCACTACTACAGAGTACAGAAGTTCATTATAGCTGAAAACTTTGTAGCCAGTTTTTCTAAGTTGTGTCCTACTGACCACTGGTATCCTGTGATACTATGAACATTTCCTGGGGGGAAGAGGAATTTTAGGGTCTTTTACCTTGTATACTTTACCTCCTTCTTGGATATTCATGACTTACATATTGGTATCTTCAAGATTCTAAGAAGTCTGAGAATTAGAATCAAAACAGAAAGAACCAGAGTTCCTTGGTGGCCTAGCAGGTTAAGGTACTGGCATTGTCGCTGCTGTGGTTTTGGGTCACTGCTGAAACGTGGGTTTGACCCCTGGCCTGGGAACTTCTGCATGCTGCGAGTGCAGCCAAAAAACAAAACAGAACAAACAAAACCAAAAAACTTAGAAAACTTTGTTTAGCTCTGTACTTGTAAAACTTATTTGACCAGTCTTTTTAAAATAATTATCTCAGGAGTTCCTGATGTGGTGCAGTGGGTTAAGAATCTGACTTCAGAGGCTCAGGTCCCTGCAGTGGCAGGTTCAATCCTTGGCCTGGCACAGTGGGTTAAAAGATCAGGTGTTGCTGCAGCTATGGTGTAAGTCACAGCTGTGGCTGGGATTCAATCCCTGGCCTGCGAACTTCCGTATGATGCAGGTTCAGCCATAAATTTTTTTTTTTAAATCTCAGAAATATCTAATTTTATATGAAATACGTTTTGAGGAATACTATCTTTTGGTAATCAGTAATCAAATTCTGTTTTTGGATTCATGTCAGTACAAAGGTTGGCTTTTAACAGGGTAAAGCAGGACTTTTGCTACTTCTGCAGAGGGTCTGTGTGTGTGTATTGGACCAGATGAGTAATGAGGTCCCTTCGAGCCCTAAAGCTTGATGGTTCCTGACTTTAAAAATGAGGAAAAGTATCTTAAGAGTGTCTGCTCCTAGAATTAAGAATTTAAGTTGACTGACATGAAGACCCAAGTTAGAAATCAAAACATTGTGTATAACATTTCTGGTGCTGTTTATCCACGTCTAACCTAAAATATGGCTTTAAAAATCATGTTTATAAAAACAACCCCCAGAAGAGTTTACAAAGACACACATTTCCTTTGAAAAGCATGTGAGTCAAAACTTGTAAGATTTTCATCCTCACTCTTGTTTGGGTGTAGAATTTACAGCTCCTCTTCCTGCTTTGATAAAGGTCTCCCTAATGGGGGTGATGCAGCTTCATGGTCAGCCCCCAGGGGGTTGTGTAGTTAGATGTCTTGAAGCATATGGCCCATTCAGATGCTGCACTGTTCATTCATAGGCAGCTGTACCATTAAGGCCCCTTCCATCTGCTATTAAAACTCAATAAACAAAAGTCCACCCCTGGACAAAAGTCCAAGGTCGTGAACCCTAGCCATGTGTGTATTACTTAAGTGAGAGTGTAGGACTTGACTCAGAAAACACAGCCAGCTTCTGGGATTCCTCCATCTCCTTGACCAGTAGGCCAGACCCAAGGGGCTGTAGCAAGGCAAATCACCCTCAAAGAGAGGCGACAGGCTGCAGGCAGCAAGGACAGGCAACAGGCAGGCTCTCATGCTGGGTCCTGTTTGCATCCAGCTTCTCCAGCAGTGTGTTGGACATGCCACTGAACTCCAGTGGTTTTGTTGCTGTTGTCTCTGAGTATTGCCATGGGAGCATGCAATTTCATTATTTCTCTGGAGCACTAGTCTCTTGGGTGGTACTTCTGAGTTTTTCTCCCTGTTTGACTGGGCCTACTATGTGTCAGGCATTATGTCACAAATGTCCCTATCCTGGCCCTTAAGCAACTCACAGTGTCGAAGAACAGATGGGCACTAGAAAAAGTTTTTTTTTTTTTTTTTCCAGAGTTCCTCTTTTGGCTCAGCAGGCTAAGAACCCAATGTAGTGTCCATGAGAGTGTGGGTTTGATCCCCAGATTTGCTCAGTGGGTTAAGGCTTTGGCGTTGCAGCAAACTATGATGTAGGTCGCAGATGTGGCTTGAATCCGGCATTGCTGTGGCATTGCTGCGGCATTGCTGCAGCTGTGACTGGCAGCTGCAGCTCTGATTTTGCCTCTGGCCTGGGAACTTCCATTTGCCACAGGTTTGGCCATAAAAAGAAAAAAAAATTTTTTCATTCAGTGTGACAGAGTCTGCAAATGAGCTGTGTATAAAGACCAGGGAGGTAGGGATGGAGGTGACATCTGAGTCAGGTCTTAGAGAATGTGTTGGACACTGATTTTTTCCATTAATAGAATTACTTTTTCTGCTGGAAGGGGAAGTATAAACCAATAACGTGTTTTGGATTCACTGGGCAGACTAGCTGACCAAACCTATTAGCTAAAGGCTAAATTCTCATTTCAAGCAATTCAGTGAATATTTAGGCTTTAATCGGCTTCAATTCTTGGAGGACAAGACAATCTGCAAAGTGGACACTCTAGAACTTCCTCTCAAGTTTCCCTCTTTTTAATTTAAATTTAAAAAATGTTTTATTATAGTTGATTTACAGTGTTCTATCGATATCTGCTGTACAGCAGAGTGACCTAGTTATACACATATATACATTCTTTTTCTCATAGTGTCCTTCCATCATGTTCCATCACAAGTGATTGGATATAGTACCATGGGCTATTCAGCAGGACCTCATTGCTTATCTACTCCAAATACAATAGCTTGCATCTACTAACACCAAACTCTCCATCTATCCCACTCCCTCCCCATCCCCTTTGGCAAACAAGTCTGTTCTCCAAGTCCATGAGTTTGTTTCTTTTCTGTAGATAGGTTTGTTTGTGCTGTACATTAGATTCCAGATATAAGTGATATCATATGGTATTTGTCTTTCTCTTTCTGACTTACTTCACTTAGTATAAGAGTCTCTAGGAGTTCCCATCATGGCTCAGTGGTTAACAATCCCAACTAGCATCCATGAAGATGAGGGTTTGATCCCTGGTCTTGCTTAGTGGGTTAAGGATCTGGTGTTGCCTGTGAGCTGTGGTGTAGATTGCAGACACGACTCAGATCCTGTGTTGCTGTGACTCAGGTGTAGGCTGCCGGCTGCAGCTCCAATTGGACCCCTAGCCTGGGAACCTCCATATGCCTCTGGTGTGGCCCTAAAAAGACCCCCCCCCCAAAAGAGTCTCTAGTTCCATCCATGTTGCCGCAAATGGCATTATTTTGTTCTTTTTTATGGTTGAATAGTATTCCATTGTGTTACATGTACCACGTGTTCTTAATCCATTCATCTGTAGATGGACATTTAGGTTGTTTCCATGTCTTGGCTATTGTGAATAGTGCTGCAGTGAATCTAGGGGTACATGTATCATTTTCAATGAAAGTTTTGTCCAAATACATGCTGGAGTGGGATTGCTGGATCGTATGGTAGTTCTGTTTAGTTTTCTGAGGTATCTCCATACTATTGTACCAATTTACCTTCCCACCAACAGTGTAGAAGAGTCCCCTTTTCTCCACACCCTCTCCAGCATTTGTTATTTGTAGACCTTTTAATGGTGGCCATTCTGACCAGTGTAAGATGGTACCTCATTGTAGTTTTGTTTTGCATTTCTCTGATTATTAGTGATGTTGAGCATTTTTTCATGTGCCTGTTGCCCATCCATATGTCTTTTTTGGAGAAATGTCTGTTTAGGTCTTCTGCCCATTTTTCAACTGGGTTGTTTTTTTGTTATTGTTGTTGTTGAGTTGTATGAGTTGTTTGTATATTTTGGAGATTAGGCCCTTGTCAGTTGCATCATTGGAAACTATTTTCTCTCATTCCATAGGTTTTCCTTTTTTTTTTTTTTTATGGTTTCCTTTGCTGTTCCAAAGCTTGTAAGTTTGGTTAGGTTCCATTGCTTTTTTTTTGTCTTTATTTCTATTGTTTTGGCAGACTGACCTAAGAAAACATTTGTATGATTGATGTCAGAAAATGTTTTGTCTATGTTTTCTTCTAGGAGTTTTATGGTGTCTTGTCTTATGTTTAAATCTTTAAGCCATTTAGAGTATTTATTTATTTACTTATTTGTTTATTTTAGGACCATGGGCGTAGCATATGGAAGTTCCCCGGCTAGGGGTTGAATTGGAGCTGCAGCTGCCGGGCACAGCCACAGTCACAGAAACACCAGATCTGAACCACAACTGTGACCTACATCACAGGTCACCACAACACCAGATCCTTTAAAGCAATGGGATCAAACTGCATCCTCATGGATACTAGTTGGGTTCATTTCCGCTGACCCAAGATAGGAACTTCTAGTCTCTCTCTCTTTTTTTTTTAATCCAGTCAGCTACTCTATGTCTTTTGATTGGAGCATTCAGTCCATTGACATTTAAGATAATTATTGAATGAATTTTCTAATTTTTCTTGGTTCCTCCTTGTATTTTCTAGTTTCTGCATTTTCTAGTTCATATCCACTCTTAATTCCTTCATATTTGCTCTTAATTCCTTCAGTATTTTCACTGTCTCCCTTTTGAACTCAGTGTCTGTTAGACTGCAGAAGTCTATTTCATTGTTTGCTCCTTCAGGTGAATTCTCTTGTACTTTTAACTGGGAGTTGTTCCTGAGCCTTTTCATTTTGCTTATATTTTTCTTATTCTGTGAGTTTAGGGAAAACAACTACTGTAGTCCTGGAGGGCTCTTTATATGCGAGAGTGCCCCTGGGTAGTTTGTGAGGGCTTTTTATTTTCGGTGTGAGAGCTGCTTTTGGTTTGGATGGTTGCTGTCTCTTTCCTCAGTGTGTGCAGGCTGTTATCTCCTTGATAGGGTGCTATACGTGCTTCCAGGGAGATGGAGGCAATGGGCAAGGCTAGTAGCCAGTGCCTGGTTGATGGGCCTTTGACAGTGGCAAGGACCCATAGGAGGGTGGTGCAGTCTGCTCCTAGTTGCAGGGACCTGGGAAGTGGTAGTGACTGTTGGGCAGGTGTAGGCAGTGCCTGGAGCATTTGGCAGTGGCAGTGGCAGTGGCAGGGCGTGTGCATTCCCAGGGAGTGAGAGCAACAACAGGTGGTACTTGGTATCAGTGCCCTCCTCTCTGCCAACCTCTGAGGTGACTGGGGATTTAGGTGGTGCCTGTTCATGGACTCCTAGTGGTGGTGGACCACGTTCTTCTCTGGAGTCTGAGATGGTTGTGCTGTTTGCTGCCACAGCCTATAGACCATGCAAGAGGTGCCCCATTGTGCTTGGTCCACACAGGAGTTGCTGCCACCCATAGCCCACACAAGAGGGGCCTGTCACCTATACCCCATGCAAGAGGCGCCTAGCTACCCTTAGCCCTGCCCTCTGAGAGTCTGTGTGTGTGCTGAGAAAGATATTCCTACGGTGATCTACTCCTCCTCCTCTTGCCCTCCCCAAACAATGATGCTTTTCTTCTCCTGTGGGCCCCAACCTCCTCCCATGTTCCCTCGGCTGTGGTGCTCTGCTCCCCAGCCCTTGGTGCACTGCTCCCCATCCCCTCCGGCTGTCTCTACACAGTCATCCCTAGTTCTCTCCCCAGAACTGACCTCTGGAGCCCGAGTCTTAGTGCCCAGCCCCCTTCTGGGTATCTTAGGCTGTGATATCCTAGGAGGTGGTACTGATGGTCTGAGCTCCTCTCTCTGCTTTGCCCTCCTCAGTCCAGCTGCTGTGCTTTTCTCTGAGGCTTTGAGGCCCCTCTGTCTCAGCTAATCTCCCTGTCAGTTTAGTGGCTTCCCCGGCTGTGGGTCCTTTCCTTTTTAACAGCTCCCTCTCAGGAGTGTTAGTCCTGTCCTGATTCCTTTCTCTCTCTCTCTCTTTTTTCCTTCTACCCTGTTGTGTTGAGGGTTTCTTGGCCTTTTTGGAGGTTTAAGATCTTCTCCCAGTGTTGAGTAGATGTTCTGTGTGACTCATTCTACATGCAGATGGTTTTTGGTGTGTGTTTGTGGGAGAAGGTGAACACCACATCTTACTCTTCCACCATCTTGATACCGCCTTCCTCAAGTTTCCCTGTTGCAAAATGTTCTAGGGATAGTTTCGATGTGGGGAACTCCAGGAATTAGCTTTATTTATTTAGTTAGTTATTTTTAAATTAATTTATTTTGTATTAAATGATAGTCGATTTACAATGTTGTGTCAATTTCTGCTGTACCACTAAGTGACCCAGTCATACATATTTACACATTCCTTTTCTTGTATTCCATCATAGTCTATCCCAAGACTTTGTATGTAGTTCCCTGTGCTATCCAGCAGGCCTTCACTGCTTATCCATTTTATTTTATTTTATTTTATTTTATTTTATTTTATTTTATTTTATTCTTTCTGCCATTTCTTGGGCCGCTTCCGCGGCACATGGAGGTTCCCAGGCTAGGGGTCTAATCAGAACTGTAACCACCGGCCTACACCAGAGCCACAGCAACGCGGGATCCGAGCGGCGTCTGTGACCTACACCACAGCTCACAGCAACGCCGGATCCTTAACCCACTGAGCAAGGGCAGGGATGGAACCCGCAACCTCATGGTTCCTAGTCGGATTCGTTAACCACTGCGCCACGACGGGAACTCCGTAAATGGAATTTTTAAATGGCTCTACAGATGAAAAGAAAGACCATTGCTGAAGAACGGGTTTTAATTTAAATTTCAGAGTAAATTCTATAGAATGCCTGAACAAGTAGGGTCTACTGGCTCCTGAGTTTGCTGCTCCTTAGCTGACACTGGAAGATGGGTGGCAGACCTAGTACTGGGCAGAATTTTGTGGATTTTTTTCAAGTTATTTTTATGAGGAAAAACCACGGGTGTCAACCACGTGATATAGTATCTATCACTTCTCTGGCTGTACAAATAGTCCTCTAATTTGATGTGAGTAGCAGTCTCTTCAGCAAACACTCTTCTTTTCTAGACTTAGCACTTTAGACCTCCCCCCACCCCACTCCCCAAATTCAGGTTAATTATGATTTTTGGCTGTCTATGCTTTTTATATCTGGGCCTGATAGTACCTTTATCCTCTGCTGTGTCATGTGGTTGAGGCAGAATCCATCCAGCTGGTTTTCTACCAAAAGCCACCACCACAACCATGGGGCTGGCTTAGCTTTTGAAAGCAGCACTTATGTTTCAGTTTCCAATTTGAAATTTCAATCTGCTACTTCCGGAGTGGAGAGTTTTGCTCCCCACCCTCTGTTATTGTTCACTTCCATATGATATTTCAGTATGTCTGTGTGTCCTCCCAGACCTCAAATGCCTTAGGAACAATGAATGAGTTTCATCTTTACATCCCATCATTCATTACAAAAGGGCAATGCTTCAGAAACATTCGTTACACATGTATTTATTATAAAGGTTCATAAATTGGACCATCAGATGCAAGTTTCCTTGGACAAGAGGTAAAAATGAGAATGTTCCATGTATGCAACACTCAGAACTTCACTCCTCATGATAACTTTTTTTAAAAAAGGGTAAATAGAGGAATCTCCTGATAAATACGTGTGAACTCCTCCCCAGCATGATCCAAAGATCCTGGTTGAATTCGTGCTCAAGTGGGACAGTCAGCTGTAGGATCTTGTATTTGTAAGTCATATATTGTTTCAAGAAAGATGCTGTCTGGAGTTTCCGTTGTGGCTCAGTGGGTTAAGAACCAAACATAGTGTCTGGGAGGATGCCAGTTTGATCCCTGGACTCACTCATTGGGCTAAGGATCCAGTGTTGCTGTGGCTGTGGCGGAGGCTGGCAGCTGCAGTTCCAATTCAACCCCTAGCCCGGGAACTTCCATATGATGCAGGTTCATCCATAAAAAGAAAAGAAAAAAAAAACTAATAAAAAAAAAAAGATGCCATCTGCACAGCGAAGGGAAAGACCTTCCCTGTGTGGAAGGCAAAGCTGCTTCAGTGTTTCTCATCCAAAGTCCCAGTGACACACTAGCTTCCATTTCCTAAGCTTCTGCCTGTGCCAGGTGTTTGGGTGTATGATCTCGTTTAATCCTCACAAGGATTCTGGGGCTTAGAGGGGTTAGGTGGCTTCTCTGAGGCCCCACAGGTAAACATTTTAGAAACCAAACCTTTGAGCAAGTCTCCCCCAACTTGGCATTCCCCCAGCACTCCCTGTCTCTGTGAGTGAAAATTGTGGCATTTAATTCCTCCAGTGAGAAATCCTCCTCTAGATCCAAATTCCGAGTCCTGCTGAGGTAACATCCACCCATCTGTAGACTCCCCGCGTGGCTCGCATGCCAGCCCAGCCACCATCTGCCCTCCGTGGACAGCTCGTGGTCGTCCACGGTCGTCTGCCTTGCCTTCCTCAAATCTAGTCCCAGTGCTGAGGCTTGAGGGGGTCCTCTCAAAAGTTACATATGACCATGTAATTCTTCTGAATACTGTATAATAACCCATATGGGAAAAGAATCTGAAAAAGAATGGATATATGTATATGTATGATGATTTACTTTGTAGTACACCTGAAATTAATGCAACCTTATAAGTCAAGTATATTCCAGTAAAATTTAAAAGAAATCCTCCAGTAATTGTTCTCTTCATTCTCAGAGACCCAGGTCCTTGACCAGGCTCACCAGGCCCTGCCTGGCCTATCCTGGCCAGGGTGACCTCCTGGTCTCTTTGCATTTTCCAAGCCTCCACCCCCAACTGGTCCCTCAGCCTGGAATGTTCTTCCCGTCACTTTCATAGTTGAGGATGATGCCCCCCCCCCACCCCCCCGCAGCAGACAGAGCTAGCTCAGCAGTGCTTTCTTCAAGGGACTTTTATCACTTTGATGGCATCTTGTGCTTCTCCTTTGTAGTTATCAATTTTTTTTTTCTCTTTAGGGCTGCACTGTGGCATATGGAAGTTCCGGGGCTACGGCTTGAATTGGAGCTACAGCTGCCAGCCTACACCACAGCCACAGCAACTTGGGATCTGAACCATGTCTGTGACCTATACCACAGCTCATATCAATACCAGATCCATAACCCACTGAGAGAGGTCAGGGATCAAACCCACATCCTCATGGGTAATAGTTGGGTTCATGATCCGCTGAGCCACAGTAGGAACTTGGGAACTCTGATAGTTTTCAATTTGTATTTACTTGCTTTTTTTTTTAGGGATTGGATGATTATATTTGAAGATATTACTTATTATATTTACTTGCTTTTTGATTGGATTACTGTCTGGCTCTCTCATGCATCCATAAGCTCCATGAGGGCAGGGACCATGTCTCTTTTCATTCATCAGACTTTAGTCCAGAACCTGAAGAAAGCAAACAATTGACGAATATTTATTGCATGAATGAATGCACTAAACACTCCCAAGCGACAGAGTGGAGATTTGAACTCAAAAGTTGGGTGTCCCTTGTCTTTAGTGTGCGGCCAGGCCCCCAAATGGCCATGATTGAAGGGCCTCAGGTGTGGAGACAGGGCAAGGTCAAGGTTGGGAGGCCAGCTCACCCCTCTCTCTGGGGCAGAAAGGGGATCTTGATGAGACTTTCGGTCCTTGAACATTCATTCAGCCCCAGGACCCTTCCAGGTACTTTGCATAGATTCTTGAAATTAATCTCAACAAGCCTTCAGGAGGTTAAGTAACTTGCCTAAATTCATTCAGAAATCAAGTATGGAGCCTAGGTTCAAGCCTACGCCATTTGGCTCTTGACTCATGTTTGTAACCCTTTTGTTTCTGTCTTTGCCTTTTGTTCCATGTCTTTGCTCCCTAACTATGAGTCCCTCTCTGATCTTAGTTTCTGTACTTTTTCTTCTAAATCTGCACGCCTTTCTTCTTTAACGAGTCATCTATCTCTCTCTTCTCTTCCCCTCCCTCTTTTCTCCCTTCATCGTCTCTTCCTCTTCTCCCTCCTAATTTCATTAGAGATGAGAACCAAGACGTTATTTACCAGAAATTTTTGTTTTGGGAAGCTTTCTATTGGCAGCCAGAAGCTTCCTGCACACATTGCAACTTTGTAGGACAAAATGCAGATGAGAATTATAAATCTCTCAGCTGGTGTGCTCTTACATTTATGATTGGTTAAGGTACAGTCTTAAAATCACCTCTGATTTCGAGCGTTGAATTTGGACGACTAAAGGTAGTAAAAGCGATATAAAGAAAGGGAAATAAACTTCAAAACTGCCTTCTTTTTTTTTCCCCTTGAGAAGTCTACTATAAATTACGGAGATGCTTCTCAGATAAAATGAGATTCCACCACTGTCTGCTGCTTCCCTCGCATTTCATCTCTTTTCTCTAAATCACTGAAGCCTCTCTTGGGGCACTTGGTAATCTGAGGAGAGACTAGGGTGTGCTAGTTCTATAGAGTCAGGCACAGTGATTTGCATTTTTGAGTCAGTGTGATTTCACTCCCATGTAACTCTTGTCCTAACCCTTGTTTTTCAGCTTCTTCCACCCCCCACCCAGTCTGTCCACCTGCCTGACCAAGAGTGTGTGATGTGCCCGACCTGCAGATGGTAAGTGTCCCTGGCAACCAAAATCTCTCAAACCATTCCAACCCTGCCACCCTTCGAGTCCCAGCATCACTGAGGTCCTTTCAGTGAGGAATTGGCTAACATTTTAGGTGTCTCTGAATGCAAATTTTTATTCACATTTAATAAGGTGGTTTTGTGTGTTAATGGAAAATGAAATAAACATCAACAATCACATTATTCACGTGTCCACAGCTGCTCGAGTCTTGCCCCTCCTGCATGGTTGTTAATCCTTGATGTCACGAGGAGAGTAATGGAGAAAGAGAGATGTCATATTCTGTCTCTCTTGGTGTGAGTCATGCTGGGGATTCTGTGAAGACCCACAATGTGTCAGTAAGAGGGGCATGGCGTATATCTAAGGCTTTAGAATAAGGCTGTCTCTGCTGTCTTATTCACAGTGGAATTCTTGGTGAGAGGGAGCAAAGACCCCAGCAAAGTTTAATTACTTACACTGTGACAAGTACAGGTCATCTGCAGTCAGGTCGATTGGAAAGAAGACCCTGTATTAAGATGCAACAATATGAATGTGGGACAGGAACTCAGTGTTGAAATAATCAAGATGAAATATAATGGAACGTTTGCCCCCTAAACTCTACCTCAGTTGCTAAGAATAATGTTATGGCTTTTTCTTTTTTTCTTTCTTTTTTTTTTTTTTTTTTCTCTTTTTAGGGCCGCACCCAAGGCATATGGAGGTTCCCAGATTAGTGGTTGAATCAGAGCTGCAGCTGCCAGCCTATACCACAGCCACAGCAGTACGGGATCCGAGCTGTGTCTGTGACCTACACTGCAGCTCATAGCAATGCTGGATCCTTAACCCACTGAATGAGGCCAGGGATTGAACCTGTGTCCTCATGAATACTAGTTGGGTTCGTTACTGCTGAGCCACAATAGGAACTCCCTTATGGCTTTTTCTTAATTGTAGAACTAAAACCATAAATCCTCATTGTATGATATGAGGAGTATATCTCAACACAACTGCTTATAAAAAGTAGTAACAAGAACATTATAGCAGAGACAGGTAAACAATGAGAATAAAGTAAAAATCACCGGTAACCCTATTGCCCAAGATAACCCCAGGTAGCATGATTTGCTTTCTGTTAACGTTTGTTGTGTGAATACAAAACTGAAATGGTGCAACAAGTAGTGTTGGAATATTTTAATGCATTGTGAATATTACATATTGTCTCTCCACTCCTTGTTCTGTCATATGATTGTCTTATAAAAATTGAAATGATTCTCTGTTGTTGGATATCTAGGCTCTCTCTGAGCTTTTGGCAATGTATGTAGCTCTCTGATGACCAACCCTGTAGCTATATATATCCTTGAGCACGTTGTTGATGATTTCTTAGGTAAATTTCTTTCTTTTTCTTTCCTTCCTTCCTTCCTTCCTTCCTTCCTTCCTTCCTTCCTTCCTTCCTTCCTTCCTTCCTTCCTTTCCTCCTTCCCCTTTCTTCCTTCCTTCCTCCCCTTCCTTCCTTCTTCCTTTCTTTCCTTTCTTTCTTTCTTCTTTCTTTCTTTCTTTCTTTCTTTCTTTCTTTCTTTCCTTTTCTTTCTTCCTTCCTTCCTTCTTTCTTCCTTCCTTCCTTCCTTCCTTCCTTCCTTCCTTCCTTCCTTTCTTTCTTTCTTTCTTTCTTTCTTTCTTTCTTTCTTTCTTTCTTTCTCTCTCTCTCTCTCTCTCTCTCTCTCTCTCTCTCCTCTCTCTTTCTTTCTTTCTTTCTTTCTTTCTTTCTTTCTTTTTAGGGCCGCACCCAAGGCATATGGAGGTTCCCAGGCTACCAGGGGCCAAACAGGAGCTGTAGCCCCTGGCCTGCGCCCACAGCAATGCCAGATCCGAGCCGCTTCTGCAAGCTACACCACAGCTCATGGCAACACCAGATCCTTAACCCACTGGGCGAGGCCAGGGATCAAACCTGCATCCTCATGGATAATAGTCAGATTCCTTTCCACTGAGCTATGACGGGAACTCTGTCAGGTAAATTTCTAGATGTCTAGTTGCTAAAACAAAGAATACATTCTCCTTTAGGGCTTTAAAACCTGTACATGTACACCTGCATTCTTTCAGAAAGGCTGCATCAATTTATTCTAGTTGTGTATACCATTCTCCTTATTTTTATATACATTCCCCAGCATTAGATATTATTTAATTTTTTCCCAATTTGACAAAAAAAGTGGTATGTCATACTTATTGTAATTTTGATTCCTTAGATTCTTAATGAAGTTAAATAGTCTTTCAAATAAGTATTAGCTGTTTAAAAAATTTTTATGTAGTAAAGTTTTGGATCATTTTTCTTATGTTACATATCTTTTTGTTAATTGGTAAGATTTTCAAACAATCTAATGAGGCCATTGATTCTTTGTCATCCTTTGATTTGAGTTTAAAAAACCCTCTGCTGAAATGAAAGTGATGCAGAGTTTTCCTTAGAAAAAGACCTGTTTAGCTGAAATAGGTTACAGAGACAAAGCCTGTTGCCTTCACTCGGTTTGTGGATGGTTTTGTTAACTTAGTGGCTACCTCAGTTGTTTTCTGGCAAATACTCTCAAATCAGGGAACCAGAAAGCAGCATCTTTACAAATAATTGTGGTTTCATTTTGAGATAAATAAATTATTACTTGAAGTGAAATAAAGAAAAGTTATAAACACTTTTGAGCCTTAGCCAGTCCTTATATTTATATCAACCATTTCCAAAGAATTTTAATTCAAAATATTTTTAAAGGTCAATTTATGTTTTCTTTTCATTCAGCTGCTTCGTGGGGGCGGGGAGAGGGGGGGTAGTTTTTTCCCTCTATCTTAGCAGTAGTCTAAATGGGGACAAACATGGGCCAGAACTTCAGGACAGGCAAAAGGAGCTCCTAAGATTGAATGATCTCTTAGACTAGATCTTAAATAGAATTTGATGTTTGATGATAGTGTGTTCCTCCCCCCAACTCCCTAATTGGCTGCATGGCCTTAAATAACTCCTCTTTGCTTCTACCCAGCAGGAATAATAGTGCTTCTACCTGCCCGAGGCAAGGGGATGGGGTGGGGGGTGATGGCTGAGTTGCCAATGAGCTCTCTTAAGCATGCAATATTTTCCAAAATCGAGATGTTTAATCCTTTCCTGCCATTAAAAATGTAAGTGTGCTCAGATGTGCACACACACGCACACACACACGTGTAGTAGTTTGCATACACATTTTGTGGCCTGGTTGCTTGTCATTAAAAAATATTTTTATTTTGCCTTTCAGAATTGTGTGCATAATTTTTCAAATTTCTAATAAGATTGCTATTTTTAAATGACTGGCAGTTTACTGCTCTTATTAACCAATGCAGGTAGTGATGGCAACCTCTTAACCCAAAGAGGTGTGTAAAGTGATTAAATGGGTCTGTTAAGTCGCCCCTCTTCTAGAAAGGGACTGCTGTCTTTAAACAGAGCAATGGCATCTCTTGTTTCCAGATTGTGGGTGGGAGTGACGGTAATACTTTAAGTGATGGAGTTGGCATTTCCCATCTGTTGTATTTCAAACACAGGCCTCCTCCTCTCTACCAATCACAAATATAAAAACCCTGCCGATGGTTTGACCATCTGGATTTCCCATCATTCCCTGTTTTCACACCTGGAGACTCAGGGCAGGTCCTTGATTGATGTTTTTCACAATTGCCTCATAAAATCAAAGGACAGACAAATAATATTTTTCCAGAATGGTAAACCAACATTCATAACTTTTGTCACTGCTTTTAGAATTGTTAATAGTCTTAGCCTAGGTGTTATCAAAAATGCTCTTTTCTTTTTAAAGCAAGCCCTCACACTTCACTAGCTGCTTGTGTTTAACAGTGTCAGAGCTGAGATTATAGCAGTGGGTGATAATAGTCTTCAGTTCAGTACTAAGCACAGTGAGTTCCATATTCAGTTTTAATTAAAATATTTACATGCTCATGGTTTGCCTTCTCTTAGGGAGCCAAATACCATCTATGTGTGTCAGCTGGCAGGCTCTGCTAATTGAATAGCTATTTAAAATGCCACTTTGAATCTGGCTGAGGGTGTACCATTATTCTGAATTATTACTAAATTAGCCATTTCCGCAGACCTTTCTGCCTCTTTCCACCTTGGTACCCAGCCCAGCTTGAGACCCAAGGGCCACCTTAGAACAATGTAGTAGGTCCCAAATTTCCCTTTTTCCTTAGTCACTACTCAAGCAGCAATTTGCTTACTTTTGCTGTTTCCTAATTTTAAGAGGAGTGTCAGACAACGTATTAAGCTTTGGTTTCTCTCTAGATCTTATCAGGTTCCTCAAACATAGTTATCTCCAGTGTTAGCCCTTGGTGTTCTGCTGGGGATTACTGGGCCCTACTGGCCGGCTGCTCCCTCTCCTGTGCAGATCTGTTTGCTTTTAGGGAGCAGGGAACTAATTCCACTGTTAGACACATGGAAACCCTTTAGTGGAAACAGCAGTGCTGACACAGGAGCTCTCATCCCTTTCCTGGAATCAGAAGAAAGGACCTGACCAAGTAAATGTCCCATAGTTTACTTCCTTTTTAGTTCAGGTGAGGGAGTAGGTGCAGTCTGGGTGCAGAATGAAGCTGATCCTGGCTGGAGTGCTTCTTGTCTGTTAACTCTACACCAGTGAGATTTTAAATAATTATTAATACCTTTGGAAGGTCCAGGGCACAAAGTGATCATTCAGTACAAGATCTGGACCATCCACGCTGAACCATGTAGCATTACTAATAAAGATGATAAAAGAAGCTTTCATTGGGTTAAGAATGTGGTGTTTGAAACACGTTGGTAGGTTTACTTCCTTCTTTCTTTGTAAAGCTTCACAGTGAGTAGCCCAGAGTGAAACTGGAACTTGGTGTGGGGAAAGAGGATGGGGTGGAGGAACGGTCATGTTATTAGGTTCTTGCAAATGTAGTGACTGGTGATTTCACACGTACACATTCCACATTACAGGAAGCACATACATCTAAGAGACCATGCCCTGTTGGCCCTTCACCACCTGATTTTCCATGAGCTGCCTCTGACAGCTCAGCTTCCCAAATGCTTGCTTATTTTATCATGTCAATTACTTTTCTGTAGTGAGGGAGGAATATGGTCACTTGAATTTCAGAATAAGAAAGGAAGCTTCATGAATCAACCAACTCTAGAGGACAAAAGAGATTTTTTTCCAGTCATTTGCAGATTATAATATGTTCCTCCTTCACTCCACAATGTGTCCTTTGAAATGGCTTTTTTTTTTTTTTAATAATGAAAACAAAATAATCGTGCCAGTAGGGTCATGGAAAATTTTACCAACTCCCATTTGTTCACAGTTGCCCATCCCTTCTCATTTTTTTTCCGTCTTTGTATGTAAAAAGTCTTGCTGAACTTCTTTATTTTTCTGTTATGAAAGGCAGCTTATAATGACTGTGTATAACAATTTGAACAATATTAAGGCATATAAATGAAAACACATGCTCCCTCCCCCAGTCCCATTCCTTCCAGCCGCATCCACTTTTGACCTGTTCATGGAGCCTGAGGCAGTTAGGATTTCTCTGAATCCTTGACAAGTGCAGTAAAGAAACACAGAGACACTAGGAATTGAAGAGCAACAATCCCATTTCCCAAAGATGCACAACGTAAGGGGCGAGGGAGGAGAGACTGTGAACTGGACCAAGAGAGATGAGAAGAAAGGGCAGCTCCTTTCTAGTCTCTTGGGAGGAGGCTCCTTGAGGGCAAGCTTTCTATCTTAACCATCTTCATAAACTTAGACTAGGACAGTGCCCACCAGGTAGTGATGCTGATGAATAAGGATGAAGAGCAGGAACTAACAGGCTAAGGTGAGGCAGAGTCTAGTCAAATAATTTAGGCTTTTTCAGTCTCTCAAAGGCTTCCTCGCTTGTATTTTCTCTCTCAACCTTGAATTGTTCGTCTATAGGTGGCTGGCATGTGCTCCTTCCAGGTTTAGTATTACAATATAGTTGCTGCTAAAGTGACTAATAGTAAAGAGAAGAACCTATTTGGAACAAATCACACGTGGAAGAGGAAGTTTTCAACTATAGTTATCATTAACTCAGTGGAGAATTTGTACTTCAAAGGTCCTTAAAACTCAAAGTAGCTTCTAGGTCCACTGCCTCCTTTTGGAAAAAGGAGACCACAGGGAATTCTCTAGGCTTAGTGCCCATCTTCCCCCACTGCCTTGGCTACAGCTGGTTGAGCCAGAAACCAACACCTGCAGAGAAATCAGCCTGCTTTAGGCTCTCCAGTCCCTTGAGGTGGCCTGGAGTGCACTGGATTGTGACCATCTGAACGCATCAAAGCATCTCCCTTGGAAAGTTTGAACTTGAGACAGAGGGAGAGAAAGGGACAGAAGGAAAAGAGAGAAAAGAGACAGACAAGGTCGTCCATGGTCAGCACAGAAAACTAGAGATGGCGAAAGAGAAGGCGGTAAGCAGGAACTGTGAGGCAATAGACAACTGTAGTAGGTAGAGGCTGTGAAAGATGGCGTAGAAAGCCCTCAATTAGTGGATTAACGAGATGCAGCAGGTAGAGAGAGAAAGGCAGAGTGTGCTGGAGATGCTTCCAGGATGGCCAGCTGCTGGAGAAAATGCTGTTTCATTTCACATGATGTTGCAGTTCTCCATGAGGCCTGGCATGTGTTTTGGAAACCACTCACTTTGCTTCTTCCACCCACCCAAGCATTTCTGCTGTGGAATGCTGTTACCCCGAGGTCAGTGAGGAGGCCTCCATATTTTGCAACTTGAAAAAGTCCACATTTGTGAAAAAGAGCAAATTGTTTAGAGCTAATCATGAACGTGCGTCTCCTGAAGTTTGAGAGAGACGTAGGTGCCCTGGGGAGAACTTTACATGGTGGTAGATGCTTTGCTGGGGTCACCCCAAGGTCTTGTTTTCTATACCGCAGATCTAGATGTTTGATTTCATCTGTGCAACCAGCGTTGACACACTAACTAGGATTTGGGTAATCCAGCGAGCAGGTGTACCATGTGAGGTAGGACTTCCAGAGTCTGGGGTTGGTTTTTCTGGGTTTGGGGCACTGTCGAATGTCTTCTCCTTGTCAAATCTCTCAAAGGTCTTCACCTTTTTCTCCAGGCATTAGTTCTCTTTTGGTTCTTAAATGTGGATACTTCTTGCAGTTTGCCCTTCACCTGTCTTTATTTTCTCTCCTTGCCCTCTGCGGAAATGCCTTCCTCTGCCAAGGCTCCCCTCTGCCCAGATGGCTTCTATCACTGTAGCCCTCACTAATCTACCTGCTTCCCATATTCCAAATCTCTGGGGAACTCTTGCACCTGAAAATCTCACCAGCATCTCACATTCACTGAGTTCAAAATGGAAATTATTTTCTCCCCCCGCCCAAGTTCTTTCTCCTATGTTCCTTTCTCTTCTCTAAAGTGGACTCTCCATGAGCCAGGCCCCAAAGCTCAGAATCCCTTTTACTTCATTTTTTCCCTGGTGCCCAATAGCTATCATTGCAAAGTCCTAGCAATTCTACCAATGTCATGCCAATTTCATCTATTCCCCTCTGTGTTCATTATCCAACGCTGCAGGGAAAAAAATTATACCAAAGATTAGCCTAAAACAGCACATTGGTTACTTCACACAGTTTCTGGGGCTTAGGTATCTGGAAGTGGCTTGGCTAAGCTGGCCTCTCCTGAAGTTGCTGACAGCTGTTGGCTGGGGCTGCAGCCATCACAAGGCTTGGTGAGGGCTGCAGAATTCATTGCTAAGAGCACTCCTGTGGTGGTTGGCTAGTCTCTGTTCCCTGCTGGCTATTGGCTGAAGGCTTCAGTTCTTTATGGTGTAGGTCTTTCCATAGGCTGCTTACAATAGCTTGCTTCTCCCCACAGGCAGGGAGAGGGATGGTGGAGAGTTGGGGGGGGGGAGGGGAGACTTGAGATGGAAGCACGAGTCTTTATAACCCAATCTGAGAAGTCACACATCATTAGTTTTGCCGTATTCTGTATGTTAGGAACAAATCACCAAGTACAGCCCATGCTCAACAGGAAGGGAATTGAGGGTAAAATGCCAGAGGACATGTGGCCATATTTCTAAACCACTCCTTTTCGTCTCTCCTTCCACTGTCCTAGGTCAGGTCCCTGTCATGCCTCGCCAGGTTTGTTCTTAAGATGAAAGACCAAGATCCTTAATATGGTCTACCTGGCTCATGTCTTCGTTTCTGTGCAGCCACTTAGCTGCATTCTACTTATCTGTCAGTCTGATTTTCTTTCTCCTTGGATCTTATCTCCCGCTCTGTCCCAAGTTCAAACTCCACAAGAGAGGAGTGCTGATTGGCTCACGCACCAGGTGTCTGGTGACACTCCAGGTCACTTCGTAGGGGACCAGAGAGCCTAAAGGAAACTGTCTTTTGGTCAAGTGTTGGTTCCTGACTCAACCAGTTGTGGCCAAGGTGGAGGGTGGCTTGACCCTGCCTAATCCTTCTTTATTTTAAGCCACATTCCGCCCCCAGCCCCTCACCCCATGCTTTGCCTCCACTGCCCTTTTTCAGAAGGTCTAGAGGGCCATTTCCCCTCCTGCCACCGAGCCTGTGCTTGCCCTGCTCCTCGGCCTGGCAAGCTATTCTCTCTAGCCTACTCCCCTCCCCCATTTGGCCAACTCCTATGCATCGTTACATCTCAGCTGGGTGTCACCTCCTTTTAAAAAAGTTTATTGCAGTATAATTGATTTATATATATATATATGAATTATTATATACCTGAATATATATAATTGAATTATTAATTTTCTTTTCCATGTTGGTTATAGGATATTGAATATAGTTCACTGTGATTTACAGTAGAACTCGGTTATTTATCTATCCATTAGAATAGTTTGCCTCTGCTAATCCCAAACTCCCAGTCCTTCCCTCCACTGCCACCCTCCCCCCCTCCCCTAGCAACCATAAGTCTGTCCTTTATGTCTGTGAGTCTGTATTTGTTTTGTAGATGTGTTGATTTGTATTATATTTTAGATGCTACATATAAATGTTATCATATGCTAGTTGTCTTTCTCTGGCTTACTTAATATGATAATCTGTAAGTCTATCCATGTTGCTGCAAATGACATCATTTCCTTTTTTGATAACCAAGTAATATTCCATGGTACATGTGTGTGTGTGTGTGTGTGTGTGTGTGTGTGTGTGTGTGTATGACATTTTCTTTATCCATTTATCTGTTGATGGACATTTAAGTTGCTTTCATGTCTTGGCTATTGCAAATAGTGCTGCAGTGAACATAGGGGTGCGTTGTATCTTTTCAAATTATGGTTTTATCTGGGTATATGCATAGGAAGGGGATGGCTGGACCAAATGGCGGCTCTGTTTTTGGTTTTTGAAGAAACTTCATACTATTTTCCATAGTGGCTGCACCAATTTACATTTCCACCAACAGTGTAGCAGGGTTCCCTTTTCTCCACACCCTCTGCAGCATTTATTATTTGTCTACTTTTTAATGATGGCCATTCTGACCAGTGTGAGCTGATATGTCATTGTCACTTTGATTTGCATTTCTCTGATAATTAGTGATGTGGAGCATTTTTTCATGTGCCTGCCGGCCATCCATATGTCTTCTTTGGAGAAATGTCTATTTAAGTCTTCTGCCCACTTTTTGACTTTTCGATTGGATTTTTTTTTTAATTGAGTTGTATGGGCTGTTTGTATATTTTGGAAATTAAGCCCTTGTCAGTGCATCGTTTGCAAATATTTTCTCCCATTCTATAGGTTGTTTTTTCATCTTGTTTATGGTGTCACCTCTTCTGGTCAGAATTTTCACTCCTCTGTCTACCTTAGGGTCCTTATGAGCTGTCAGAAAACCTTGTACTTCTTGGTCATATCTCTTATTTGTGTGGTTGTGTAGCATCTCTCCTCCAAGGGGGCAGGGACCTTTTTGCTCACAATGTCTGATACTTGCTATGAACACAGAAATTCTTTATTATTTTAAGTCCCCAGCCTCCAGACACCTCTGTAAGCTACATGGTGGCGTGATCAATCCTTCCCCAACATCCGCACTTCTCCCTCGCTCACTTTCTGTGGTCCCGAGGTGCCAGCTGGGCAGTCACCACTCTTGGCATTCAAGGCCCTTTGTAACAGGGCTCACCTCTCCTTTCTCTTTTGTTTCTCAGGATTCCTTTCAACAGAACCCAAAGTTCTAAGCCCAGTGAATTTCTTGCTATTCCTCACACACACTCTATCCTTTGCTCTCTGCATCTTTGCTCCTATTGTTTCCTGTATCCTGGAATGTATTCACCTCAATGTGAATGTATCTAAGTCTCTTTCTAGAAACCTCTGTAGTTTGTCTCTTGTGAGCTGCTTGTTTTTAAAACCAAATCATTCTATACCCTTAATAGCTGCTAGATACTGGTCTGAGAACATGTAAATTCATTTAATGATAATGACAAGTTTTTCAGACAAATCCTCTTACTGTTCCCAGATAGGGAAAAGCTTAACTAATTGGTACAAAGAAATACTTAGTACCTGTCAGAGCAGGAGTTTGAACCCAGCAATCTGGTTCCAGAAGGCAGCTCCATGTACTTCCTGCTACTAGACTGTTATTCTTTGAGGGCAGTTGAGGTGTCTTCTTATTCATCTCTGAATCTCCCAGGGGCCCTCACACTCAGTGCATTCTGACTAATGCTTAAAAAATGAATGAGAAGCCAGGGATTCAGGCAGCAAGTGATAAGGGGAAGCTGCTCCTTTGAGGACTGTCCATAGATAACAATGTCATGTTTTCACCCCTTTGGTCACAAACCCTCAGTCATTCCTTCTCGGCCCAGAGGGTCTCATCTGAATTCCTTAGCCCAGTGTCCTGCCTTGTCAGTCAAAGACATTTGGGGAATGAATAGTCTGGGTGCATGTTTTCTCCTTTCCTGATCTGACTTTTTCCATCTGCACATCTGTCCTTCATTTGTACTTGTGTTGATTTGTTAGATTTAGAAAACAAAGAGAGGGAGAGAGAAAGAGCGAGAGAAAGGGAGGAGAGAAGGAAGGAAATAAAAAAGAAAAAGAAAGAAGAAAGAGAGGAAGGAAGGAAGAAGGAAAGGAAGGGAGAGAGAAAGAAAGAAAAAAGAAAGAAAAGAAAGAAAGAGAAAGAAAGAAATGTCATGCTCAGGTAATTTTGAATTTCAGATAAATAACAATTTTTTCATTTTTGTCTGATTTTTCTTTAATAAAAGCAATTAAAATTCTGTAAAAAACCAAAAATCTCCAGCATTCACCTGTAACATGTTGCTCATTATGCCCTCATTTATAAAACAATTAGCCTTGGAGATAAGTTCCCATCCTGCACCAAGGCCTTGACACTTCCAATCAAAGCTTAATAAGGACAAAAATCCCTCCTCCCTTCAGGAAGGTGGAGCTGGAATGAAAATCAGGGAGTAAGACCCCCAAACCCCTCCCTCCCAGTGAATATTCTGCCCTTCAATTGTGTGTCCCTCATAACCCACCTGCCAAAGAAACACAGGGCAGCTGCTTGTCTGTCTGCCCGGCTCTCTACAGAGAAGTATTTCTCAAATAAATCCTCACTTTACTTTCTCAAAACAAAAAAAAACAAAAAAAAGTATTTTTAAGTTTAAATATGTCCTAAATATTGCATGGGGCATACTTAAACTAAAAAAATTATTCTCTGTTTACCTGAAGTTCCAGTGTCCCTGGGCAACATGTATTTTGTCTGGCAGTCTCGTCACTGTGGCCTGCAGGCCCTAGGCTCTTGGGCTCCCCTGTCTGCATTTGCAGGATGGTGCCCTCATCTTCAGCACTTGTGGGCACTGTGTGCTTGGTTTCTGTGCTTTGCCCTCCAAGCTTCTTCCACTGTGAGTGAATCGTTTGGCAGTCTTGGAATAAAGAATCAGCTGACGTAAGCTCACCAAAGAGTAAAAGCAAATGTCCTCTCCCTAGCCTCAGTAAACCAAGGCATAGGAATGCCCCAATGGAGTTAATACTAGTCTGGAGAATCAATATAAATAGTAGTTTTCAGGAGTTGAAATCAAATCAACTTTTGAATGCCCTGGTGGGATAGAGTCTCTGGGTAACAAGCCCTCTCATTGTGCACAGAAAGGGGCTCATCACAGGTGCATACTAGGTGCTGGATTATGTGGTTGAATAAGTAAGCACGTATTCACACTCGTAAGAGCTTTATTAGTATAAACTGATTTTTCACTGACCAATAAACAAGAAATAAAAAAGAAATTTGAAAGGAAAATGCATATTCTTTACCCATGTCCTTTGCCTTTGGCAAGATGGTTAGTTCTAGGCTTACTTTTCCCCAGGACAATATGACTGAGCCAGCTTGATGACTAATGGTGTATTTTTTGTTTTCATGTTTTTAGCTTTTTCTTATGAACATTTTCAAACAAAAGAGAATAGTATAGTCAACTCCCATATATGTATCACCTAAGAGAATAGCGAACATTTTTCCGGATATACCTCCTAAGAATTTTGCTAAATTAATTTAATTTAAATCATGGACATGATATTTCACCCTTAGATATGCTAAGAAAAAGGGGACAGTTTCTTACTCAACCACAATACCATTTTTGTACCTTCCAATTAATAATTTCTTTATATCATCTAATACTCAGTCTGCACTACAGTTGACCTTGGAGCATTGCAGGTGTTAAGAGCACTGACCCACCTTCTGCACACTGGGCAGTGCAAAACCTGAGTATAACTTTTGACTCCCCCAAACTTAACTGCTAATAGCCAACTGTTAGCTGGAAGCCTTAATGATAACATAAATAGTTAACATATTTTGCATATGTATTATATACTGTATTCTTACAATAAAGTAAACTAGAGAAAAGGAAACATTATTAAGAGAAGGAATAGAAGGGAGTTCTCTGGCAACCTAGTGGATTAAGGATCTGGTGTTGTCACTGCTGTGGCATGGGTTTGATCCCTGGCCCAGGAACTTCCACATGCCATGTGTGTGGAAAAAAAAAAAAAGGAAAAGGAATAGAAAATACATTTATAGTATTCTACCGTATTTAGTGATACTGTAAATTTACATTGTCTGTTTACAAGATGAATCATTACCCACATCAGCATTGTCTTATATGGTACAAGACATTGCAGATATTATACATGTTACTAACACTAAACATTAAAAATGAAAAGATAATGTAAACAAGAAATTCATGTTACTTGCAGGTATTATTACAAGCATTGATAACTAAGAAGCAGCAATAGGATTGCTTTATGGTAGTCTCATGTAACTGGTAGGATTGTTTCACTTTAGCCTAGCTTATGTTGTGAGCCACATGGAAAGTCCTATAGCCTAGTTTATGAACTAAGAATGGATTGTAATGAAATTTTTATTATATACAATATTACATTCACATTTGTAATACAGTATTAGAAACATTGTTACTTAAAAAAACCAAAACACCTGTGATGATACTCAGTTTCTTCAGTTGCCAGAGAGGGAGGCATACATACATATTTCAGTGATTCTTCGAAAGCAGAGTTATGAAACAGTAAAAAAAAAACAAACAAACCAAAAACTAACACATTATTAATTTTATATGAAATATCATTCCCCTTATGCCTATGTAAGGATAGGCTATCTACTTTAATGCAAGTCTTGCATGTGATGTCCTACAAGTGTATTTTTGTATATTTCTTGAAAATTCTGCATATAAATGGACTTGCACAGTTCCAACCTGTACTGTTCAGGGTCAACTATATATCCACTCAGTGTCCCCAAAGGTCTATTTATAGTTGATTTAGTTGAATCAGGATTCAAACCAGGCCCACACACTGCATTTGTTGTTTATGCCTTTGACTGACTGCTCATGACTTGTAGCTTTGTCCCTATATCAGTGAACCCGTCCTCAGGGATGCTGGTCTGACGAATTTAGGGCACATGCAGCTTAAAAATCCCTAGAAGGCAGGAGCTCAGAGCTTTGCTCTGAGGAGAAGCTAAAATGACAATTGTTTCTTCCTAAGCTCTTCCAAGGGTAGAATGTGGCCTGATCCTCTGCTTTCCTCCCCCTCTGGCCATGCTTCAACCACATGGACTTGCCTGCCTTGGTCATTGAGGGCTTCATCCAAAAGGGCTCTCCTATTTGCTTGTCTGGCTGCCTAGGTTCTTTCCCCCCAACCCCCCTGCCTACCCTCCCCCACGCACTATTTGCCTGATAAATCTCTACTCTTACTTTGAAAACTGGCCCAAATGTTATTGGCTCAGAAAAACTTTTCTTGGCCTCCCCTACCTACACACCCAGACTAGACCAGAAACCTCTGTTAAATTCTCTCATTGCACCTTACTTTTTTTCTAAAGCCCTTATCCAATTGCAGTTAAATAATTATTTGTGAAGTTACCTTTTGAATGTGTCTTTTCCCAGCTGGAAATTAAAACTCCAATGAGGAAATGTACCATATTCATCTTGCCCATAGTTACATCCTAGAATCTACCAAGGGCCATCAGTAGAATATAGAGGAGTGAATGGATGGATGGGAGCAGATATGAAACCACCCAAGTTTCTTGGGGGGACATTGGGAAGGGTATTCTCTGGGACAGTTAGATACTCTAGGTCCTCCTATGAGTCTGAGTGAGTATCCTGGAGAACAGAAGAGATAGAGAGACTGCTTTTGGACTAGAGAAGGTGAAAGAAATGTTGTAGAGGAATTTGAGAAATTTGTTCCATGGCATCAACTTGTCCAAGGGTGTTTCTCTTTTCTTTGCACTCACTCCTGAGATATAGAGAGCGTTCTCAAATCCATGCATCCTTGATGAACAATCACAAGGAAGTTGAAAAGTCTCTGAGTTTTCTGGCTTCCAGACTTTTTTTCATTTTAGATGAACAGCTCAGAAACTTAAACAAAGGCAAAGCCTTGCATTCCACAGATTTCTTTGAATGCTTCTAGGCTTAACACAATAAGAAGTCTGTTATGAAGCAATCTTCAGCCTCTGTAGAATTTTGCTAAATAATTTCCTGCAGAGATCTCAGCGGTTCCTTCCATAATGTTCTGAGCAAATGTGTTGGAGCCACTTAAGCACAGTATTTTCCTCATGGTGGCAGAGCCCACAGACACTATTTACATGCACCAGTGCCATTTAGACCTTAACTATAAATTACTGCATAAAGGTTAATAGAACTGAGCCAAGCTTTAGGGAAGGCCTTATGCACAAAAATGCCTTGTATATTGGCGGGTGGTAATAGAAGTAAACATTGGAAACACAAGAGGTATGACAGGGATGAAAAAGCAAAGTTTTTTTGAATGTCACTGGAAATCCCTATCAATAGGACATCAAGGCAGAGACGTTAATTTCTAGGGAACTCTTTTATTATACCAGCAGAAAGTTCATTTTATGATCATTTGCTTCCTATTTCCCTCTTGGCCTTAAGTTGATAAAACAGTCCACTTAAAATGTCTTCCGAACTAGCTCCAAGTTTTCTCTTTGGTGCTGATAAGGTCCACCTCCTGAAAGAGTGTCAGCCAATCACATTGGACAAAGAAGCCCTCCACACTCCAAATTTTATAAACATCCAGTGACATCTTTAAGGGAAAAAAGGCATACCTGCCTTATAAGTCTGTCATGTGTTGGTCACAGTTTTATTTCTATGCCATGTGTGTAGTGTTATATTCCTTATCTGCTTTTGAACAACTGCTGGGAACCTAAAACATTTCTAAGTCTGTCATTCTCTAAAGGGAAGCATGACAGGTACATGCCTGGGTTTGAAATGAATTACAACTGTTTTGGAATCACTTTGACAATTTCTACAAGAAAGCAAATAGATGAGCTTGGTAACTTAAGCTCTCTCTCTGTCTCTCTCTCTCTCTCTTTTTTTTTTGCTTTTTAGGGCTGCACGTGCAGAATATGAAACTTCCCAGGCCAGGGGTCAAAGCAGAGCTGCAGCTGCCAGCCTACACCACAGCCACAGCAATGCAAGATCTGAGCCACGTCTGTAGCCTGCATCACAGCTCTTGGCAGTGCTGGATCCTTAACCCACTGAGCGAGGCCAGGGATCAAACCTGAGTACTCATGGATACTAGTTGGGTTTGCTACTGCTATGCCGCAATGGGAACTCCTCTTTTTGAGTCTTGTCAGAACTCCAGATCCGAAGGCATCTACCGTACCTACTTCCCAAATCTTACAGATTTAAAGACCTAAGTGAGGAGTTCCCATTGTGGTTCAGTGGGTTACAAACCTGACCAGTATTCATGAGGATGTGGGTTTGATCCCTGGCCTCATTCAGTGGGTTAAGGATCTGGCATTGCCTTGGGACAGACAAGGCTCAGATCCTGCATTTTTGTGGCTGTGGTCAAGGCTTCAATTAGACGCCTAGCCTGGAAACTTCCATATGCTGCGGGTGCAGCCCTAAAAAGACACACACACACACACACACACACAAAATAATAAAGTGAGCCTGCAGGCTTTGGACAGATAATCACGTGTCTGCGCAGGAGACTGAACCCTGAGAGACACTCCATGTCAGATCTCCTGGTCTCATCCCTCGAGTGTGAGAGCAGTTACGGTAATGCCCCTACCAAGCCTGTCTTCCTCAATGCCCCTGTGTCGGGCCTCATGGGTCGGTTTCCTCCTGCAGTGGGTCCTGACGGATCCCATGTACTTCCCCCTGCAGATGTGGGCTTCGGTTCTGGAGAACTCAAGAGCCAGCAAGACCTGGCAGATTCCATATGTGTCACTTCACCACATCATCTGGTAGTTCCCAGAGCAGAGCACTGCTCAGTACCTTAGAGAAAGGAAGTCGAGATAGAGGGTGAAAGGGAGAAGGATTCCTGTAGGAGGAGTGGGGTTTCGTGCCTGTGAGGCAAGAGGACAACTGTGTGACTGACGCCCCCACGGTTAGGAATGATGCTTCCAGCTGACCAAGGCCTAAGCTTTCAAGTCCATCTCTGAAAGAGCATGTGAGGACCTTTTGGGTTTGCTGTTTTTAGACCAGAAAATCAGACACGTGATGTTGTGGAGGCAGAGGAAAACTTAAGCTGAGTTTGTTGTTTTCTAAGGAATCCTCAAGCCAGGGGTAAGAATGGGAATTGCCAGACTGTGTGAGCTCTGAGTTGCTGGAAGCTGGGACTGTCTCTGACAGGATTTGGTCATTCAGGCCAGGTTGAGGGGTGGGGAGCAAGCTAACTCTATGACAAAGGCTTGACTTTCACTCTAACATCGCTGGTTTTCCAGACCGCATTTTGGATCTGGTATCACTGAATTTCTCTGATAATTTTAAAGATTGTATTTTTTCAGCCCTTGCTTCCACTAAGGATGAGAAGGTCTTGTCTTGCATAAAGCAGCAGTTTCCTTTTTCTTTTTCTCTGTTTCTCTCTGTCTCTTTCTCTCTCTATTCCTCTATCTGTCTGTCCATCCATTCATCCATCCTAAAAGCTACCTCTTTCAAGTTTCAAGGAATTATTTCCAGGTTCTGGTAATCTGAGATTTAGTAAAGGTACTCCTTTTTTGGGGGGGAGGTGCTCTTTAGGGGCCACAGCCATGGCATACAGAAGTTCTCAGGCCAGGGATGTCTCCGTCACAGGTAAGGACAACACCAGATCCCCAACCCACTGAGCAAGGCCAGGGATCGAACTCACATTCTCATAGATACTAGTCGCATTTGTTTCTGCTGCTCCACAATGGGAACTCCCTTGATACTCCTTTTTTGATTTTATGAATCTGACATAGATCCCATTTCAGCTTTTGTCTTTTACATTCATCCTGTAATGAGCATTCTTAAATCCCACTGGCTCAAAATCATTTTTCCTAATAACTTTAGTTGGCATTGCTCTCTCTCCCCTTTCCAATTAATTTCTCATAATACTAATTTAGAATTATACCGTGTGTTGCATTAGTCTTCTATTGCTTCTGTAACAAATTACCACCAATTTAATGGCTTAAAACTACACACATTTATATAACATCTTGCAGTTCCGTAGGTTAAAAGTCCAACAGGGTCTCATTGGGCTAAAATCCAGATATCAGCAGGACTTCATTCCTTCTGAAAGCTCTAGAGAATGTCAACAGAAATAATCAATAAACAGTCTGTAATAGGATTGGAAAAGAATTTTATTTGAGCCAAACTGAGGACTATAGCCCAGGAGACACAGATTCAAGAAACACTTGAATTGTATTTGGCTAGACTGCAGAGAGGGGGAGGCTTATATAGGCAAAACCCACAAAGTTATGTAAGTTGTTTGTCAAGACTTAGGTTTGGCGCTGGCAAGAAGTAAGGGTGCTTAAGCAAGAATTGGTTGGTGTCCAAAATAGTTGCATAGGGAGACTCTCTCATGGGGAGACCTTGAGACCATAAGGTTGCAGCTGGAAGTAGAAAGTAGACATTGTTCTGAGAACTGCTAGTTCTGTCCTTGAGTCTGATACAGTTGAGAAAATTCACATTCTCAATGATGCAGGAATGTGTCTGAAACCACATCCGCAAAGGCCATGGCTCCATTTTGAAGCCTGATCCATAGTTACTTCATTTTGATTTTTTAAATGCATTATTTTCTTTAATGGTTAAAACAGCTGTATAGTAGGACATATTTGACAGGCCATAAGACAGGTTGTTCTAGTTAGCACAAAGTTCAAGCCAAATCATGCATAAGCCAGAATAACTTCCCCGTATCTCAATATCTTCTATCCAAGAGAATCTATTTCCTTACTCTTCCAGCTTCTAGAGGTGGCCTGCATTCCTTGGTCTCTGTCCCCCTTCTTTCACTTCCCAAGCCAGCAACATAATACCTCTCTGACCCTATTTTTGTCATCAGAAAATTTTCTCTAATACTCTTCTGCCTCCCTCTTCCAATTTTAAGTACCCTTGTGAGTACACTGGGCCCACCTGGATAATCTAGCATAATCTCCCTACTTTAAGGTCAGCAGATTAGCAATTTTAATTCTGTCTGCAACTTTAAATCCCCTTTGCCAAGTAACCTAATCTATTCACAGGTCCTGGAATTAGGATGTGGACTTGGGGGTAGGGCTGATATTCTGCCCACCACAGATTGTACTCCTTTATAAAGTTTTTCCCATTTTGATGTATGGCAGTTCTGATCCAAGTAGGCTGTGGATTTCTTGAAGGCAAGTCTGTGGCAAAATATTTGCTTTCCTGTATTTTTGGTCATTCCCAAGTCATCTTAAAAAGTGCCCGAATTTAGCAGGATCCTGGTAAATACCTACCAGCAGCTCCCAATTGCTTTGATTACCTTCGTCTGCCTTGTCTCATTTTAGGATGTCTTTCCTGGAAGTATATGCATGTACAGAATACTCAGGGGCTGGTGTGCTGCCTTTAGACATTTATTGGCTAATGTTTACTGGAAGGAGTTATTGGGAATGCCATCCCAAATGGTTAGTTGTGAAGTTAGCCTCTTCACAACTCTATTTTGGTTTCATATGAGTAGAAACATCACATTAGAAGCTGTGGTAATATGTGAGGAGCAGAGGATAGGAGAAGCAGATGAGGTACAGAGGTATCTCTGTGGTCCCTCCTCCAGCTCCTGAGACACGTGGTTTCTTTCATGTGACCCTGGAAGCCAGACTATAGACTGAGCCAAAGGCTGATAGCCCTTCCTTCCTGGAAAGTCCCAGAACCTTCTATGGCAGAAAATATCTGCAATATTTCTAGCAGATTCAAAAGAGAATGCTTCCACTGGCTTGGAATTGACCGAGAATGTCACATTCCATTGACGACCAAGGAGTTTCTTTCAACAAAGTGTTCAAACCTAAAAGGGGGGGTATTTTTTTGTTGTGATCTACTCTCTCCTTGTGTTTTAGCCCAATTACAAACATAAGTTTAATCACAGGCACCACAATTTATTAATTCATTTGACTAAAACCTCCTATTTGTCATGTGCAGGATTGGCCCCATAATAGAAAAAAATAACGTTTCTTTGGTAAACATTGTTATAGAGCTAGTATGTGTCAAGTATTTTTCCAGCAGTTACCCAAGTAAATTCTACCATGTATTTAGTTCTCACGATAGCCCCCAAAGAAGGTATTATGATTATGCCTATTCTACAGATGGGGAAACTGAGGTTCAGAGCAATTAAGTAATTTGATCAAGTGGGAGAGCAAGGATTCTATCCTAGTTGGCAGGCTCTGGAGTTATGCTCTTGACTGATACATCATGCTGCCCCCTTTAGTTGATCCCTGTTTACAAAGATGTTACAGACTACTTACAAAGAATGTGCAAAAAAAAGCATAAATTTAATTACTGTTCATTTTGTACATTGCTCTATCCCCAGCACCTAAACAGTGCCTGGTACATAAATACAGACTGAATATATATTTGTGGACCATTTTTTACTTTGAAGAACTTGGATTCTATGTCAGACTCTCATGGGAACCTACTAATTAACATGGGGTGGTAAGGAAGGGCAGCTTTGAGGAGGAAATATTTTAGCTGAGAAAAAATATTATGAAAAGAACATGAAAGACTGTTCAGAATAAAAGTTATTCCAATTGTTATTTAAAAAAAAGAAAGAAAGAAAGACTGTTCAGGCAGAAGGACCAGCATGGTCCAAGGCCATAAGTTGCGAGAGAGCCTGGCAAATGTGAGGAGCGGGTGTCGGGGGCAGCCAGGTGGGAAGCAGTGTGCACAGGGGGCTGTGGGCTGAGATTCTGTGAGGGTGGCCGGAAGCTGGGTGACGTGGGACCTTAGCTCACTAGAGTTCCCTCAGGCAGAACACCGTGTAAGTGCCATGGAGGGACTCAAAAGGAGGGCACAGGAGCCCTGCCCTTGGAAGTGTTCGATCCTGTCAGGAAGACAAGGCAAGCAGAGGAGAAAAAAGGGGAAAAGTGTATTGCATTTGCTACACCTTATTCCTTGGTGCACACCTTTATTTGTGGTCTTTGCTTGTTTCTTTCTTTGTTATTTGGTACTCTGGCATCCTCTTAACATCTTTTTAATACAATTTTTTAATTACTCAAATGAATTTATCACATCTGTAGTGTATAATGATCATAACAATCCAATTTCACAGGATTTCCATCCCATAACCCAAGCACATCCCCCCACCCCCCAAACTGTCTCCTCTGGAGACCATAAGTTTTGCATCTGTTCTGCAAAGAAGTTCAGTCTGTCCTTTTTTCAGATTCCACATGTCAGTGATAGCATTTGATGTTGGTGTCTCATTGACTGACTGATTTCACTTAGCATGATAATATCTAGGTCCATCCATGTTGCAAAAAATGCTGGTATTTCGTTCCTTTTAATGGCTGAGTAATATTCCATTGTGTATATGGACCACATCTTCTTGATTCACTCCTCTGTTGATGGACATTTAGGTTGTTGCCATGTCTTGGCCATTGTAAATAGTGCTACAATGAACATCAGAGTACATGTGTCTTTGCGAGGCATGGTTTTCTCTGGATAGATGCCCAGGAGTGGGATTCCTGGATCAAAGGGTAGTTCTATTTTTAGTTTTCTGAGGAATCTCCATACTGTTTTCCACAGAGATTGTACCAATTTACAATCCCACCAACAGTGGAATGGGGTTCCTTTTTATCCACATCCTTTCCAGCACTTAACTGTTTGTAGACTTTTTGATGATGGTCATTCTGACTGGTGTAAGGTGGTATCTCATAGTGGTTTTGATTTGCATTTCTCTAATAATGAGTGATGTTGAACATCTTTTCATGTGTTTTTTGTCCATCCATATGTCTTCTTTGGAGAACTGTCTGTTTAGATCTTCTGTCCATTTTTTAATAGGGTTGTTTGTTTTTTGGTATGGAGCTGCAGAAGGTGTTTATAAATTTTGGAGATTAATCCATTGTCAGTTGATTCACTTGCAAAGATTTTCTCCCATTCTGTGGGTTGTCTTTTTGTGTTGTTTAGGGTTTCCTTTGCTGTGCAGAAACTTTAAAGTTTGAGTAGGTCCCATTTGTTTATTTTTGTTTTTATCATCAATACTCTAAGAGGTGGATCTGAGAAGATGTTGCTGTCGTTTATGTCAGAGAGTGTTTGGCCTATGTTTTCCTCTAAGAGATTTATAGTATCTGGTCTTATGTCTAGGTCTTTAATCCATTTTGAGTTTATTTTTGTGTATGGTGTTAGGGAGTGTCTAATTTCATTCTTTTCCATGTGGCTGTCCAGTTTTCCCAGCACCACTTATTGAACAAGCTGTCCTTTCTCCATTGTATACTCTTGCCTCCTTTGTCATAGATTAGTTAGCTGTAGGTGCGTGGGTTTAATTCTGGGCTTTCTATCCTGTTCCACTGATCTATATGTCTGTCTTTGTGCCAGTACCATACAGTTTTGATGACTGTTGCTTTGTAGTATAGTCTGAAGTCCAGGAGCCTGATTCCTCCAGCTCCATTTTTCTTTTTCAGGATGTCTTTGGCTATTCTGGGTCTTTTGTGCTTCCAAACAAACTTTAAAGTATTTTGTTCGAGTTCTGTGAAACATGTCCTTGGTCATTTGATGGGGATCACATTGAATCTGTATATTGCCTTAGGTAGTATACTCATTTTGATAATATGAACTCTTCCAATGCACGAGCATGGTATATCTTTCCATCTATTTGTGTTGTCTTTGATTTCTTTCGTCAGTGTCTTATGGTTTTCAGAGTACAGTTCTTTTGTCTCTTTAGGTAGGTTTACTCCTAGGTATTTTATTCTTTTGGATGCAATGGTAAACGGGATTGCTTCCCTAATTTCTTTTTCTGCTCTTTCATTGTTAGTATATAGAAATGCTGTCGATTTCTGTGCATTAATTTAGTATCCTGCAACTTTGCCAAATTCATTGATGAACTCTAGCAGTTTTCTGGTAGAGTCTTTAGGATTCTCTGGGTATAGCATCATGCCATCTGCAAATAGGGATAGTTTTACTTCTTCCTTTCCAATTTGGGTTCCTTTTATTTCTTTTACTTCTCTGATTTCCATGGCTAGGACTTCCAAAACTATGTTGAAGAGTAGTGGTGAGAGTGGACATCCTTGTCTTGTTCCTGATCTCAGTGGGATTTCTTTCAGCTTTTCACCATTGAGAATGATGTTCGCTGTGGATTTGTCATATATGGCCTTTATTAAATGTTGAGGTAGGTTCCTGCTATGCCCACTTTCTGAAGGGTTTTTATCAGAAATGGGTGTTGGATTTTGTCAAAGGCTTTTTCTTGCGTCTATTGAGAGGATCATATGGTTTTTATTCTTCAGTTTGTTAATGTGGTGTATCACACTGATGGATTTGCGGATATTGAAGAACCCTTGCATCCCTGGGATAAATCCCACTTGATCATGATGTACAATCCTTTTAATGTATTGTTGGATGCAGTCTGCTAGTATTTTGTTGAGGATTTTTGCATCGATGTTCGTCAGTGAAATTGGCCTGTAGTTTTCTTTTTTTGTGGTATTTTGTCTGGTTTTTGTATCAGAGTGATGGTGGCCTCATAGAATGAGTTTGGGAGTATCCCTTCCTCTGCAATTATTTGAAATAGTTTCAGAAGGAGAGGTGTTAGCTCTTCTCTAAATGTTTGATGGAATTCGCCTGTGAAGCCATCTGGTCCTGGACTTTTGTTTGTTGGGAGTTTTTTAATCGCAGTTTCAATTTCAGTTCTTGTGATGGGTCCCTTCATATTTTCTATTTCATCTTGATTTAGTCTTGGAATATTGTACTTTTCTAAGAATTTGTCCATTTCTTCTAGGTTTTCTATTTTATTGGTGTATAGTTGCATATAGTAGTCTCTTATGGTCCTTTGTATTTCTGTGATGTCTGTTGTTACTTCTCCTTTTTCATTTCTAATTTTATTGATTTGAGTCCTCTCTCTTTTTTGCTTGATAAGTCTGGCTAAGGGTTTATCAATGTTGTTGATCTTTTGAAAGAACCAGCTTTTCGTTTCATTGATCTTTTCTATGGTTTTCTTTGTTTCTATTTCATTGATTTCTGCTCTGATCTTTATGATTTCTTTCCTTCTACTCACTTTGGGTCCTGTCTGTTCTTCTCTCTTGAACTGCTTTAGATGTAAAGTTAGCTTGTTTATTTGATCTTTTTCTTGTTTCTTGAGGTGGGCTTGTATTGCTATAAACTTTCCTCTTAGAATGGCTTTTGCTCCATCCCATAGGTCTTGGAGTGTCGTATCTTCATTGTCATTTGCTTCTAGGTATTTTTTAATTTCCTCTTTGATTTCTTCAGTGATCCATTGGTTATTTACTATCATGTTGTTTAGTCTCCATGTGTTTGTGTTTTTTTGCAGATTTTTTTTGTTGTTGTTGATGTCCAATTGTATAGCGTGGTCGGAAAAGATGCCTGATATGCTTTCAATTTTCTTAAAGTTACCGAGGTTGGATTTGTAGCCCAGGATATGATCAATCTTAGAGAATGTTCCATGTGCACTTGAGAAGAATGTGTATTCTCTTGCTTTTGGATGGAATGTCCTATAAATATCTATTAGGTCCATCTGGTTTAATGCATCCTTCAGGGCCTGTATTTCCTTATTGATTTTCTGTCTGGTTGATCTGTCCATTGCTGTAAGTGGGGTGTTAAAGTCCCCCACTATTATTGTGTTAAGTCCTTTAAGGTTGTTATCAGTTGCCTTATATATTGTCCTTTTAAGGTTGTTAGCAGTTGCCTTATAGATTGTAGTGAACCTGTGTTGGGTGCATAGATATTTAAAATTGTTATATCTTCTTGGATTGATCCTTTGATCATGATGTGATGACCTTCTTTGTCCCTTAAAATATTCTTCATTTTAAAGTATATTTTGTCTGATATGAGTATTGCTACTCCAAAATATTTCATGCAAACGGGGATCAAAATAAACCTGCTACTCCAGCCTTCTTTTGATCCCCGTTTGCATGAAATATTTTCTTCCATCCTATCACTTTCAATTTGTATGTGTCCCTAGAAGTGAAGTGGGTCTCTTGAAGACAGCATATATATGGGTCTTGTTTTTGTATCCATTCATCCAGTCTATGTCTTTTGGTTGGGGCATTTAGTCCATTAACATTTAAGGTAATTATTGATATGTATGTTCTTATTGCTGTTTTATTAATTGCTTTGGATTTGGTTTTGTTGCTCTTTTTTCTTCCCTTCTTTGCTTGTTCTCTCCTCTTCTGGTTTGGTGACTATCTTTAGTGTTGTATTTGAGTTGATTTTTTTTTGTTTGTGTATCAATTGTAGATTTTTGGTTTACAGTTATTCTGAAGTTTTGATACAAGTGTATATATGTATATCAGATTGTTTTAAGTTGTTCTCTTAATTGCAAGTTCATCTCCAGTGTCCTGCATTTGTACCCACCTCTTCTCATGATTTCTGATTTTGGTAGTATAATTGTGCATGGATATATACTGTATCTTTACTGTATATATACCTTTACTGGTGAGCCTTGTCATTTGTGGCATTTTTGTTTCCTATTGCTGTCTTGTCTTTTCTGCCTAGAGAAGTTCCTTTAGTATTTGTTGTAAGGCTGGTTTAGCATTGCTGAATTCTCTCAGCTTTTGCTTATCTGTGAAGGTTTTGATTTCTCCTTCAAATCTGAATGAGAGCCTTGCTGGGTGGAGTAATCTTGGTTGGAGGTTTTTTCCTTTCATCATGTTAAGTATATCATGCCACTCCCTTCTGGCCTGCAGAGTTTCTGCTGAAAAATCTGATGATAACCTTATTGGGGTTCCCTTGTATGTTATTTATTTCTTTTCCCTAGCTGCTTTCAAGATTTTTTTCTTTGTCTTTAATTTTGGTCAGTTTGATTAATATGTGTCTTGGTGTATTCCTCCTTAGGTTTATTTTATATGGTACTCATTGTGCTTCCTGGATTTGAGTGAGTGGTTCCTTTCCCATGTTAGGGAAGTTTTTGGCTATTATCTCTTGGAGTATTTTTTCTGTCCCCTTCTCTCTCTTTTTTCCTTCTGGCACCCCTATAATATGGATGTTGTTGCGTTTCACATCATCCCAGAGTTCTTTGAGACTCTCTTCATTTGTTTTCAGTCTTTTTCCTCTTTTCTGTTCTGCATCCGTAATTTCTACTAATCTGTCCTCCACCTCGCTTATTTGTTCTTCTGCATCCTGTCTTCTGCTGTTAGCTGCTTCTAGTGAATTTTTTATTTCAGTTATTATATTTTGCATCTCTTCTTGTTTAAGTTTTATATCTTGTATCTCTTCACTCAGTGTTTCCTGTAAGCTATCCATCTTTGCCTCAAGTTTATTTCCAATGTCTTGCATAACCTTCAGCATCAACAGTCTAAAGTCTTTTTCCTGGAGGCTGAGAATTTCTTCATCACTTAGCTGATTTTCTGGGGTTTTTCATTTCTCCCTCATCTGAGTTATAGTTCTCTGTCTTCATTTTTATAGGTTTTTGGTGTGGTGTGGTGACCTTTTTACAGATAATAGAGTTGTAGCCTCTCTTACTTCTGGTGTCTGCCCCCCTTGTGGCTGAAGTCGGTATGGGGGGGCTTGCTGTAGGCTTCCTGGTGGGAGGGGCTGATGCCTGCCCACCAGTAGGTGGAGCTGATTCTAATCCCTCTGGTGGGTGGAGCTTAGTCTCTGGATGGGATTAGAAGTGGGTATGTGCCTGAGGGATCTTTAGGTAGCCTGTTTACTGAGGGGTGGGGCTGTGATCCCATCTGGATTGTTGTTTGCCCTGGGGCTTCTCAGCACTGACTGATGGGTGGGGCCAGGTTTTCTCAAAATGGCCACCTCTAGAGAAATGCATGCTGCTGAATATTCCTGAGAGCTTTGCTTTCAATATCCTTCCCTCACAACAAGCCACATTCACCCCTGTTTTCCCAGGATGTCCTCCAAGAACTGCAGTCAGGTTTGACTCAGATTTCCATGGAGACTTTGCTTTGCCCTGGAACCCAGTACACGTGAAAGTCTGTGTGCACCTTTTAAGAATAGGGTCTCCGTTTCCCCCAGTCCCATGGAGCTCCTGCGCACAAGCCCCACTTGCCTTCAATGCCAGATGCTCCAGGGACTCTTTCTCCAAGTGCCAGATCCCCACACCTGAGAGTTTGATGTGGGGCTCAGAACTCTCACTCCTGTAGGTGAGTCTCTGTGAACCAGTTAGTTTCCAGTCTGTGGGGCTTCCCACCCAGGAGGTATGGGGTTGTTTATATCATGAAATCGCCCCTCCTACCTCTTGATGTGTTCTCCTCTTTTTCTTCTTGAGTAGGATATCTTTTTTAAGGTTTCTGGTTCATTTGGGTGGAGACTGCTCCAGCCTTTAGTTGTGAATTTTGTTGTTTTTAGGAGAGAAGTTGAGCTCTAGTCCTTCTATTCCACCATCTTAATCCCATCTTCCCCTCTTCGCATCTTTAGAGGACTTTGACTCAAATCAGAGACTGGCTTTTCACCTGTGCACACCTAGAAGCCCTGGAACATCTGCTTTGTTACCAGGTTAGATGTGGCTCTGTGCCACCAAGCCCTGATATACAGTAAATTTAACTGGGTTTCCATAGCTCATGAGACCCTAAAGCTAATATTTCACTTTTGCAGTATTTTTTTCACAAGGTCTGATTTTTAAAAATTTTTTTATATTTTTAGGGCTGCACTTGGGAGGTTCCCAGGCTAGAGGTGGAATTGGAGCTGTAGCTGTCAGCCTACACCACAGCCACAGCAACGTGGGTTCCAAGCCACATTTGTGCCTACAACACAGCTCATGGCAATGCTGGATCCTGACCCACTGAGTGAAGCCAGGGATTGAACCTGTGTCCTCATGGATAATAGTTGGGTGCATTAACTGCTGAGACACGACAGGAACTCTTGAATTTGTTTTGCGTTTGTTCTCCCTTCTGGCCTTATTGTTAAAGCTCTGATGTGCAGCTGAACATTATACTGGACACTTCTGTAGTGGTGTCTTGGTTATGAAGCTACATCTAGGAAATCTTACAACAGCCTAGATATCGGCCAGAGACATTCAGGAAGTAGAAATGGAGTTGTGAAAGTTTTTTATTTCTTTTTTAAAAACAGCATTATTGAAATATAATTTACATACCATATAATTCACCATTTAAAGTCTGTAGTGCAATGGATTTTAGTATATTTAGAGTTGTGTAACCATGACCACAATTAATTTTAGAACATTTCACAATCCCCAAAAGAAACCCTGTTTCACTAGCAATCACTCTCATGTCCCCTCCCACAGACTCCTAACCCTAGGCAACCATTAATCTACTTTCCGTTTCTATAAATTTGCCGTAAATGGAATCATGCAGTATATACTCTCTTGCAATAGACTTCTTCCACTTACCATCATGTTTTCAAGGTGCATCTACATTGTAGCACATATTAATATGTCATTCCTTTGGTTGCTAAACAATATTCTGTTGTACAAATACTACATTTTTGTTTATTGGTTGATGAGTATTTGATTATTTCTACTTCTTGGCGATATGGAATAATATGATGAATGTTCAGAGGCCAGTTTTTGTGTGGACAATGGTTTTCATTTCTCTTGGGTATGTACCTTCAAGTGGAATTGTTTGGTCCTGTAATAACCCCATGTTTAACATTTGAGGAATTGCTAATCTGTTTTTCAGAAAGGTTGCATCATTCTTACCACCCACCAGCAGTGCATGAGTGTTCCAGTGTCTCCATATCCTTACCAACATTTCTTGTTGTGCCTTTTTTTGATGATAGTCATCTTAGTGGGTATGGAGTGGTATCTTATTGTGGCATTATTTTGCTTTTACAATTTTCTTTTACTTTTGTAAAAATGCCCCAGTCTCCAAAATTATGTTTTCTGAATCATTGTGATAACAGCAATGCCAGTATAAAGGAAGTCATATTGAGACATAACTGTATTGTGAAAGTATGGAAATAATAAAGTAGCAATGAGCCCTCTATAGAGAAGCAGAGTTTTTTAGAGTAAGTGTTGGTTTTAGTTTCAGATGTTCATTAAAGATTCTAATGTTGTGATTGATGCTGTAGTCCTGAATGTTGCATTAGATAATTTATAATAAATGACTTCATTTATCTACTAAGATCTAAGGAGTTCAGAAACATTCTCAAAATCTCATCTGTCAAGTTCACAGTGGTCTAGGTTAATGTTATCTCTTCTATTTTGGAAAGGACTATCAGAAGGGAATTGAGTTGTTGGGTATTACCTGGCAGATGAGTGGTGAGGACTTATCTCTTGATCCTTAATGTTAATTTAGGAAGTAATCAGTTCTCAGAATCAGGAGGGACTTTGGATGTCATGTATCTGTCATTCAGGATAAGAATTCCCACAGTAACATACATGATTGAATACTTGCAAGGACACGGAAGTTCTTCACGTGTAAAGCTGCCCATTCTGTTATCGGCAGTTCTGACACATTTTTATTTTTTATACTGAGACACCTTCTGCATCCATGTCCTTTCTACCCACAGCTACTTGTTCTGCCCTCTAGAACCATGAAGAATTAAAGGACATTAAAGGTGTTCAATGAATATATGTTGCATGATTGAAGTTATTATCTGAATTATTTATAGTAGGTATTCTTATATTGCTTTTATAATTTAAAATAAAAAGGAAAAGCAAAAAATAAAAACTAACCTTTGCATTTAATTACACACACACACACACACACATACACTACTCTACCATTCTGCACTTTTGTTCCTCTTTCTTTTTCTTGTGTCTATATATTTGTTGGTTTTAATATGATTACAGAAATTATATGTTATATTATAGAAAATTCATAAAAATTTAAAAAGAAAAATTGTATTTTTAAGCAAATTTATTTCGTACTCTTACTTTATCAATGTCATTTGCTCACCGAGTGTGAGATTTTTAGTGGCTATATAGTATTCCATGCTACAGATACACTCTATTTAGCCATTTAGGTGCTTTCAATTTTTTATTTTTTGGCTGCATTCACAGCATGCAAAAGTTCCTGGGCCAGGGATCAAACCTGTGCCATAGCGGTGACTCGAGCCACAGCAGTGACAGCACCAGATCTTAACCTGCAAAGCCATCAGGGAACTCCTGGGCACTTTCAAATTTTAAAGAGAAGTAACATCTCTCTCTGAGTATTTTATCCAAATGAACCACACCTGTTACCTTAAAACCACCTCATTTGCCCTTTTGCCTCTGGCTTGTTTTGCTGTTGGGTACACCCTGGTTTGCCAATCTTTCTCTTCAGATGAGATGCGGTTCCCAGAACAGAGCACTTGATCCAAACAGAGGATGATGAGTGTGGAGTTTCGGTGAACCATTACATTTTTTGAACACTACACTTTTATTTATGCAAACCAAAATGTCAATTGTTTTTCTTATTGTGGCCTTTTATTGGGCTTCTAGGAGCACAGATCTGCCCAGCCTTACACAGTTCAACTTTGTTCCTTATTTCCAATGTCTCTGGCTATTTCTTTGTGGCCTGTTCATTTGAATTCTCACATATCTCCATTTCTACTCCGCTGTGGATGTTTTGTCCCCATGCGGTGGCCAGCCCCCTCACTTGGTCTGGCAGATCCTTTTTCACACCAACAATTTGCATTGCTTTAAAAATATTCTCGATATAAGTCTAAGTGATTAAAGGCAAACAGCTTTTCTTACTTGAAAAGCCTTTGCTTCCCAGTGGATGAAAGTAAGGAAGCTCAATGATATATGAGGTTCTAGAACTCATCTGTCTTCCTTCCATTTTGCAACTCAGGAGCTAACCTCAGAGATTAAATAATGGACTTCATTGACTTCAGTGCACCTGCTACTGCACGTGTATATTCATCCTCTCTCATATGGTCAGACATGACTCGCTAAGCAGCTTCCAGAGTAAAAATGGTGACATGAATAATTCTGCCCAGAAATAAGGTCAACCTTGTTCTCCTGAGAGCTGCACTGGGAGCAAGGAGGAAAGAGCTGCATAAACCTTGTACCTTGAAGAACTGTGAAGCTCTGTCCTCCTTTCCCCCAGTGCTTACACACCCAAGGAATGAAACAAAGGACTAGAATATTTTTTTAAATCTAGGTTTTTGTGGGAAAGCGGGAGCATGCTTTGAGTAAAAGATGGCTTCCAGGTAAAACTATCCTTGCAAAAACTCAAGAATTACATAAATGAATAAAATCAGGATATATACAAACAAAAGTATTAACAGTGATTTTTTTAAATTAATGATTGGATGGGTTATTTTTTGCTTTTTTCACCTAGAGTTTAAAATTTTTTCGGTGGTAAGCTTCTATTATAATTGCAATATAAAAATTTAATTCATTTTTTTTATATTTCTTATATATATATTTTTTCAATTGAAAAACAGAGGTTTTTTTTTTCCCCTACCTTGTGATAAATTATTGGGATGAGAAGTAAATTTGGGTGGGAAACTGGACAAATTAACTTCAAAGTTTGCTCCAGCCCCTAAGGCTTTCTGAAGTTATCATCAAATTCAGTCAGCAAAATAGATGGCAAACCATGACCCAGAGCAAATCATAATTTTTAGGGCTTGAAATTATGAATACTGGAAACCTTTCTACCTAGCTAAAGTGAAAAAGCAACATTACTTATAAGCCTACAGACAAGGCTGAGAGTCAGCTGGTTGCATGTGTATGGAGATGCTGGTTGTTGACATTGTGAAATACTTCTGTTCCTGTTGCTTTGAGACCCTCAGTGCCTCCCCCCTGCCTCACCCACCCCTGCCTGTCCCCTGAGAATTTCTCCCAACTTCATGCTCCATCACAAAAGGGGTAATGCCTGGAATGGCAACAGACTTCCAGGACTGTGATTTTTGTTTTCCTGTGCCATTGCTAAAAATTTTGAAGTCACCCCTAGAATACATGGGTGCCTCATGGAGCCCCAGATATAGCACCAGATCCAGGTTCTTGGAAGCTGTCAGTCCTTTCCTCTATCCTTCATACTCCTTTTTGGCCTTCAAGTTCACGTGACAGAAATAGGACATTTAACAGTTCTAGGAATTTTTACCTTATGGATCTGGTCACTTGAAGAGGCTGATCTTTCTCCCTCCCTTCTTTCCTTCCAACTCCAAATGTCCAGGGAAAGTGAATGTCCAGTCTTCAGTCATATGCCCACTCCTGTGCCATGCATTTATGGCCCTACATAGGGGGTGGATCAGAATGCCCAACCATGGCTTTTCCCATTAAAACCACATGGATGGAGGGGTAGATACTTCCAGGTAAAATGTAGAAGTTTTCCAGAAATTGGAAAGTAGGGCATAAAACACAAGGTCCTTGGCACATAGCTACTTCTCAACCTTCCCTTAATTTGGTACTCTTTATCCAACAATCTCATGTCTCCATAAAAAATTCTCTAATTAGTCATATACCATAGCTTATAATCTTCATACATAAAACTCAAAAGGTTTTAATTCTTATTTTATACACATTTTAAACAGACTTGCTTACCAGTTTCTATGTCTAAGGCAGATTAGAAGTGGAAACTGAGAAGGGGCAATGAGAAAATAGGCAAGCTTGCTAGGATAAAATATGAATGTGTGTGTGTGTGTATGAGTGTGTGTGTATGTGTGGGTAATACATGTATATTCAGGCATAATGACTGAGGAATGCAAAAGATGAAATTATATTGGGGCCATTTTTTTCCATAAAATTTTTACATATTTAAATAACTCAGAAAGTCATCACTGCCAAAAAGTTAGCATATAATTATTGATTTTCATTTTAGTAACTAGAATCCTTGATTTTATTTTTATTTATTTATTAATACTCAATGAATTTATTACATTTGTAGTTGTACAATGATCATCACAATCCAGTTTTATAGGATTTCCATCCCACACCCCCAGCGCATCCCCCACCCCCCAATCCGTCTCCTTTGGCAACCATAAGTTTTACAAAGTCTGTGAGTCAGCATCTGTTCTCCAAAGAAGTTCTTTGTGTCCTTTTTTCAGATTCCACATGTAAGTGATAGCATTTGATGTTGGTGTCTCATTGTCTAACTGACTTCACTTAGCATGATAATTTCTAGGTCCATCCATGTTGCTAAAAATGCTGGTATTTCGTTCCTTTTAATGGCTGAGTAATATTCCATTGTGTTAATGCACCACATCTTCTTGATCAACTCTTCTGTCAGTGGACATTTAGGTTGTTTCTATGTCTTGGCTATTGAGAATAGTGCTGCAGTGAACATCGGAGTACATGTGTTTTTGTGAGTCATGGTTTTCTCTGGGTAGATACCCAGGAGAGGGATTTGTTGGATCAAATGGTAGTTCTATGTTTAGTTTTCTGAGGAATCTCCATACTGTTTTCCACAGAGGTTGCACCACTTTACAATCCCACCAACAGTGTACTAGTGTTCCTTTTTCTCCACACCCTTTCCAGCACTTAACTGTTTGTAGACTTTTTGATGATGGCCATTCTGACTGGTGTAAGGTGGTATCTCATAGTGGTTTTGATTTATATTTCTCTAATAATGAGTGATGTTGAACATCTTTTCATGTGTTTTTTGTCCATCCATATGTCTTCTTTGGAGAACTGTCTGTTTAGATCATCTGCCCATTTTTTTAATGGGTTTTTTTTTTTTTTTGGTATGGAGCTGCAGAAGGTGTTTATAAATTTTGGAGATTAATCTCTTGTCAGTCCTTTCATAACTTTAAAATCTTTGATTTTAAAAGGTGAAATTATGTTTAATATATCCTGTTTAAGAAGGCAGAGAGGAAGGTCCCATTGTGGCTCAGCAGTAATGAGCCCGACTAGTATTGTTGAGGATGTGGGTTCAATCCCTGGCCTCTGTTAGTGAGTTAAGGATCTGGCATTGCCCTGAGCTGTGGTGTATGTTGCAGATGCAGCTCAGATCTAGTGTGGCTGTGGCCGTGGCTTAGGCCAGCAACTACAGCTCCAATTTGACCCCTAGCCTGCAACTTCCACATGCTGCTGGTGTGGACCTAAATAGCCAAAAAAAAAGAAAAAGAAAAAGGCAGAGAAAATTGCAATGCATTGATGAAAGAAAATAATAAATGTATGAGTGGGGGGGTCCTTGATATCTAAAGACATGGGCTTTAGGTGGCTAGAAAATTATTATTCAGCAGTGACAGATGAGTACAGAAAGCTGTATATTTGATATCATCAATTAAGTAGCCCAAAATCTAACTGTATTTTTCTCTTGAGTATGGGTGGGTTATCTTGGACATGTCTTTACCAATTCCTCTTCCATAAATGGGATAATTACAATTTGATCATCAGAGTAGAAGAGCTTATATGTGAAAATCCTTTGAGATTTTTGAAGTCAAATGATGTGAAATAAAAATCTATTTGGGGAGTTCCCATTGTGGCTCAGCAGGTTCAGAACCAGACATAGTCTCCATGAACATGTGGGTTTGATCCCTGGCCTCATTTAGTGTGTTAAGGATCTAGTGTTGCCATGAGCTCTGGTGTAGGTCACAGACGTGGCTTGGATCTCATGTTGTTGTGGCTGTGGCATAGGCTGGCAGCTGCAGCTCCAGTTCGATCTCTGGCCAAGGAAATTCCATATGCCATGGGCGCAGCCATAAAAAAGAAAAAAAATCTATTTTGGTTTTCACAAGAGCTGTTGTATTGGTGACAGATTTTTTAAAATTAATTAATTAATTAATTTTTTTTTTTTGGTCTTTTTGTCTTTTCTAGGGCCACACCCAAGGTGTAAGGAGGTTCCCAGGCTAGGGGTCTAATTGGAGCTGTAGCTGCCAGCCTACGCCAGAGCCACAGCAATGTGGGATCTGAGCTGTGTCTGCGACCTACACCATAGCTCACGGCAACCCACTGAGTGGGTTAAGGAACCCACTGAGCAAGGCCAGGGATTGAACCCACAAGCTCATGGTTCCTAGTCGGATTCATTAACCACTGTGCCACAACAGGAACTCCCAGATTTATTTCTGATGAAAAAAACATCAAGGCGAATGGATCATTCTGCTTTGGGTCTTTATGAGTCCATTTGAAAGCATCATTTACTTAGATCAGAACTTTATTGGGCACTTGTCATATGATTTCTATTCATTACTTCATTTTTTAGTAGTTTGCAACTCTAGATTGCATATCTTTTATGAAGTTGGATTGATAGTTTTATTTCATAAGCTGTAGTTATTCAAATAATGTTTTCTCCTACTTCTGGTTATAAAATACTAATGCCTCACAAAATTCAAATTACAGGGAAAATGGTCACTTATAATCCCATTCCCTAAGCAACTACCATATCAATATATATTTTTATGAAGTTATGTTCGATGTTGTAATTCCTCTTTTTTTTCATATTGCTATTTGTTATTCTCACCATTCGTAATTGGCATCTCTAAATGTAAATAAAATTCTATTGTGTGAATGTACTAAAATAATGGAATAACCATTTCAATATTTTTGGATATTTAGTTTGCTATCTCTCCCTCTTCTCTGTAATAAAAAGTGCATCCCTCCCCCCTTTTCCAGATTGTGTAGTTCTGGATATTCATGAAATTCTAAGTTCCTGCAGTGTCCATAGCCTGCCTCTGAGGAAGGTAGTCACTGACAATTCCTTCTTCATGGTTGTCACATTCTAAGCCAGGTGACTTTGACGTTCTTACAGGCACTAATGGGCTGGGAGTCTGTGTCTATTGGGACCAAAGGCAGACTTATCATGTCAGAAAGACTAGCTTTGCAAGACTCTGCCAGATAGTGAGGCACCATATTGGATGGGGTCAAACTGACCCTGTTATTTCCTCTTCCTTGGTAAGTCTAAGTGAGAGATACGCAGAGAAGCCAGGATGACCTGGCTACGCTTTGGGAGAGGGGGGATAAAAGGTTTCCAGGACACAAAAGTCATCGGTTTACCAAAGCTACCACTATGTTCTGAATAATGATGGACTGTGTTTCTTGTTTGGCATGAGGCATGGTGTACTTGCCAGTGTCAGCAGGCTGGGATCCAGAACACAGTCCAGCGTCTGAGGTGTCATCCAGGCCCACCTCACTTCCTCATGGAAGTGAACTCCCACTCCCAAATATTATTTTTTCTTCTTTTGGATGACTTTCTTGGGAAGAATTACCCCAAGTGGAATTGAGGAATATAAATACTTATATGGCTCTAGATAGATAATGTCACATTACTCAGTACCAGTGTTTCTGAGGAATTGTCCCTGGATCTTCTCTTGTTCTCTGTTTTCTCTCTGAATCATCCATCCTCTCATCAATCCCCATGGCTATGAAGACTGCCAAGTTTCAGACACCCTTCAATTGTAAGGCTCACCATTATTTTATAAATTGTAGAAGTCAATATGTCCTTAGTTAGGTTGGCATGTTGCTTTCTTATCACTTAAAATTTTTATTTTATAATTTTTGAAAGAGCTTTTTTAGACGTGTGTGTATCTCTAAAGAAAGTACAGATGCAATATATTTTTTTAATATATTACTTAAGATTTTTCAGAATCCAACTCTTCAGAGCTACTTTTTGACTCAAATTCATCTTTATTTTTGTTTTCCATCACATCTCCCTTGTTCCATCAAGAGTATTGTTAAATCAGCATTTCCTTAAAGAATTCTTGACTAACGTCTCTAACATTTTGTTTGAAGTCGTTGACAGCCATTTTAAAAGTTCTGATGTTGGCCCTTTCTTAACCTTACCAAAATCTGTTAACAGGAGGTCTTCAGAAAATAATTAGGACTCATATACCACCCTCAAATATTCCTTTTGTTTTGATAACTGAAATGTTCAGGGGCCACATTTGTCCAGTCTGGCCACCTGGACATGCGTAGGCAATGCATGTGTTGCCTGATGACAACAAGGATACGATACGATCGTTATAAAACACATCTCAATTTCAGAGATGTTAAAATTATACACACACACACACAAACACACACACACAAGCTTGTGATCCCCAAATCTATAATTGCAGCCCAGCTCTATATAAAACCATGACAGAGCTCTCTTTGGATGATTCCCATAAACCTCAAATGTAAATGCATCTGTATTTGTATTTGTTTCTCATGGCTGCTGTAAAAAATTTCCATAAGCTTAGTGTTTTAAAACAACTGAATTATATTATTTTAAAGTTCTAGGGGTCAGGAGTCCTACAGAGGTCTCATTGGGCTCAAATCAAGGTTTCAGCAGGGCTGTGTTCATTCTGGGAGCTCTAGGGGAGAATGCATTTCTTGCCTTCTGCAGCTTGTGAAGACCAGCCACATTTCGTGGCTTGTAGCCTCTTCTGTCTTTAAAGCCAACAATGGCCCATCTTTCTCACATCATATCACTGTGACCCTCACTTTCCTGCCTCCATCTTCCACTTAAAAGGACATTTGTGATTACATTGGACCCATTCAGATAGTCCAGGATAATCTCATCTCAAAATCCTTAATCTGATCCCATTCACAAAGTCCTTTCTGTGTGGAAGGTTACATTTTTACAGGGAATTAGGATGTAAACATTTTGGAGGTGGGAGCCATTATTCTACCTACAGCAATGTCCAAAACCAAATTCATGATGTTTCTCCCTGATCACATTTGCTCCTCCTCCCATCTTTTCCATCTCAATGATTTAAAGCACAACCTATCAGTTGCCCATCTCAGAAACCTAGACATCATCCTAACATCCTCCCTCTTACTCATGTCCACATCCAGTCCAAAAGTTCCTCCTTCCTTCCTCTGAGAGAGCATATCAGTCTGCTTGGTTCATCATCCGCTGTCACTATCCTGGGCCAGGTCCTCATCATAGTCTCTTACTGTTTCACTGCTTGTGCCTCCCAACCAGCCTCTCCCAACCAGAAATGATATATCCCCAAACCTCCTGGAGTGAAATTTTTGAGCAGAAGCTTTACATTCTCTCCAGCATTACATGCAGCTGGGGAGAAGATGCACACACCGTAAAATGCCAAAGGTGGACGTATGGTAGCGCTTTGCAGATTGCAGAGCACTCACGCAGTCGTGCCACAGTTAATCAGCTCCACATGAGTCGGGTACTGTTCTCCTTGCTACGAAGTAAAATGACTTAGACTCAGGTTTTGAAACAAAGCTTCCTGCCTTTCTCCACTGGGTTCACTGTCATTTCAAATTCCACACGTTCAAAGACAATTCCTCCTCCGATGCCCCTGGTTCTGTCATGGAGCCCCTCCCCTCTGACTCACCCACCTTCACATTTACCCTTAACTTCCTCCCCTCCGAGCTCACATCTAGCTAGACGCTGAGACTGGTTGAAATTTCTTTTGAAATATCTCTGGCCTCTGTTCCCACAGTCCCCAGTGTAGCCAGAATGTCCTGGTTTACCTTCCTGCTGAGCTAATTCAGCTGCCTTGTTCCTAGTCTAACTTCATCCTATATATCACCGCCAGAAATAGAGTCTGAAAACATCCTTTTAAAATATCACTCCTGAGGTCAAAATCCTGCAGTGGCTCCTTATTTTCTGTCATATTAACCACAAGCCTCTCTCTCAGTGTCACTTTAAAGATCTGCCTTAAGTGGACCCCTCCCTGTCAAGGTTCTGTAATTCCCACAGCTGTCTGGCCTTGTGTTGTAGACAGGTGTCCACCTCGGTTATTCTTTTCATGTGTCTGCCCCCGTCAACACCTCGCGGGAAAGCCTTCCCTGCTCCCTCGTTCCTTTCCAAATCTTGTTCTCCTTTAACACCTGACTTAACTCACCCCATACTTGATACCTTCACTCATAACCAATCCTCAGGGATCCTCTAATGTACAGAGCACGTGAAGACTTGGCAACCAGATGCCTCATGTGTGTGTGTTCTCTCTCTCACATATCACTCTCGTCTCTTTCAACCATTCTACAGCCAACTTGAGAGGAAGGCCTAAGTTTTCTGTTTTCTTCTTGCCACACATAAGTACTACATTTATTTTGACTGATTCCTTTAGTTATCCCCCAATTGAAGACACATCTCCAGTGTGGGAATCATTTCTTAATTCAATTACTTTCAGTTGTTTCAAACTATTAAGCTATTGAAGTGTGCTGGACAATTCAAGGATTTACAGTGATGGATAGATAACTGATGATGGTGGAAAATCCCAGTTGAACCATCCCAAGCTACTAAAGAGGGACAGAGCATAAATAACTGTATAAACTACATATGACACCATGATAGTTCATAGACTATTCAGTGAGGGTTTCTTTGTGTGTCAGGTGTGGTGTGACACTATAAAATTGGAAAAGGTGGAAGAAATTGAAAGAAGGCCTGAGCCACCCCATCGGTCTCAGGGAATTTAGCTAGTTTAGGAAGGGTGGCTTTCAGCACATAGGCTAATGATCATACCGAGGTAACAGGCATAAGACAAAGACATCTGAGAACAGTGTGAAAGTATAATCTTTGGATCAAGAGAATGAGTTGATAGTTTATAAGCCAAGTTGTTGCTCTGAAGATAGTTATCACAACACTGTTGTACAAAACAGAATCACACCACCAAAACCAACATGAAAGCAGGCGGATATGTACCCCCAGTTTCTAAGTATAAGAGCATTCACTCTGACAAGATGTATCCTGTAAAAACTTCTCTCAACAAACATACATTCAGACACATTATCAACTTACTAATTTTGAAACTCAGTTTTACGGTCTGGTCAAATAAGGGTTTTTCAGGTCTTTACAGTGAGAAGAGACAGTGACATTCTCAAGACACTGCTTTCTGTCCCTTCCCTCAAAACACACACACAACATAATGTCAAAGTCATTAGCTGTTTGTTCCCTAAATATGGAACAAGGGATTCCCCAGATAATTTTTAAATTCTGGGGCAATTACTACATAGTGTTTCAAGAGCCAGAAGGAAGAATCAATCTGCCAAGCAACTATTAGGGATGGAATTGCTTCTGCTTCAAAGTACATGCTGGATTAACTTCTAAAGTAGTTAATTACTTTTCAGATCATGCTGTGGTGTCACATGGCCTAAAGAGAAAACCACAGCCATCCCAGACCTAAGGAGACAGAAGAAAAGGAAGGTCACGATTTCTTTTATCTTTTATACTGTGTCTAATGGGACTGGCTTAAAAGCAAAAGAATCAAAAAGCATTTTTTTTTTGTTTTAGCCAAAACAATATTACATACAAGGACTTTTTTTCCTTTTAAGCAAAGTAGTTATTTAAGTGAGTCAACTGGTGGTTGTTCAATCATTATAAAGATTTGGGATTAACAGATACACACTACTGTATAAAATAGATCAACAACAAGGACCTACTAAATAGCATAGGGAAGTATGCTGAATATCCTGTAATAACCTATAATGTAAAAGAATCTGAAAAAGAATATACATACACACACACACACACACATATCACTTTGCTATACACCTGAAACTATGCAATATTATAAATCAACTATACTTCAATTTTTAAAACAAAGTTATAGGGAATTCCCATGCGGCTCAGCAGGTTAAGAACCACACATAGTGTCCATGAAGATGCAGGTTCCATCCCTGGTCTCACTCAGTGAGTGAGATCTGTTGGTGCCATGAGCTGCAGTGTAGGTCACAGATGCAGCTCAGATCCTGAGTTGCTGTGGCTGTGGCATAAGCCGGCAGCTGCAACTCTGATTCGACCCCTAGCCTGGAAACTTCCATGTGCCACAGGTGCAACCATAAAAAGAAAAAAGAAAAAGAAAAAAAAAGTGTAACTGAATTGAAACTGCTTATCAAAGACTCAATAATTAAATATTTTGGTCAAATTACCTTCAGATCTATTACCACTTTACTAAATTTTCCTGGTGGGAAGTGGGGGAATACAGAATCCCAAAATTCATTTCACTTCAGAAATACCTAATGGGAGAGGAAGGAAAAACTGGTGTTAATGAAAAGACCAGGAACAGTGATGGGCCATGGGGCACGTATTGCCACTTCCTCCTTTTCAGACCTAAGACAATCACTGCTTATCAATCATGACAATCTTAAATCCTAGAGGGCTTGGATCTGGCTTCGGAAACCTCAGCACTTTGGGAGGTCACTGCTTTCACATGGGACTGGACCTGGAGATGAAATGTATTTGCAACATCTGATTTAGAAGGAATATAAATTCAGAAAAAAGAGTCTGAGAATCACATCATTCTCAGTTTGTCCATTTCTGCGAAACTTAAGGGAAAGGACCCACTTAGTTCTTCAAACCTATTTGATTCACTGACACCAGAAGACTGATGGTTTCAGTCTCAGGACACATTATCAAAATATTAAAGGTGCAGAGCCTAAGTCACCCTGTCCTCATTTTTATGGATTAGGAAACTGTACCAGACTTGCACCATGTCCCTTAGAATCCAGGCTTCCTGCTCCTATGTTCATCCTCCATCTCACACTGTTCCCCCCAACCCCCCATTGACTACAGGCTGGTCTCCACACATCTTTATCATCTCAATTATATCATCGTGTGTTTCCATATAGACTTGTATGGATTATGAGATAAAATAGAACTGCATGAAAATGATTCACCAGTAAACTAGCAATTTTATCAATCTGTAAAATTCTAACCAGAATTACTCCAGAGGTGAACTTAATGGTTGCAAAATACATGACCTAATTGCTGTGATTTTTTTGGATAAATTTTACACATGCTTCTAAGAATAAATGCAAATATAATATGGTAGAAAGAAATTGAATCAGATTTCTCAATGACTAATACCAGTGTTTATAGATTCAAAATATAACAGAGCTGTTTAATTAATCTATGACAGTTTCTTAGGATTTCAACATTTCCTGTGCTTAAATTCCTAACTAAAAATGAAGACTTATTAGTGGTTTTTTTAAAGGTCCAGAAAAGTGTATTTAAGGTTCTTTGCAGGATCCACTAGGAGGCAGAGCACAGACCTCTTCTTCTCACCTTTCCCTTCACTAAGGAAATGGTCCTGGCCTCGCCATTGACCTCTTCCCTTTTTGCCTGGTCATGTAGGTTGACTTTTCCTCTTTTTGTGAACAGCAAAAATAATAATACCACTCCTCTATCACAAACATAAGTGATCTATTACTTCAAACCAAGTGGTTCTTAACCTTGGCTGCACAGTAAAATCATCTTCTTTTATTTATTTTAAAAGAAGAATGATTGATTGATTGATTGATCGGCTATGCCTGCAGCATGTGGGAGTTCCCAGGCCAAGGATCGGGGGAACTGAGTCATAGCAGTGTTATGAGCCACTGCAGTGACAGTGCTGGATCCTTAATATGCTGCACCTCAGGAGAACTCCAATTCATTTGCTTTTAACACTCTCAATACAGATCAATTGATTCAGAGCCTCTGGGGCTGGAACCCATGCATTGCTAGTTTCCAAAACCCTGTGTTTCTGGTGTGCAGTCCTGTTTACCAATCACTGCCTTGAACCAAAAGGATGAAATGTTACTCTAGGAGCATCATAGATTAGATGAAGGTGAGGCCCTAGTTGCAGTTCAAAGATCATCAGAACCACCTCCAACATTGTTTTTACTGTTTCTGCTGCACATCACTGTAAATTTAGCATCCTTCTCCAGAATGTAACCAAGAAAGGAAATCAGAAACTGTCCCAGGCTGAGGTAACAGATGGATATATCCCAGTGTTCCGGAACTGGCTAGTCTTAGTTTGCAAGATCCAATTGTGCAATTGTCAACATTTCTTCTGGACTTTATGTTTAGTAGTGTTATATTGCCAGCTTGAAATCCATTTTGGTGGGGGTATTTACACCATGGAAATTGACAGATCCTTCTAGTTGGGGTTTGTTTTCCCCTAGGCAGCCAGTGGTTAAATTTAGCAGCATAAAACTGAATGGATTTCTAGATCCTAACCCTGGTCAAACCTGAGAGAGGGAAACTTAAAAGCACCTTTGGTTCATTAGCAAATCTGAGCTTAGGATACTATGGCTTCTCTAACTATTGCAAATAAGGAGGGGGAGTAAAATCATATGCAGGAAAAATCAGAGGTTTGTTGCTGTCATTAAAATCCTGGTAACTTCACAAGTAAATAGAAGAGGATACAAAGAATTTAATACGGGCTGATAACATCCCTTTTCCTTATCACTATTACCTGTGCACCTGTCTGTTATTTCTTTGGGTAGAGATCCAGGGGTAAAGGAAAGGTAGAAATGTCATTGTGGTCGTTAAGTTGCAGTAAAAACTGTTCTATTATAGGGACTTCAAATCTCAGTGGCTTATGCAAGAAAGAGCTTGATCATGGAAATTTCCAGAGGTAGATGGTCCAAGGCTGTTATGGGAGCTCCGACTACCCGCAGCTCTGGTCATCACATCTGCATACCAACCAGTCAGAAGGAGAAGAGTAAGGGGACAGATACCTTTTCCATTAAGAACACAACTAGGAATGGCTTACATCACTTCCACTTATACCCCATTGGCCAGAATTTAGTCTTTTTTTTTTTTTTTGAGGGGGGTCTTTTTTTCTTTTTAGGGCTGTACCCACGGCACATAGAGGTTCCTAGACTAGGGGTCCAATCAGTAGCCGCCAGCCTACACCAGGGCCACAGCAATCTGGGATTCAAGCTGTCTGCGACCTACACGACAGCTCACGGCAATGCCGGATTCTTAACCCACTGATTGAGGCCAGGGAGTGAACCCGTGTCCTCATGGACGCTAGTCAGGTTCCCTAACCGCTGAGCCATGACGGGAGCTCCAGAACTTAGTCTTATTGATGAACCTAAGTGTTTCACAGGCTGGGAAATATAGTCTTAACTAGGCTATATGTGCCCAGCACAAAATATACTGCTGAAAGAAGGCAAGAGTGAATAGTGATAAATAAGTAGAAGACTTTGCCACCCCATACCACTCATTTAAATTCTACTTTGTGTGTTGTTTTGGCTGGAGGTGGAGGCTTAACGGTAATCACTTTTTATTGACTACCATTTCTTCTCAGAGTTTTCAAGTTTTGACTCTCCCAGTAGCTTCCTATCTTAGAAAATATTGTCTCTGGAAATTCACTGGAAATAACTTTTAGAGTTTAATTCAGTGTACATATGTGAAAATATTGTGTCATTGACTTTCCAAAGTAGTATTTGGCTTGCTATATTTTTGCGTTAAATAATCTTACAAAGATCATTTTTTGGGGACTTATGAAAACATATGGGATGTCTTTACAATAACAAAGTACAAAATCATAAACCATGAACATGCTAATTGTAAATAAATAGGAATTAATGTAATTCTTGTCTTTCCTTCTGCAATCCATTCTACAATCATCACACTAATCTTCCTTTTTTTATTATTGAAGAATATCTGATGTACAATGTTATATTAGTTTCAAGTACACAACATAATCATTCCACATTTAAATACACTACAAAATGATCACTACATTTCCAGTAATGATCTGTCCCCATGCAAATTTATTACAGTTATCATTGACCATATTCCTTAAACTGTATAATACAGCCCTGTGACCTACTTATTTTATAAATGAGAGTCTGTATCTCTTAACCTCCCTCATCTATTTTTCTCCTTCACCTCCTACCTCCCCTCTGGCAACCACCTATTTGTCTGTATCTATGACTCTGTTTCTGTTCAGTTATATTTCTTCATTTGTTTTATTTTTTAGGTTCCACATATAAGTGAACTCATATAGTATTTGTCTTTCTCTGACTTATTTCTCTTATCATAATACCTTCCAGATCCAAACATGTTGTTGCAATTGGCAAAAATTTCATTCTTTTTTATGGCCGAGCAATATTCTCTTTTATTCTTTATGTCTTTATCTTCCAATTGATGGATACCTGGGTCGCTTTTAATATCTTGGCTATTGTAAATAATGCTTCAGTGAACATTGGGGAGCATGTTTTCAAATTAGTGTTTTCCTTTTTTTCAGATAAATACCCAGGAGTAGAACTGCTGGATCATGTGGTAGTTCTATTTTTAAATTTTTTTAGGAACTTCCATACTGTTTTCCATGGTGGCAGGACCAGTTTACATTCCCGCCAACAGATTCACATCCTTGTCAACACTGTTATTTGTTGTCTTTTTGATAATAACCATTCTGACTGGTGTGCAGTGATAGCTCATTGTGGTGTGATTTGCATTTCCACGATAATCAGTGATATTGCGCATCTTTCCATATGTGTGTTAGCCATCTGGATGGATGTCTTCTTGGGAAAACTATCTATTCAGAGTATTTGCTCATTTCTTAATTGGTTGTTTGTTTCTTGTTTTTGAGTTGTAAGAGTTCTTTATATATTTTAGATATTAATCCCTCATCGAATATATGATTTGCAAATATCTTCTCCAGTTCAGTAGGTTGCCTTTCCCTTTTGGTGATGGTTTGCTTCACTGTGCAGAAACTTTTTAGTTTGGTGTAATTCCATTTGTTTATTTTGACTTTTGTTTCCCTTGCCTTTGGAATCAGCTCCATAAAAACATCACTAAGACTGATGTTTTCTTCCTGCCTGTGTTTTCTTCTAGGAATTTTCTAGTTTTGGATCTTACATTCAGACATTGAAATCTTTAATTCACTGTGAGTTAATTTTATGTGTAGTGTAATATAGCAGTCTAGTTTCTTTCTTTTAGATGCGGCTGTCCAATCTTCCCAACACCATTTATTGAAGAGACTGTCCTTTCTTTATTGTATGTTCTTTGTTCCTTTGTCATGTTTAATCATCCACATGTGAGTGGGTTAATTCTGGGCTCTCAATTCTGTTCCTTTGATTTATGTGTCTATTTATGTGTCTATGCTAACACCATTCTGATTTGCTTAATATAGCTTTGTGGTATAGCTTGAAATCAAGGAGTGTGGCACCTCCAGCTTTTTTCTTTTTCTTCTTCTTCTTCTTTTTTCTTTCTTTTTTTTTTTTTTTCTTTTTTGTCTTTTTAGGGCCACACCTGTGGCATATGAAGGTTCCCAGGTTAGGGGTCGAATCAGAGCTACAGCTGCCAGCTCTGAGCCACAAGATCTGAGCTGCATCTGTGACCTACACCACAGCTTGTGGCAACACCAGATCCTTAACCCACTGAGTGAGGCCAGGGATGGAACTCTCATCCTCATGGATCCTAGTCAGGTTCATTAACCTCTGAGCCACGAAGGGAACTTCTGTTCTTCTTTTTCAAGATTACTTTGCCCTTCACACTCATCTTTCTTTCTTTCTATTTATTTATTTAGTCTTTTTAGGGCTGCACTTGCAGCATATGGAGGTTCCCAGGCTAGGGGTCTAATCAGAGCTGTTGCTGCCGTCCTATGTCACAGCCACAGCAATGCGGGATCAGAGCCGTGTCTAAGACCTACACCACAGGCACGGCAACACCAGATCCTTAACCCACTGAATGAGGCCAGGGATCAAACCCGCAACCTCATAGTTTCTAGTCAGATTCATTTCCACTGCACCAAGATGGGAACTCCTCATTTTTCTTTAAAATCACCTCTGCCATGGCACTCTCCTGCTTAAAAACGTTAATACCTATTTTTTGAAGTCAAAATGGTTTTGTTTGGCCTCTGCGTGCCTGTGCTACGGCACAAACTAAGCATGTTCAAAAGAAAACAGAGGACTAATCAGGAACTGGCTCAGATCCGATGTTGCCATGGCTGTGGTGTAGGCTGGCAGCGGCAGCTCCTATTCAACCCCTAGCCTGGAAACTTCCGTATACCACAGGTGCAGCCCTAAAAAAAAGAAAGAAATTGTTGATGTTTTAGGCACTAAATTTTGGGATAATTTGCTGCTCAGCAATAGATAATGAATATAGTGGTACTGAAGACCCAATATCATTTGAAAAGGAAGGGAAATTACTTAGAAGTTGAAGCTATTAAAGTGGACAATGTGACTACTAAACTGAATTTAATGTTGAAAGTATGAAATTATTCATTGACTCACAGATGCACAAAGTAAGTAAAAAATTGAATAAACAGTACCAGTAAGTCTTGGTCAGAGATAAGATGAATTCTCAACCTTTAGCATTCAAAGGAACATATCTGGCCTTCCAGAGAATGACTTCTGTTTTGACTCAAACAAATTCCTGATAATTGTGATAAAAAAGAAGAGGAACCTCAATTTGTGTGTGTGTGTGTGTGTGTGTGGCCATTCCCATGGCATATGGAAGTTCCTGGGCCAGAGACTGAATCTGAGCCACAGCTATGACCTATGCTGCAGCTGCAAGGGTGGGAATTGAACTCATGCCTTTGCAGTGACCCAAGGTGCTGCAGTCGGATTCTTAACCACAGCGGGAATTCCAGGAACCCCATTTTTATGAACATTATAGAGCTGCTCTGTCCAGGATTGTATCCACTAGCCAAATGTGACTATTTAACTGTAAGTTCTGAAAAACTTGCACATTTTCAGTTTGACATCTAAAATTTTTATTGTAAGTTTAATCATCACAAAAGAGCTAATCTCTAGTGTATTTTATATATACACTCTAAATATATTTTCGTTAAAACTTTGGAACATTCGATTTTGCTCATCCAGTATGTGGAAAACATTTACCCGGAACCTAACTGGCAAAGTCAGCTTTTGTTGTCTAGCCATTCAGCCAAATTAGCTGTACTTTCTGTCAGAGCAAGTCTTGATTTTATTTATTTCTCAATCTAAGTTAGTGTTTCTGTATAAGTCCTCATAGCAACCATATCACCTCCGACTTCTAATAAATAGAAAGGACTAGATGAGGCACTGAGCTGTGCCTGACTCTGCAGCCTGGATGAAGGAAGGCCCCGTGGCCCTCAGGATTTTCCTGTGGACTCACCTGTCCTGCTCTCCAGGAACTTTCCCTCCGGGGCATGCATTCTCCAACTGCCCAGCCATTCTGTGACCCATACAGTTTTATGCCCTGAGGCAATGAACTATTTTAGGATTCTAGATGGTGAGAGATGATATTTTCTTTTGTGAAGGAGAACAATATGAAAAGGCAGGTCATTCTGCAATTCTAAAGGCAGGTTAATTTTAGGACTTTGACAGTTTCAAAAGCTTTTCCCTTAAAATTCTCAGGAACCAGTCACCAAAGTTTCCATGTCCCCCTGACCAGGGGTGCACCCAGGCCAACCTGAAGGCCCCTGAGTTCTAATAAAGCTCTGTGCACAGACCCCCAGCTTTGCTCTTACAGTGTTAAAAAAGGAAAGTTTTAGAATTTAGCAGAATCCTTCTTCCTCCTAAAAAAGCCTGGAATTATGTTGCTGTGAATTTAAGAAATTCAGCTTGACAGGCTAAGCCGAGTAATGGCTTTGATCTTGTTGGCTATTCAGCCTTTCCCCAAAGTAGTCAAACCCATTGATGCAACGGGTGAGGGGTCATAGGACAACATAGCTTATGAGAAATGAAAATTACTTTGGTTTAATATTTCAAGGGTATCATCTTTCCTTTGTCTTCCCTCTGAAACAGGGATCAAACTGACTCTTCATTGGTAGAGTAGGACCAAGGGAATGGAGACAGACAGGAGCAGATTCAAAGCTGCTGTGAGGCAGGAGAGCTATGAGGAAATGCCTCACAGGACCCAGATGTCACAGGGCCTCTGCCTGTGGAAACAGAAGTAAGAATTACTTGCCTTCCCCTCTCCATTTCTACCAGGTGACATTCAGAGCTGTGCGCAAGAGTTTGGCAAGTTCTTTTCTCATGGTTATGAAACCAAAACACCTCTGACTGGAACCCAGCCTAAACCCACATTGGGACTTGAACTCATATTTTTTTTAATTAGAATCTCTCACCTGGTGTCTGGACTTACTAAGGCTCAGGTTCTTTTTGTCTCAGAGCAATAGGAATTCAGCAAGATGCAAAGTGATAGGCAAGAAATAGATTTATTAAGATAGGACACTTGTGAGGGATACAGGCAGACAGGCCAGGAGGCTCTGCCCCGAGGATTAAGTGGGCTACATTTTTATAATCCGAGGGGAGTGGGGGAGTTGGAAAAGACTGCCTTCTTCCTTCTTCTTTGAATAGATGTCAGGCTTACATCACCAGCTCCTCCTTCGTATTGGGTTAGAGAGTATTTGACCCTGTGAGGTCAAACTGTCATGGAACTTATTCACATCAGCAGAAGGGTGGTAACATAACCTAAAATATGTAGAATCATCTCAGGTTTCCATATAACGAGGGTCTCCTACTTCAAAATGTCATTTTTCCCCGAAATTCCTGTCTGTGGTCCTAAGGACCATAATTTTGCTGAACTTGAATACAGGCCTCCTTTTACTTTTCACTTAATGACCTAAGGCATATCTTGTGCTTTTATTTCTGGTTTTATAGTTAAGCAAGGCTGCTTCGTTCCAGGATATTCCATTAGTCTTCTTGAGCCATCATTAACTTATAGTGGTCTCCCAAAGTTCCCTAGGTTTCCCTCTATCTATGCCGGTCCCCTCCTGGGGCTTCTACAACTACCTGTATAAATATCTTACTGTCATCCCTACCAGTTATTGCTGACTCTAGGTGCCTGCTTTCAGTTGTGCTACATCTGTTTTCCATCGTGTCAACCCAGATGTAAAACTCACCCTGACTTTGATTTTCCCAAACAGATGAGAGGGTGAGAAAGAAAAGCTGAGGAGACAAGGGAGGAGCTATGAACATCACAAGAAAATAACTCCCTAAAGGGTCCCATGGTGGATTAGGTAGAAGGACCTCCCACCACCCCCTCTCAGAGATGGTGGCAGTGGTCCTGGCCTCTCTCCTTCTTTCCAAATGACTTCTCTCCTCACCTTTCTCTGCAAACATCCCCCCCCTGCTCGTTTCAGGAAGAGCACAGGTGCATCTCCGTACCTCATACAGAGCTAATAGCATGGGGATGCACCTGTGCTCTTGGAGTCTCACAGAGCCTGGTGTCCCAAAGGGGGTCCATATCTCTCTAAACTCTATCTTAAACAGAGGAAATGGGTGACTGTCTGTTAGAAACTTCCAGAAAGGACCCCAGCACTGACAACAGGAGGGGATGCTAGGGGAAGTTAGAGTAGGGAAGCCTCTGCTGTCCCTTCTACATCAAAATTCTTCAGCTCTACCCTTCAGGGTAAAGAGAGTTTGCAAAATGAAATGTTATTACTGTTGGTTTTAACGAGGAAGGGGACATGTGAATTATGAAAAACACAAAACAAAATAAGATAATACAGAAATACAGAAATTCCCATAGTTCATCCATGTTCCCATCCCCCAAACAAAGGCCCTGCCATTTATACTGTGGCATACATCATTTGAATTTTCAGATTCACACAGAATTTATTTTCTTACTTATGTTACGAAAATGGGATCGACACTTTGCTTTACACCAGAAACTAACACAACGTTGTAAATCAGCTATACTTCCATAAAAAGAAAAATGGGATTTAAAAAAAAACCACATTTTTTTCTCTTTCGTATATTTACACACGTTCAAAGTGTTATTCATAGCATCTTCAAAATTTTGTCCAAGAGTCAAAAAAATGCATTTAAACTTTTGGAACATGCCAACATAGACAGGAAGCCAACTCAAACAGTAATTGGGGCAGATACTCAAGAACCAAAGGGCCAGGAAAGTCAGGAAGAGCTGAAAGACTCTTCAGCCAGTTTATGGACTTGATACAGTCGGACCTCCAGGTTGACACATTTATAACAAGAGATGTGGTTCCATCTAACTGGCACCTGTTCCTTCCTTTACAGTTATAAAACTACATTGTCATTTTTGATAGCTCAATAGAATCCTGTAACTTACTTAACCAACATCCCATTGTTGCACATTTAGGTCGTTTCCAAATTTTAGGCAATGCTGTCATAAGTCTTTTATCACAGATATCTTATTAACAAAAGTTTTGGAAGATACTCTTTCCTGAAAAATTTTGAACTTAACCATTTCACCATACATTTTACACTTATGAGAGTCTATTTTTCTGTATATTATTAAGTTCTTTTTTTTTTTGTCTTTTGTCTTTTTAGGGCCGCTCCCGCAGCATACAGAGGTTCCCAGGCTAGGGGTCGAATTGGAGCTGTTGCCATAGCCACAGCAACACCAGATCTGAGCCACGTCTGCAACCTACACTACAGCTCATGGAAATCCCGGATCCTTAACCCACTGAGCAAGCCCAGGGATTGAACCTGCAACCTCATGGTTCCTAGTCGGATTTGTTTCTACTGCACCACAATGGGAACTCCTATTAAGTTCTTTAAGATGCGCAGTCATTTTAGAAAATGATGCTTATCAAAACAACAGCATGGTGTTGCCTCTTGAGGCAATGGCCACTCTTTAAAAATTCAAATAAAGGCACTTTTTTTGCATATAATCCAATGTAATATGCCGTGTTTAAAATCTTTCCTGTAGTCATTATTGGTAAACCTCATAAGGATAATTTTTATCAATTTGCAACTCATTATAGCATTCCAGGAAAAGTTGGAATAAGCTCCATCTCCTATAGAGAAACCCAATTTATAAGTTCTGTGTCTGTAAAGGAACAGCTGGACTGGAATTCAAAGGACTGTAAGGAAGCTTATTTAATAATAAAGTTTTCTCTAGTCATATTGAAGTAAGCTCCAAAAATTCTACCTAGAAAAAAATTCTCAAATGTGCTCAAATGTAGCTGGATTGCTTGTTTGAAAAAAGAGAATCCTCTCTGTGAGTGCATTTGGGTTGATTAATCTGAGTTTGTGGTATGTCCCAGAGGCTAGATGTAACAGTGAAAGGTAGCTGTCTGGTTATTAGTGTCAGAAATCAGAAGCTAGCATGGGAGATTTATTCTGGGAATACGAGGTGTCTTGTCGGAGGGGTCTTGGGGAGGTTCTGACACAAAGACCTGGAAAGCCAGGCAACTGTTCTTGCTGGGGAGGTTCAGCTCCTCCTTGAATGTCAGTCAGCTCATTCCCCTTCCCTGCACACGACCCTTCCGGCTCTGCTGAGGGAGAGCTTGCCCCAAGCTCAACTATACCCTTTCCAGCCCTCTGAAGAAAGTCAGCGGATCTTTGGCCATCTCTCCCCAGTTCCACAATGATAGGAAAGGAGGTGCTGACTGGCCCAGCCTGGCCCCCACCCAACAGACTTGTGGCCAGGAGGCAGGATCACACTGTTCAAAATGGCAACTGGAGGGGCTGCTGTGGGCTGGCAACATGTTCAGAAGAGTGCCCCTGAGCGTGAAGCTTGGGAAAAGTCTCACAGAGCCTAGTTAGACTCCCAGAGACAGAGAGTTGACAGCCATTAGACAGTAGATGTGGATTAGAAACATGGAATAGAAGAGCCCAGGCAATGAAGTTTTAATTGTGTAGATAAGAGGGAAGGGATCCTAGAGAATGACTCCAGGGCTGACCCAAGGAAGAGGAGCCATTGCTCGCCAACTGAGCCTGACTTGTCAGGGAAAGGAACTCCAGGAAAGTGTCAGGAGCTGCTGAGGGCATTTGCTTTTCTTTCTGGAACTTATCAAGTTCACTGACTCTTTCCTTCAAGGGATTTGCTAGGTGCTTTGTCTGCTCCCCTTCTCACCTCTGGGCTCTCTGAATTTTTCACCTCGATTGACAATGACTGGGGTACACTCCAGTCTAGTGTTCTGCCCCATAGCAATAGATCCAGGTTTGGCTGGGTCTTGGAGTCCACACAATAGTGGGGGCCATTTTTACAAAAGTTTGCATTTACAAAGTTATAAACACAAAATAAGTTACCAAAGAAAAAGGAAATGACAGTAATTACAAAAGATTGAAAATAGACAAACACTGCAAACATCTCAAAATCTAGAAAGTCATGTGATTTAAAAAGCAAATTATTTGAAGTATCTCTAAAACATTTTCCCCTAAAATTTTTGACTGTACAGATTTTATTCCCCACTTCATATATTGCAATGTGATGATATTGCAATCATCATTTTCCATAGACTAAATAGAAAGGTAATTCAGTCTTTTCTCTAGTTTAGTTTGAAACTTTCAAGAATGGATAGTTCAGAAAGATTTTCTTCAGCATCACAAAAACTATTGATGGGTTTCAGATTGTTGTCAGATCTAGGAAAATTATCAGGTTTCTTTCCTACATGAGCTGTAAAATTCAACCAGGCTAGCTTCTGGCTCCAAATATTTCAAATTTGCTTCTCCTTCACTAAACACATGCATCCAGTCCTGGGCTCTGTGGACATCTTCATCCTGCAGGACAGCCTCTGGCTCTGCTCTTTTGTGTCAGGACCTCCACATGGGAGATGCCCAGGGAAAGAGGCTGGTCTCCAACGGGTTAGTCCTTGGCTGGGAGAGAGCCAGGTGAGGGTGTGCCTTAAGGTAGGTGCATCTGAAGAGGAGATGACAGGAAATTGAGGGAGTTTCTGCTAATGACTTCCAGTTTTACCATGAGATAGAGTTGGCTACAAGAGGAAGAGGGTTTACGAGTTGGGTTATCAGATGTAGAAAATGAAAACAGAGGACATATGAAATATTGCATTGGAGATACACTAAAATGTATTTATTTTCATTTATCTAAAATCCGATTTAAGTGGCCATTCCGTATTTTGTCTCACAATCCTAGGTGGGACCTTCAAGAGTTAAATGAAGCTCTGGAATAGTCATTGAGAGGATGAGAGAGCTGATCAAAGATTCGTACAAGGAGGGCCCGATTGAGATGAGAAATCAGAAAACTCCTAGTGGTGGTGGTGATCCAGTGTTTTTCTCTCAAGAGCCCAGATGCTCAGGTACGTTGGTATTCACTCAGCCCCTGGTGATAGAAACAAGGTTTAAAATATATGATAAAAGATGGGATTCTGCTAGGTTTCTCTCCTTTTTATGCTTACTATTTGTGCTTTCAATAAAACCAAGGCAGCAGAAATTTTCAAAAGAAAGATGTACTGATTATAGATTGGCATCCAAATCACAGAGTGCGTTAACATAAGAATATTTTCTCCTACGCTTCCCAAACATGCCATAATATATTCACCCAAAGCAATAAATCCCAAGCTGCACAAGCAAATTATAAACAAATGATAGAAGCTGAAGTTTCCTCTCAAAAGAGGCTAAAGAACAGATAATTTAGAAAGAACAGATTTTATTGGAACATCAATAGTTTTCATGACATAGATACTTAAACTACTCGTTTTCACCATACCCATATAAAGAACATTATAAAAGAGTTTTTGTTGTGTGTGGTTTTTTAAGAAAAGGATAATTTGACAGATGGAAGTCTTTTTATGGGATCAGTAGAAGTGATAAAATTGAATAAATTACCAAGATTTTATCTGCATTTCTGTAATTCTCCCTAAAGATTTAGAGATGGCAGATTGAATCAACTGGGAAATAAATTTGCATGTTTATAACATGTCTAAAGTAGGAATTCAAGACAAAAACTTCTAACTTGTTTTCAAGAGTGGTTTGTCTGGAGGAAACATGCCTCTGTGAGATTACACGTTTCTTAACCAAATATCAAGGCTGATCAAAAGGACCTGAACTGCCAAAGTTACAACAACGAGGGTTTGGTGAACAGTTTACTAGCTGTTATTATAATCGGTGTGAAAGAAAAAATAATAATAATTGTAAATGAAAAAGAATTGGGACAACTCAAAAAAAAATGAACTGAATTCTAGGTAATTTTATACAAGAGATGATTGTCTTATGACCGGGCTAGACTGGATTTATACAATGTAAACGGTGAGCAAATCAGAAGATTTCAGATGCATTATGTTTGTGTATCTAATTGTACTGCAGTGTGTTTGAAATAGGGCCACTCCTATTGCCAACTCAATCCATAACTGGTTAAAAAAAAAAAAAGATTTTAGGATTTATTTTCCTATGGGGTGTTCTCCCGCTTTGTGTAGGATCCCAGCTCCAGATTTGGGTGGTTGCTGTGTGTGGATGAGAGATGGTGGATGAGAGATGTGGCAAGAGAATATGGCCCCAGGGAAATGGGAAACTGGAAGGAAATCAGTGCCTCTAAATGAAGCACACCGATGTCTTCCTTTGAGGAAACATAAAGATGTTGTTTGGATAAAACAGGGCTCTAGAACAAACATGTTGTTGACTTGGCTGGAGAGAGAAGCTGAGAACATGATTGGAACTGCATTTTTCTTTTCCTTCTGCCAAGAGCATGGGTGCCAGCCCAGCCTACCTGGCTAAAGGTGTATCTGGCCCTCATTGGAGACTTCCTGGTCTCTCCTGCGGCTGCCCAGCCAATGTCTGACAGTAGCTGGAGAAACACTTCTTTTGCAATGGAGCAAAAGGAGCGAGGCCTTGGAATCAGATGGGGTGTAAGTCCCAGCACCATTGGTCACCCGCTAGGTGACTTTGGGGAAGTCATTTCACTTTTCTGAGCCTCAGTTTCCATAGCCCTAAAACTATGTGTAATAACGTGTTATTGGCAGAGCTGTGACATTAAATGAAACAAAATATGTAAAGGCCTTAGCTGTATCTGGACCAGGGAAAGCCCTGGCTCAGTGTAAAGGCCTCTAGCTGCCTCCGCCAACTACCTGCTGGGCTGCTTCAGTTCTGGTGCCAGCTTCTAAGAACAGCCTGCCCTGCTATCTTTTTCTTTTATTCCTTCTCATCTCAGTGTCACATCCTATTCCTGGCCCCTCTCCAAGTCTGGTGTCATGTGGCATTGTCTACCTAACACTTTGAAAGCATTCTTAGGCTGGAAATCTCAGAGGTGTCTTCTTTCTTTTCTTGCCTCTCTATACCTCCTGGCCTGCACTCTGACTTAGTGATCCCATCCATAATTGGGGCTTTGCCTCATCTATAGGGAAGGCTCTCAAATCCATTTCATGCTCTGACTCCTCATGCCAGTCTTTGCCCTCCCTGTTCCTAGATCTCAGCCATCAAGAGGAGACTATGTCATCCATTTGCACTTAGCCACTTTGCAGACACAGCCTGTGAAGACATATTAACATCTCCTCTTCAGTGAGCACCTAGTAGGTCCATATTTCTGCACCAGGGTATAGCACAGGAAGGGAAAGCTATGGTTCTTGTCCTCAGGGACTCCTGGGTCAAAGAGGGTTCCAGTGCCTGGTATGTGTGTGGCATAGCTATAAACAGGTGTCACTGGAAATAGAAAGTTATTTCCCTGTAAACACTCTGTCACCTTGGCCTTTAACGCTATGAGTGGAGCCAAGAATAAACCATTGGCAGTACTATCACGTGGAAGAGGATAGTGGAAAGAATATCCTAGATAAAAGAAGGAAGGAAAAGAAGAAAGAGAAAGGAAGGAAGGAGAGAGAAAAGGAAAGAAAGGAAAGAAGGATTTAAGTATAGACAGGGAGAGAAGCCAGGAGAACAGTGAAAAGCAGGGATACGTACCGTGAATGTCACCTAGTCCAACTCCTGCATGATGCTTGAGTTTCCTTTACAGTGTTTGCACCCAGGTGTGTTACAGTTCTGCCTGAAAAATTCCAGGGCCAGGAAACACCCATGAATATTCTTGCAACCCATTCCATGCTAGACAGTGATAATTATTAGAATGTTCATCTAATAATATAGAACCTAAAATCGCCTGCCTATCATTTTTTTCCATTGGTTTTGATTCTCCTCTGGGCCCTAAAGCTAAGCATACTTCCTTCCCCGGCCTTCACAGCCTTCAGGATCTGGCCCTGTCTAGTTTTCTGACTTTGCCATGTGCTGTTTCCTCCTTCTGCACTGTTGGCTGCGGGTCCTTTCACTTAACACGTCAAGCGAATTTCTGCCTGAGAGCCTTCTGACCAGGCCAGGATCTCCTGCTTTTTGCATGAAATTTAGGTTTCAGTTCAAGTGGTACCTCTCTAGAAGAGCCTCCCCTACCACTTTAGCTAAACTTTCCCCTCTTGGGAGTGTAAATTTTTTTGTTGTTTTCAATTTTTTTTAAAAAATAAAAGTATAGTTGACTTACAGTGTTGTGCCAATTTCTGCTGTATAGCAAAGTGACCCAGTCATATGTTTATATACATTCTTTTTCTCATATAATCTTCCGTCATGTTCTAGCCCAAGAGATTGGATATTGTTCCCTGTGCTGTGCAGTAGGACCTCATTGCTTATCCATTCTAAATTTAATAGTTTGCATCTATTTGCATCCCAGACTCCTAGTCCATCCCACTCCCTCTCCCTCCCCTTTGTCAACCACAAGTCTGTTCTCTGTGTCTGTGTTTTGTTGATAGTCTCATTTGTGCCATATTTTAGATTCCACATATAAGTGATATCAAATGGTATTCGTCTTTCTAATTTTTTTGAAGATTTTTTTACCAACTTTATATCTTTCTAAATTTGATGATTAAAAAAAAATCTTAATGACAAAGCCCCTATAATCTAAGTCAAAAGCCAACTGGAAAAATATTAGATATTATATGACTAATTGCCCCAAAGTATATTAGATATTATATGACTAATTGCCTCAAAATATAAAGGCTTTCCACACTTCAGTAAGATAAAGACCAAATGGGCTATTAGTTTAATGTGGAAAAAAATGGACAAAAGATATGACAGTTCACAAAACAACCCATACATGCTTCTTAAACATATATATAATTATTGGCAAAGATAAAACAATAATATTGTATCAGCAAGGGTAAGGCAAATGGTAACCCTCTATCCTGCTGGTGAGAGTGTAAACTGGAACAATTTTTATAGCAGGTAATTTGATAATACTTATCAAAATTCCAAAAGCACAAGCCCTTTCACCCAGTGATTTTTTTTTTTTTTCCTTCTAGAAATTTACCCTACAGATAGGCTCCTAAGTGTGGGAATTGATATGGGTTCAAAGGTAGCCATGGCAGTGTTGCCTACAAGAGCAAGGGGCAGAAACAACACATAGATCAATCAATAGAAGAATGGATAAACCACAGCACATTCCTGCAATAAAATAATATGCAGTTGTTCACGAGAATGAGGCAGATCTGTGGCACTGGGGTGCCTCCAGTGCATTTTGTATTGGCTTGCAGGCATTTTTTATTCCTTTTTTTTTTTTTTTGATCTTTTGTCTTTTTAGGGCCGCACCTGCAATATATGGATATCCCCAGGCTAGGGGTCAAATTGGAGCTGTAGCTGCTGGGCTGCACCACAGCCACAGCAACTTGGGATCCAAACCGTGTCTGCAACCTACACCACAGCTCACAGCAACACCTGATCCTTAACCCACTGAGCGAGGCCAGGGATCAAACCCGCATCCTCATGGATACTAATCAGGTTCGTTAACCACTAAACCACAATGGGAACTCCTGTTTGCTATTTAGTATTTTGTTTTTCTTAAAAAGGTCACCTAAAATTGTATCAGGGAGTTCCCATCCTGGCGCAGTGGTTAGCGAATCCGACTAGGAACCATGAGGTTGCGGGTTCGGTCCCTGCCCTTGCTCAGTGGGTTAACGATCCGGCGTTGCCGTGAGCTGTGGTATAGGTTGCAGACGCGACTCGGATCCCGCGTTGCTGTGGCTCTGGCCTAGGCTGGCAGCTACAGCTCCCATTGGACCCCTAGCCTGGGAACCTCCATATGCCATGGGAGCGGCCCAAGAAATGGCAAAAAGAGAGAGAGAAAAAAAAAAATTGTATCAGCTCCAGGCCCAGCAAAACCCAGGTATAGTCCTGGCCCCAGCACACTGGGGAGACAGACGCATTCCTGTCTGTGACAGAGGTTCACTCCATGGTGATGGGAAGTGGAGGAGGAGGAAGAGGACGAGGAGGTGGAAGGATATAGGGGTGGGTATGGATCAAAATTGAGAGTGTGAAAAGGTTGTTTTTCAACTTGTTGTTTTATATAAGGTGTCTACTCTATATAAAATAAACAGCAAAGACACTCCTGGATAGCAAGGGAACTATATTCAATATATTGTAATAACCTATAACGGAAAAAAATCTGAAGAAGAATGTATATATACATATATCTGTATGTATCTGAATCGCTTTGCTGTACACCTGAAACTAACACAACATTGTAAATCAACTCTGCTTCATGAAAAAAAAATTTCAAGATGATTCTGATATGTTCTACCCCTTTGAGATTCATTGCTACTGTGTGTTCAGCCATGAGTCCCCAGTGCTGTACAGCCTGGCCCCAGCTCCTTAAAGCTCTAGAAGCACTCTCGCTGTCTGATGAAGACTGACCTCTCAGCTAATGTCTAGGTGACCTCCATTCCAGCTCATCGACCTCCCTGCCTTCGTCAGCCTAGTCCCCTTGGCCCTTGTGGTGCCTTAGGATGCTGGGAGCAGCCATCCTAACACCAGAGCTGTTTCCTCTCCTGGCTCTTCTGACCTCTAATGTGGAACGCAGATCCTATTTACCTCATGTTCAATGAGGAGATGGCAATATACCACCTGAAATTCCCAGATCATTCTCGAAGCCTGCCAGTCTTCTAGAGGCAAGCAGCCTCTAAATAGATTTTATCTTCTAAAAATCACCTTGGATATTTGCTTTCTGTTTGTCTCATTTTTGCCAATTGTCAGGCAAACACATGCTGCTGCTGGGCAGGTCTGGGGAAATTTTGAAGAAGGTGAGGAATAAACCAGGCTGGCAGGAAAGATTATAGTCACATAAATCAAGACATGAAGTTAGGTGATTTTTTTTTAAAGTAATTGCCTTTATTTTTTTTTCTTCCATTTTTTTTATTACTCAAATGAATTTATCACATCTGTAGTTGTATAATAATCATAACAATCTAATTTCATAGGATTTCCATCCCACAGACCAGGCATAGGTGATTTTTTTTAACTACATCTTTTTTTACGTGAAAGAGGCAGCAAGCTCTGAAAAAATAGAGGGCAGATTCAGCCCCACTGCATTTAGTAAGACATGATTCCTTTCACTTTCCTAGATTTCCTCCCACCCTCCCCTGCCCTTTCTTCCCCCTCCCCTCCTCCCTCCCCCCCTCCTTCCCTTCCTCTCTTGTCCCATTCCTTCTTCCCTCCTCATGACTAAAAATAGCTAAACACATGATATAAAGGCTTGTCATTACTAATACTGTGGTGACTCTCAGGCTCTGTCTTCATCTGATTTGCCTTCAGACTTATAAAATGAAGGCCCCTTGAGCAGCCCCCACACTGAAGATGCCAATTCAAATTGATCATGATTTGGGGAAAGCAATGAATTTGTTAAAAAAAATTGAATTGAACCTTGAATACAGTTATAGTGAGTAAACAAAAGAGACGTGGTAGAAACCAGCTGCTCTCCATCAATCAAGGAAATTTTGTCAGAAACTCCAAAACCTCCAACACTTTGTACAGCCCCACTCCACTCCCCTTCCCATAGGAGTTGACCCTCAAAAGAAAGCAGAAGCGCAGAACAGAGGCTCGGTGGGTGTCAACCCTGGGCTCTCACGTTAGAGAAAAGGGGCCTGTGTTGTGTGGCTCACACCAGAGAGATGCAGGCCTGCTGTGGATAAAGTCGCAGCTCGCGAGCAAGGAGCCCACTCAGGTAGGTGCGTCAGCAAAGCCCCCACAGACTCTGGGTGGAATGGGGACTGCAGAGGGGACACGGCAGCAGAACTCTGCCTTTAGCCTCCCAGGGATCTCACCAGCTTGTCACCTGGTGAAACTGGCACACGACAGCAGCCTCCACAGCGCGTTCCTTATGGGGCTGAGGTCCTGGGGCACTTTCAAGATAGCTGGAAACTGAAACAGATACCAAAGTTCCAGAGGTTCCTGTGAAGGCCCCAAACTGGGCGAAAATACATCAAAGGCCTCTCAAGATGATTAATTGGACGGGAAACCTCAAGACATCTTTTTTTACCGAAAAATGGATGACACTGTGTGGAAGGACAGGGGTCTTTTCAGGAGAAATACAGGCTCATGTTGTCATCGCTGTGGAAGGGTTGGCCCATTAGGAGATGAGATGCTTACTGCTCTCTGTGAGTCCAGGCCCCAGTGTCTCCCCACAGTGACCTCCAAAGCCTCTAGTGGTCTCTGCTCCTGCCTCTATTCTCCTCACAGCTGCTAAAGCCATCTTTTGAAAAAGGAAAATGAAACCATGCTTCCCTCCACAACTGAAAATTTTCCAACAGCTCTCGATAGCATTCTGTGAACAAAAATAAGCAGAGATCAGCAAACATTTGCTGGAATGTGCCACATGGGACGTATCCAGGCTTTGTCCAACATGGCATCTACTGGGCTGTTGTGCCCCCAAAATGGTCTGCGCTGGGTGAAGCAAGCCACTTGTCTGATGAAACCAAGTTTAAGGAGATGGTCACCCTCGAGGCTGTGAAAGTAGTCACAGAAATGTAGAACAGGCATGGCCGTGCTCCAGTAACCCTGTATTTGACTCTCAGGACACCCATACCAAGTTCTCCTGTCAGAGTCTTTGCATTTGCTCTTCTTTCTTTCTGGAATCCTCTTTCCTTGGATTTTTGCCTGGAAGCTTCCAAGTGCTAAGTCAGCGAACAGATTAAATGTATATTTGGAGAACTGGCAAAGAAAAATGGGAAAATATTTTGGAATGAATTTAAGATATTTCCCCAAAAGTATTCAAGTAGTTCTTATGGGGTGAAGGTGGGGGAAGCAGAACTTTGTTGACATTCTTTGCACGTATTTGAAACCTTGGTTGGCTTTTACAGTTTTTAATTGCTTGCGGGTAGGGGGAGGAGGGAGGCCACCGAATCTCCTTGTGTTTAAGGTCTCTAAAGTCTCACTGTGGTCCTGCTGGCTTCTTTTGGTCACCGTGGCCTCAGGTCAAGCGTTGCCTTCCCAGGGAGGGTTCCTCCCCCCAGTGACTTGATGGTCCCTCTCACCACCAACACAGCGCGTGCTGCCGTTGCATTTTCTCACAGCCCTTAATCATGCTCTGCAATTACTGCGCTTCTTTATGTACCTTTTCCTTGTTGACTGTCTGTCTCCCTTTCACATGTAGACTTCAGAAGCCCAAGAATCCTGTCTGTCTTGTTTGCCTGTGCCTCCCTCACCTAGTACAGTGTCTGGCACATGGGAGGCATGCAAGGAAATATTTGTTGACTGACTCTGTGAACGAATGCCTGACTGAATGATATAAAAATGCAGGAGCTCAAAGTGTTTCAAGAAGGAGATCTGATCCTAGGTGAAATTCTCAGCTTGTCCATCATAGAGCTTTAAAAGTGACTCAGAACCTAGCTCAGATAACTGAATCAGCCTTAGCTCATGGACTTAAACCAATTTAGGCAAAAGGAAATTTGTCCACAGAAGACTTTGGACCAAATGAGATTTGGTAGAACACTTTGCCACTATATCATGGGAAGTTTTTTTAGTTCTGTATCTTTTATCAATTTGGTCTGTTTTTCAGAAATATTTACTTTTTTTGTTTCTACTTTTTAGATTTTTAATGAACTTTTGGCTTTTTCTCTGGGGAAACGTAATTTAAACATCCAGCAATAAAAACTATTGGGAACATCAAATTTCCTTGAGTTCTGTGCATGAATATAGAAATAGTTAAGTGTTCAATGCACTCACTCATGTATAGTGAACATCTGATTTGTGTCAGGCACTGTTCTGGACTCTTGGGATTACTATGGAGAATACAGTCCTGCTTCCAGACCTCTGGAAGGAATAGATATAAAACAGATTCAAACAAAAAAAGTCAAGTTTTAATAGGCGCTAGAAAGGAAATAAACGGAGAGCTGAGATGGGTGACGCCACCTCTTGTTGGATGAGGAAGGCCTTTTTGAAGAAATGACATGAAGGAAGTGACGAGAGGAAGCTGCCTTTATGGAGGGTAGGGAAAAACATATTCCAGGGTGAAGATATGCAGCATTACTGAGGTGGCAAAGAGAGCTTGGCTTGTTTTAAGGACTGGGGAAAAGTGCTGTGACTGGATCACAGCAGGCGAAGAAGATGAGGCACCGGGAACTGGTCACTGGTGCTTCCTGGGCTACGTTAATGGGCTTGGATTTTATTATGAGTATAGGAGTTTCACGAAGCAGAGTGAGGCCACTGTCTTTAAGCCTAAAGAAGGTTTCTCGGGCTTCCATGTAGAGACTAGATTGATGTGGGGCAAATGTCAAAGTGGGAGCCCAAAGGGAAGGCTGTTGCCGTGATCCACGAGGAAGATGGTGGTGGTCTGGACCAGTGATGGCAGTGAAGACAGGGAGGGGAGGAGCAGTTGGAGTTCCATCCTGGCAGTCAAATTGAGAGATGTCGTCGTTGTCGGTGCATCTGATGTATGAGCTGAGAGTTTGTGGGCATATCCTCCAGTTGGGAAAACAGATATCATTCTAGGTATTTCAGATGGAGGGAATTTTTAAAAATTTTTTAAATTATAGTATAGTCGATTTCCAATGATGTGCCAATTTCTGTTGTACAACAAAGTGACCCAGTCATATGTATATAGACATTCCTTTTTTAGTATGGTTTTCCATCATGGTCTATCCCAAGAGACTGAATATAGTTCTCTGTTCTGCACAGTAGGACTTCATTGCTTATCCATTCTAAATGTAAGAGTTTGCATCTACTAACCCCACACCCTCAGTCCATCCCTCTCCCTTCCCCCTCCCCCTCGGACAGAGGGAATTTAACCCAAGGAATCAATTACAGAAGCGCCAAGTGTCTGAAAGGTTGGGGGAACAACCTAAAGGGGAAGATGTGGTAACCTAGAGATGAGCATCTGCCAGAGGTCAGGACCACTCCTAAGACTGGAGGAAAAAAGGGGAGGTGGTGATGTTATCAGAGCCCGGCATCTGACATGGTGGGAAGCTGCTGATGCTGTTCGCACTGGCCACGGCCCCAACCATGGATGCTGTTGTTGGATGTGCTGAAGGCTACTGGAACCTACAGCTGCTGGCCACTGCCACAGCCCCTGTCAGAAGCTTTAAATAAAAGTGGTGGCGGGGGGAGTCTCTTCCTTATTTCATCTAGTTTCCCACCAATTTCCCACCAGCGCTTCTCACTGG